>NC_054371.1:115882859-116190984 GCF_017654675.1 Xenopus laevis | reverse complement strand
TCCTTACATCTGTCACACAAATGTATTATACTTGGGTGGAAAGACCATTAGGCAAATTTACTAAAGGCCGAATTTTTGCCTCGGAAGGCTCCACCACACTTCGCGCAACTTTGTCAGACGTTAATTCGCAGGGCATACACTTATTCATCAAAATATGAAGTTAAGTTTCTTTAGCGTTACTTTCTGCCTGGCGAAACTTTTCAAGTCAATTTGAATAGGACAGGTACAAAAGGGCATATACATATTACTGATGATAGTGAAATTAATTGAAGTGGCTACTTATTATTAAAAATGTCCAAGGAAGCAAAATAGAGACAAAATAAATCATCTATTGTCTTAGACATGAGCCCATCCTAAAACAAATGTGGCATGACCTTCAAATGGTTAAAAAAAAATTAAAAATATATATTTAACAGTAACAACTTTCAAACATAATCCCACGTTAAAATATGAAAAAACACCAGCGTTTTGTCTATTTTTTATGACTTTTCGGCATAGAGGATATGATGTCACTGACAAAAGATTGAGGAGGATGTAGCTTCATCTTATCAGTACGCCAGGTATAACCTGGCAAAGCAGACTCTGGCGAAAGGGGTAACACACTGGAATATTCACACTTTAGTGAATTTCAATGTTCTTTTAATATAGCAGGGCGCCCGGTCAGCTTGGCCTGGCCCTGCCATTTATTATTTACTGATTTGATCCTCTATGTACGCAAAATGACAGGGAATATATTGAATTCCAATCAAACATTGGAATGATGTAGGAATGCCTAAATTGGAGGGGTAACCATTTGCAGTGGCTAAGTTTTCATTATTTAATGCATCGCTTATTGTATGTTAGGTTGCTAGTCAGACTCTCAATTTATCATGTATCTCCACAGTATTTTTTTTGAAGGTTTGCATTCCAGAAAGGTTAGATCCTCTGCTACCTTACATTTAATCTGGAACACGTTGTTGACACTGTATAATAATTGCAGGTATGCCAGGCATCAGTATGTCCTTTGCCCATTTGCAAGGCCCCCTAACAGACATACCATCAGGGCCGGATTTACATAGTGGGCGCCCCTAGGCCCACTACCGTTCATTGCCCCTGTCTCCAGGGGGACAGGAGCAATGGGGATTGGCGCACAGGAAAATTAAAAAATTATTGTATACCCAGCGCATTTTTGAACCAATGTGGGTGTGGTTGGGCAGCATGCCCCCCCCCTAAAATCCTGCTGCCCTTGGCCCGGGCCTAGGTGGCCTTTCCACAAATCAGGGCCTGCATACCATTCAATGCAAACGTTTGGGACCCTTTGCAAATAACATATTTAATTAAGTACACTTTCATTTATATTTATGTAAGAGAAAAGTAAGAAAACAACTAGAACAGGGATCACAACTTATTTGCAAATATTAATGCACAGTTACGTTTATTTCACCAAATTCAAAAAAACAAGAACAAAGAAAATAGTAATTGTGGCACTTGCAGAAGTATGTTCAGTGATTTTTGCAAGGTCCCTCACCCTAATTGCCCCCACTAGGCCTTTATGAGTTGACTGTTGCCGGTTGACAACTGTGGGCTTCAACCTGAGTGAGATTTGGAAATTAAGGGGCAGATTTATCAAAGGTTGAGTTGTGTTTTCCTGAAAAATTGTAGTTTTTTGACGAGAGATTTTCAGGGTTTAAAAAAAACTAAAATTTTTCAGGTTTTTGTAAATATAAAAAAACTAGAGTTTTTCGATATTTATTTTACCCCGAGGTCATGTAGAAGTGAATAGCAGAGGTCCCTTGAACCATTTGAAGATGTCAATAGCCTTCATGATGTTTCCTACGGAAAACTTAAACTTAATACAAGTTTACGGATTGTTCACCCTGAATTCACTGAGTTTTTACTATTTGAGTTTTTTCTTAAATCATTTGATAAATAACCCCCTAAGGGAATTGATGCCTACAAAGGGGAAGGCTATAGAAAGATTGCAAAAGCTCCCAGCTCGCTATTGTCCATAATGTTATCAAGAAATTGTAGTTATGAGGAACTACAGAAGCCAAGAGAAGATCTAGAAGGGGTGTAGGGACGGCATTGCTTCAGCTGCTGTAATGGCTTACCCTGGTGGTCTAGTGGGGGGACGGCGGGGAAGACGGCTGTTTCCTCCTGCGCCGTTTTGTTAAGGGTGCGTGCGGCGCGCCTCTGCTGTGTAAATTGGTGCATGATGACGTCAGCGCACAATGGGGCGAAATTGGAAAATATTTAAAGGGCCATTATGCAGATTCTCATTGCCTGTTATAGGTTTGTTCCTCGTGCCTTTAGCTTTTTGCTATTCTGATTCTGAGCTTGATTCTGACTATCTGTTGTGACCCCTGCCTGTTCCTGACGATTCTGACCTCTGTATCCTGATCCATTTCCTGATCCATTGCCTGAATTTCGACTACCTCTTCTGCTACGTATATCCCTTTGATCTCCCGGTTTTGACCCTTGCCTGCCTGACCTCACTTTGAACGCTGCCTGCCCAGACCCAGCCTGATTTGTTTACACTCACTTTCTGCCTGCCTCGACCTGGCCAGTTCCGACTACGATTCAGTTTAACACCTTGTACCACGACCTTCTGCCCAAAGACTTTGCTAACAGTTGTGCCCCTCTGCTTATCCAGAACCTCTATCCTTGCACCTCTCATTTAAGTCCTGGTGGCATCCAGGTAGCTGAGGGCTCCTCCCGAGGCCAAAGGCGGTCACACTACAGGTGAAGCACGAGCCGAGACCAGGGTGCTTGGCATTTGTTCTGGTGTTGGGTGCCAACCGTGACAGCTGCCTCAGGGCAGCAGCTGGATATGTGAGATTGACTATCTCCATCTAGTGGGCTACTAGGTAATTCTGATTGCATGAGGCGAGTGCCATGTTACAACAATTAAACCTTTTGGGGTAGATGTATCAAAATGTGATATTAGAGTTTACTACAGAAAAAACTCTGTCTCTATAAATCTACCCCTATATATTGTTATACAATGGCACTTGGTTATAATATATCTGTCATCATGCATACCTGTGAGCTTTTATATTATTCTGCTTAATTACATAACGCTCTATAAGTAAACACTGCTTCCTATTTTTATCCATGTAACTGTAATGGGCATAGCAAAATTATTTAACTGTGCAATCATTCCTGGCAGCATAAAGTCTCTCAATATTTTTATCTCTAAAGCATAAGAGGGAAAAAACACAAGAAAATATCATATAAGTATATAAGTCATGCCCTTTATACTTTCCAGACAGCGCTTCCTTGCCCCTTGGCCCCAGGGCAAGGCTCTTGAACAAGGAGAAATAGAGGACTCCAGCACTTCCTGACTGTCTGGCCAATAGAGCCCCAGTATGTGGATGACTTAAGTGTGGCATATGCTCTGAACTTGGGGATGTTCCCTATTAGAATGGAATGCAAGGGTCACATGTGTCAGAACATGCACAGTGGAAGCTGATCCAATGGCCCTGAAGTAAGGGCTGCTTTATCCAAGCCTCAGATCTCATACTTAGCTTAAGTGTTTCTAAAAAAGTGTTTCTAAAAATCAGCTGCTGAATACTCAGAGAAGGTTTTATTCAAGGATTTTTTTTACGTTACATTGACATAGTGCTTCCATTATTAAACCAGATGTATGTATATTCAACATCATATATCAAATGTTTACACATACTATGTTAAAGGTTCAGAATCTACATTATGGGGCTTCTACAGATTTGTCAGAAAGATACCTAAATTTAATCAGGAGAACAAACTGTACTAAATGTGCTCACAGTTACAAATATATAAACAAAATGGTCAGTGCATGACTGTTAGACACTAGTTTCTTTATTATTATCACAGATTTGTAAAGCGCCAACATATTCCACAGCTCTGTACAACAAGTGGGTGCATACATTAAGGGGCCAATTCACCAAGCTCGAGTGAAGGATTCGAAGTAAAAAAAACTTCGAATTTCAAAGTGTTTTTTGGGCTATTTCGACCATCGAATTGGCTACTTCGACCATCGAATGGGCTACTTCGACCTTCGACTACTACTTCGAATCGAAGGATTCAAACTAAAAATCGTTCGACTATTTGACCATTCGATAGTCGAAGTACTGTCTCTTTAAGAAAAAACTTAGACCCCCTAGTTCGCCATCTAAAACCTACCGAACCCAATGTTAGCCTATGGGGAAGGTCCCCATAGGCTTGCCTAAGTTTTTTTGGTCGAGGAATAATTCTTCGATCGTTGGATTAAAATCCTTTGATCGTTCAATCTAACTATTTGCGCTAAAATCCTTTGACTTCGATATTCGAAGTCGAAGGATTTTAATTCCCAGTCGAATATCGAGGGTTAATTAGCCCTCGATATTTTACCCTTGATGCATCGGCCCCCTAAATATATAAATATACAGGTGTAGGCTCTATTATCCAGAATGCTTGGACCAGGGTTTTTTATTTATATACGGGGACTTTCTGTAATTGAGATCTCCATACCTTAAATCTAAAATATCATGTACACATTAAATGGGATTATTTTGTCATCAATATAGATTTATGCAGCTTGGTTACCTTCAAGTACAAGGAACTGTTTTGTGATTATAACAGAGAAAACTTAAATTGTCTAATAAAATTAGAATTATTTGCTTAAAATGGACTCTGTAGGAGATGACCCTCATGTTATTTGTAGCTTCCTGGAAAAAAGTTTCCAGAGCGATTCCACATTTTAATAGATTTATAAATGTGTTGGTATTGCTTTTCTGCCCTGGTTCTGTGTTCTACATATTTTATATAAATATAGTTGGACATTGTTTTTATGCACTCAAAGGCTGTGGCTGTTTTGTATGGGGTGCCGTTTGTCCCAAATACATTCTGTTTACAAAACTATCCCTAATACACAGAATGAATGTCTCTCATGGTATATAAGTATTTGTGACCATACACAGAGAAATAAAATATACAAAATACTTATTTCTATTAAAGAATGAAAACAAAATCTGGTTAGTGCACAAAAGGATGTCATTATATCACAAACTCCATTCTGTACAGTTTAACAAGCAATCTGTCGCACAAATGTATAACCTCCATGTAACGGACACACTTATGTGCAAAGTTACTTACAGAATGAATTATGTAAAAAAAAACTTGGACATAATATATAATAGTGTAACTAACTAGTGCTTGTCAAGTTAAATTTGACTGACAAAATAGATATCTGTGACAGAAAGCAAGATTTTATAGCACAGGATTCATTCTTTCCACAAAATGACAGTTTTGTTTCACAAAACAGTTAAAATAACCATTCTGTGAAGCAACACTGTCAGTCACATTCCTGAACCAATAAGAACAAAGCTTATTGCCATATACAAACAAGATGAGAAGTGGCCAGCTCTGTTCCACATGGCTAAGGCAAAGTATCTGACCTGCTATAGAGGGCGCCCTCTAATGTCCCCTGTGCTGCATAGTAATAAACATTTCCTAAAAGAGCTGCTGTTAAACACTACAGGTTCATAAATGGAAGTTTTTACAAATGGCTGAGAAATATAATGCTGCACTTATAATGATTGTAGAGAAATAAAAGTATGCAAAACATAAATATAATCATTTTAGGCATACCTCCCAACATTTTGGAAGTAAAAAGAGGGACAAAAATTTTTTTTCCGCACGTAGCGCAGCAATTTTTGGACCACACCCCTTTCTGTGGCCACACCCCCTAATTACCATGTTTGTTTTACAAAATTTGGCAGGTTATGAAAGTTTGAAAATATTTCTCCTTATCTAAACTGTGTTTTTGTGTCTCAAAATTGTTGCAAAGTATCTTATTTGTACCTGTTAGCTGTTCTGGGCTCTCTGCTAAAAGCCAATTAAGTGAGAAACTTGTTTCTTTTTCTGGCTGTTCAGTGCAGAGAAAAGAGGGACTTTCCAGTACAAATGAGGGACTGCGGGTTGAGCTGGCAAAAGAGGGACTGTCCCTCCGAAAAAGGGACAGTTGGGAGGTATGTTTTAGGTGATATGGCTATGCTTATTGTAGTAACCTGCTTGTGTGGCCATTTTGGTTAAGGGCATTCCTGCTGTTTTGCCATTATCTTTTGACTCACTCCTGTTCCTCTTCCTGTCTAAGCTGAGAGCAATAATGGGACAGGCCACACCCACCTGCCATATTATATTAAATGTACCAGAAGTTACTGTGCTTGTCTGGCTGCTTTGCCTGACTCTCAGAGTCAGTTATAAGTTTTGAATATGACAGTTAAGACTCCAATGTCTCCTCCTAGCTGTAATCTTGCACCAATTAGCTTGTAGTAGTCTCTTAATAATCATGTGCTTACCTATAGTTCAACTACTACATAATAGCTTTAGCCAGAGACTTGGGACTGATCATGTGCACACATACCTCCCAACTGTCCCTTTTTCAGAGGGACAGTCCCTAGCTGTAATCTTGCACCAATTAGCTTGTACAGGTATAGGATCTGTTATCCAGAATGCTCGGGACCTGGGGCTTAGTTTCCATATAAGGGGTCTTTCCGTAATTTGTATCTTCAAGTCTTAAGTCTACTAAAAAATAATGTAAACAGTAAATAAGCCCAATACGCTGGTTATGCTTCCAATAAGGATTAATTATATCTTAGTTTGGAACAAGTACAAGATACTGTTTTTTTATTACAGAGAAAAAGGAAATCATTTTTAAAAATTTGGATTATTTCATTATAATGGAGTCTACGGGAGATGATCTTTCCGTAATTCGGAGCTTTCTGGATAACGCGTTTCCGGATAAGGGATCCCATACCTGTAGTAGTCTCTTAATAATGTGCTTAGCTATAGTTCAACTACTACATAATAGATTTAGCCAGAGACTTGGGACGGATCATGTGCATCACACATTGTGTTTAGTATGATGTGTAGGTTATATGAGCAGCCACTCCTGAGTACTGTGTGTAAACAAAAGGCTTCAGGACTTCAACTTCACCTCCTTTCGTGAATTCGGGTCTTTCACCGCTTCGGGACTTCAGCTTCGTCTTTTCGGCACTTCCGCATTCGGTAATATGCGAAATGGCCGCAGGGCTCGGGCGCTCGTAAAGGGGACCCGGCTCTTTGAAAAATGCAGCACTTCTGGGCCCCCCTTCAGGCCCGGAACACTTGTCCCCCCTGTCCCCCCCTGCTGGCGGCCCTGGACATGCATGTGACATGGGCGCAGTTGTGCTCTCTGCTCTAGTGTTGTGCCCCCCTCGACCCACTCTGATGTAAAAGGGTTAAGCACTGGGCAGGTAAGGGGACGGCATCATTAGAGTCTTTTGTTATAAATAAATATAAAGCATTGTGCAGCTTGTTGCTTCTATATAAATAGATTATGATCCCCTAAAATTGCCCCTGCCTAAATGACCCCCTTTTGTTTACACACAGTACTCAGGAGTGGCTGCTCATATAACCTACACATCATACTATACAGAATGCATGGTCATACCTCCCAACATTTTGGTAAAAAGTAAAAAGAGGGACAAAAAAATTTTTGTCATGTAGCGCGGCAAATTTTTTTGACCACACCCATTTTTGTGGCCACACCCTGTAATTACCATGTTCATTTTACAAAGTTTGGCAGGTTATAAAAGTTTGAAAATATTTCTCCTTATCTAAACTGTTAAAATTACTTATTTTCTTATCTCAAAATTGTTACAAAGTATCTTAGTTGCACCTGTTAGCTGTACTGGCCTCTCTGCCAAAAGCCAATTAAGTTAGAAATTTTGGACACAATAAAGATCTTTACACTTTGAATTGGTGCCTGCTGGAAGTCTGCGTTCATTGAGTGTCTGCTCCTTTTTACATTTCGGTTTGTCTGCCCCCAATGCTGAGGGCTCAGGGCAGTGCACCTGGGCCACTTCCCTTACGTGGTGAGTAATTTGTTTACCACATTGAAGTACCCATACTACAGATGACTTCTTTTTCTGGCTGTTCAGTGCAGAGAAAAGAGGGACTTTCCAGTACAAATGAGGGACCTCAGGTTGAGCTGTCAAAAGAGGGACTGTCCCTCTGAAAAAGGGACAGTTGGGAGGTATGTGTGCACATGATCAGTTCCAAGTCTCTGGCTAAAGCTATTATGTAGTAGTTGAACTATAGGTAAGCACATGATTATTAAGAGACTACTACAAGCTAATTGGTGCAAGATTACAGCTAGGAGGAGACATTGGAGTCTAACTGTCATATACAAAACGTATAACTGACTCTGAGAGTCAGGCAAAGCAGCCAGAGAAGCACAGTAACTTCTGGTACATTTAATAGAAGATGGCAGGTGGGTGTGGCCTGTCCCATTATTGCTCTCAGCTTAGACAGGAAGAGGAACAGGAGTGAGTCATAAGATAATGGCAAAACAGCAGGAATGCCCTTAACCAAAATGGCCACACAAGCAGGTTACTACAATAAGAATAGCCATATCAGCTAAAATGATCATATTTATGTTTTGCATACTTTTCTTTTTCTACAATCAGTATAAGTGCAGCATTATATTTCTCAGCCATTTGTAAAAACTTCCATTTATGAACCTGTAGTGTTTAACAGCAGCTCTTTTAGGAAATGTTTATTACTATGCAGCACAGGGGACATTAGGGGGCGCCCTCTATAGCAGGTCAGATACTTTGCCTTAGCTATGTGGAACAGAGCTGGCCACTTTTCATCTTGTTTGTATATGGCAATAAGCTTTGTTCTTATTGGTTCAGGAATGTGACTGACAGTGTTGCTTCACAGAATGGTTATTTTATCTGTTTTGTGAAACAAAACTGTCATTTTGTGGAAAGAATAAATCCTGTGCTATAAAATCTTGCTTTCTGTCACAAATATCTATTTTGTCATTCAAATCTAGCTTGACAAGCACTAGTTAGTTACACTATTATATATTATGTCCAACTTTGTTTTTACATAATTCATTCTGTAAGTAACTTTGCACATAAGTGTGTCCGTTACATGGAGGTTATACATTTGTGAGACAGATTGCTTGTTAAACTGTACAGAATGGAGTTTGTGATATAATGACATCCTTTTGTGCACTAACCAGATTTTGTTTTCATTCTTTAATAGAAATAATTCTTTTGTATATTTTTTTTCTCTGTGTATGGTCACAAATTCTAATATAACATGAGAGACATTCATTCTGTGTATTAGGGATAGTTTTGTATACAGAATGTATTTGGGACAAACGGCACCCCATAGTTTTGTGTCCTCTCTAACTTAGATAGCTCAGCTATTATTTTCACATTGTATTTTGTCCTTGTTCTCTTTATCTGACTTAATTCCACTTGCCAGGAAGCCAGGTTTAAGCACACACATGTGGACTACATGACAACAAAGAGTGTATTTATAAATGTCCACAAACAGTGTTTACTAGGTGCTACGTTAACCTTCAGTGCCACAGTAGAAAATTACATATTACTTAGACTGTGCTGCCCATGCACCTAAAGATTGTGGGTTGCAACAAACATAAACTATATTTAAAAAAAAACAAACATAAACAAGATTTCAACCCTGCTCTTTCCTGGCCAGTCCAGGAAGCTTTCTTAGTTTCTGGAGGGCCTTAGGTTGCCCTTCATTGATAAAACCCAATGCAATAAACTCAAGTACAGAATGTGTTGGTAATAATGTATTTGTAGTTGTTGGGCAGCATATGGTACCACCAAGGTTTCCGAATAATGCCGCTAATGGTTACCAACCTTTGTTATTTGTTAGATTATACTATGCCTTCCTGTTAGTGTCCTAATTACTGTAAGGGCTTTCTTAACAAAAAAAGAAATACGATTTTTTGTTTATATAATATAATTTAATGCGCATGTGATTTTTGGAGCAATCTCAGGTTTGTACCAACTTCAGTTTGTTTGCTGCTGAAAACCAATATGCTTGCATCTGGTGTTGTTAGTGTGGAATGGTTATAAATTATTAACATAATGAATGAGATCATGTTATTTCCATTAGTTACTCTGTACAATTATATTGTTACTATCCTCTCTTGTTCTGATGTAGATTAGCTATGAATTGCAAACGTGACAAAAGTCTGCGTAATTGTTTCATAAAAGGTACAAGAAATCATGAAAGCATTTTAAACAATCCAAAGCACCAACCCCAACCTATTTAATAAACTAGGAGAGAGACTGAACCTATTCAGAATCTGAGTGGATGAAGGCATTTAGGTTGTAGTGGTTGTTCACCTTTGAGTTAACTTTTAGTCTGACATAGACATTGATGTTAGGAGACAATCTGCAGTTAGTTTTCATTTTTAATGATTTGTGTTTTTTCAGTTATTTAGCTTTTCATTCACAATTCGCTAGTTTGGAAGTTCAGCAGCTGGTAGCCAAGGTGGTGTTTACCTTAACAACCAGGCAGTGGTTTGAATGAGAGTCTGGAATATGAATAGCAGTGGGTCTGACTATAAAGTCACAAGAAACAAATGCAAAAATGTAAACAAATGTAAAAAAATGGGCACCAAATGCATTGTATTACAAGCTGCTACAACAATAATCCCAAGGCACTGGAAGGCAGAGGTTCCACCATCTATTGAAGAATGGATTAGAGAGAGATATAATTTTATGAAACCGGAAGAACTGATCTCATCACAAAATGAAACTTACGATACATCTGTGAAATGTTGATCATCATGGTGTTTTAGGATCTGCCAAATAAAACAAGGACAAATTAAAGAGGAACATACCTCTATGGCTAGCATCATTTAAACAAATAAAAGAAGGATAAAATGAGAAGAGAAAAGGAAGTAAAAAAGGAAAATCGCTTAACTCAACATTTTAGACTAAACAATTGACCAAAAGCATAGAGTTATTGAAATAGATATACTTATGTATTAATCACTGATTAGCTGAATATGAATTTATTTGTATCAATTACTCATCAGATAAATTCAAGATAAATATTCAGAAAGTTTATTAGGAATCAATCAAAGCTTTTATTCCTGATTTAAAAGCGAGAAAAGCTTATTCAATAAAAGCAAATTTGTTTGTGATGCAGTTATGGGAACTGCCAGAAGCTCTGAATATGTAGTGCCCTGGTTAGTTAATGCTTATAGGAGTTGGTGTAAATAAGGGATGTCTAGTGATTCCTCCTTAGGAATAACAGATGACTAATTTTCCTAGCCCACTGAAGCAGAGATAGAATATAGTCTACATGCAAGAATTCAGTTTGTGCACCTTTTTACTGGACCTTGCTAAAGAACACATTTGTTAATATTACGCCCTATGCAGAACTGATAGATCAAACTTTTCCAAACTAATAACACTCTTCTGTTGGTTATTTGAAGGGCATGCAGTAAATGTTGGAATACATAAATTGGTGGTCAGTCCGCAACAAGCTTTGATTTTAGTGCAAGAGTCTGATGCACAACATTTGCTCTTAAACTGACATAAGCACCCAAGCACCCGTTACAAGGTCACATCCATACATATATTAGGTGCTGCTCTTCACCACAAGACTGTCTTTATGAAACCATCTAATTAAACATTTGAAAAATTATTTTTATAAGACTTTGGAGCAAATTCACCAAAGGGCGAATTTTCGCTTATGAAGGCTCTGCCACACTTTGGGCCTCTTTGTCAGACGTTAATTCACAGTGCATACGCTAATTCACTAAAATACAAAGTTGCGTCTCGGAGGCCGACCGCTGGAAAAGTTTAGCTAGCATAAATTCGTAAGCGAGAGCATTTCATATCGACCTTCCACTAGCCTTAGTTTCTGCCTAGCAAAAAATTTGCTAATACACTTACACGTAGGTCAATTTGAATAGGACAGGTACATATATGCCATATATATATATATTATTAGAGATGTTGGTGCAAATGCTTGAAGTGGCCACTTATTATTACAAATGTCCAAGGAGGCACAATAAACACAAAAGAGATCCTCTAATGTACTAGACATAACCCCACCCTAAAACAAATGTGGCATGACCCTCAAATGGTTAAAAAAAAGTTTAAAAAAATGTTTAATAGTTAGAAGTTTTAGAGACAATCCTGCTTTAAAATATGAAAAAACGCGAGCGAGTTGTTACAGGATATAGGATATGATGTCACTGACATGAGATTGAGGAGGATGTAGCTTTATCTTATCAGTTCTCCAGGTCTAAGATGTCGAAGGAAACTCTGGTGAAAGAGGTAACGTTCTGTAAAATTCACACTTTAGTGAATTTGCGGAGTAACGATCGGTCACCTGAGTGAAAATGCGCCTGGTGAAAGGATGCGAAAGTATGATTGCACAATCTCTTTCACTAGTGAATTGCCCTCTATGCCTGTTAGTAAATTGGCAATGTCCATGCGGATTGAATTTTTGCCGATTTTTTTTTTTAATTTAAAGGTTTTTATTGTTTTAACATTTTCCTGAACAACATCATAGTGGATATCAGTTGAGCATTTAAATAAGAGTATAGTCTTGCAATTGTAGAGGTCAACTAATTGCTGAACTAACGTCTGATAAAGGATTAATAGAATAGAAGAGTAAAGAGTTTGGCAAATTTTTACTACCGAAGGTCACTTTGCCCTTTAGTAAATATGGCCCCATATCTTCTGATTCAACATTATGTGTGTACTTTGTTTAAATTAATATACGCTAACTTAATGCATTTTTTTTAAATTGTGCTGTCCCTGGATAATAACTGCAAACAAATGCTCTTCCTCAAAGACCCACAAGCGCTCATTTACTAAAATAACTACAAATCTGCAATAATACAATAACCCATAGAAAGGGACAAGGCATTCCTTATCCTAAAAACACTAGTTTGGGAGCATAAATAGAGAAATGTATAGAAGCAGTCATGTAAAACAGGATAGGCAGTGATTTTGGTCTTCCTCCAGTTTGTCCATTGGGACAGTTACATGCATAGAGTGAAACCCTGGATGCCACACATACAGCTGTTAGTGTGTGGAAGGCTTTATTAAAGATTTCATCACAAAGCAGGTGATTTAGCTTATGTATTGAGAAGGGAAGCAGAAGGCTCCTATTATTGTATATTAACCATGAAAATCCTTAATACTGCTTCTGTAAATGAACAACAAATCAAGAGTTGCTTGTGTATCTGTCTTTGTCTTAGTATATTTTAAGGACACATTTGAGCAGCCTAGCATTTTGTTTATGGACAGATACATACTATTCAAGCTCTAACTCACCTATAAATTATTGTAATTATGGGTTTTGTAGTGCACCTGGGCCTAAGAATCTGGCTTTTACAATATGTGCTACTTTTTTCATGGTGCTACAGATTTAGAGGTGGAGAGCAATGTTTTAAAAGTTCAGTCAACATAAATAATACATTTCTAATCTTTTGTCTACTGAGACAAAAAGACAATAACTTAGCCACAGAAAACATAACCTGTTCACAGTTCTCTTTGTCCCAAAGCAGTGAAAGTGAGAAGATGAAATGAAATATCAGGTTTAAAAAAAAAGAAAAGCTTTTCCGGATCTCAGTTCCCTGAGCTTTAAACACGAACCAATTGATGGAACTCTTGCCTTTCGCTTCTGTGAACGGTTTACCCAGGAGAGGTTTTCACAAGAAGACAGCTAACGAGGTTGTGAAATTGAGAAAATAGTGTTGGTGTGAGGCCAGTATAAATAAGAGTATTTAATGTATTAATAAATCACTGTATTGATGTAAGTGATGAATACTTTGTGGAAAAATAAACTATTTATTCTTTTGTTAAAATTCTGACAGCAATGAGACGCCAGACTCTGTTAGCATATCCTCTTGGATTTACTGTAGCCATGATTTCTGGTACAAGATGGGGTAGATGAGCCTTTACCTATGAAGCTCTCAGGAGGGAAAGCGGATGTGGTTAACTGCATTAATGTTTATTTAAATGCTCCTTGGATCAGACAAATGTACCCAATGAGAGTCACAAAATAAAACCAGGTAATGTAAGTTCAGAGGTGTTAACAATAAACTCTACTCGCATCTCATCACATTTTATAAATTAATTTTCAAAATTGGACTCTTATACACATGCAGCTGATACATAGTTAAACATTAACTGAGGCTGAAGAAAGACACATCTACCAAGTTCAATATTTTCCTCAAATACTTTAAATCCTGTTTAACGAAAGGGGAAAAAAATCCTTCCTCCAAGTCCCAACATGGTATTAATACCAATGGCCTTTTTATATTTACTTGCTAAAAAGCCATCCAACCCATAAAGGAGAACTAAACCCTAAAAATTAATATGGTTAAAAATGCAATATTTTACATACCTAACTTTTTGTACCAGCATCCCAATAAAGTTTCAGCATCCCAATGGCAGCAATGATCTGGGACTTCCAACAGGGGGTAACCTCTTGGTAACACTCACAGGTGGTTGTTGGGGCACTAAGCTTAGGGGTTGTCGCAAATTTACAAGCAGAAAATTAGGTTTGTCTGTAATATAAGCTGATGCTACAAGGCTGATTATTAAAAAATTAATTATTAAAATTCTGATGCTAATTGCACTGGTTTCTGAGCTGACGTAGTAATTATATGTATTAAGTACTAATCAGCCTTATATTGTGACAATTCTATTTTGTATATTGTGAGTTGGTCCCTAAACTCAGTAAGTGACAGCAGCACAGAGCATGTGCAGTGAATTAGCAGAAAAGATGATGGGGAGCTACAGGAGAATCTTTTAAAGCATAGATCTTCCCTGCTACATGGCTGTGGTTACCATATTGTACCATCAAGAGATGGACCATTTATTATAATTTATTCATGCAGTACTAGCATGTTTACCCAATGCTTTAAAGACTGCTCCAACATCTGCATGCGCCAATACATCGCTCCCTTACAGATGAAGACGGAAGATTCGGAAGATGGCGCCCATGAGCTCCGCTGCGATTACTCTGCACCAATACGTGAGCAATGTATTTGGGTAATGAACTATGCGGGGGGAAACAGGGAGGGGGACTTTCTAGGGTAGTAGGTAGGGGACAATTTTAGTTCACAGAGGGAGGCCCATGGAACCCAGGGTTCCCAAATTTTTAGAAACTTGTCTGTGCCCTCAACTATAGGGAGCCGATTCACTAAGGGTCGAATTTCGAGGGTTAATTAACCATCGAATATCGAAGTCGAAGGATTTAGCGCAGATAGTTCGATCGAAGGATTATTCCTTCGATCGAACAATTAAATCCTTCTAATCGAACGATTCGAAGGATTTAAATCCAACGAGCGATGGAATATCCTTCGATCAAAAAAAGTTAGCCAAGCCTATGGGGACCTTCCCCATAGGCTAACATTCACTTCGGTAGCTTTTAGATGGCGAACTAGGTGGTCAAAGTATTTTTTAAAGAGACAGTACTTCGACTATCGAATGGTCGAATAGTCGAATGATTTTTACTTCGAATCCTTCGATTCAAAGTCGTAGTCGTAGGTCGAAATAGCCCATTCGATGGTCGAAGTAGCCCAAAAAAAACTTTGAAATTCGAAGTTTTTTAACTTCGAATCCTTCACTCAAAGTTAGTGAATCGGCCCCTAGGTGTTAATTCATTAATCATTATCTTAGTTATGCAGGACATAAATTGAGGAATTAGAGTAAGGGTGTAAGCCAAGATTTGGTGATAAGTTGTTTGGCCATCGTAAAGCTAAAAGTTTACAAGTTTAGTGTTAATGTTGGGCAGCCGTAAGTAAGGCCATCCAAGGATCTTCTCTTAGATGAACATGGATAAGTGACTCAACGAGACTCAATTCTCTAAAAAATCTTTGCACTAGGAGACATTGCCACGATATGTGGCCCATTGCACCTTCAAAAGATGGACTATTTATTATAATTTATTCATGCAGGACTAGCATGTTTACCTAATGCTTTAAATACTGATTCATAACAGTACCCATCCCAGAATAGCTAACAATGTAATGTCCCTATTTACACACATACTGTATACTATGGCCAGTTCCATTTAATCAGCCCATGTTTTTGGAGTGGAAGAGGAAACCAGTTAAAAGCACCCCCTTGAGGCATAGGAAAATAGGTAGGAGCTCAGAGGCTGAATTCCCCAGGTGTCAAATTCCAGAGGCTTTTTTTTTTTAGATTTGGCATGGAACCATTCACCAATAAAGGGCTACTGAAGCAAGGTGATTGGGTCCCTAGTGGAAATCTGCATTCCCCAATGTAGGCACACTAGTAATATGGCTTCTAGTTGGAACTGTACTATGCCAAGAAACTAGTTGGTTAAACTGGATGGGAAATAGTTCCAATTAATGAACTTGACTAATAAATCTCCCCCTCGTTCAGACCACTTATGAAGCACAAAGCTGCCAAACTAACAGAAGTTGGACTCCATACTAACTGAAGTTGGACTCCATACTAACTGCACTTTTTGTTTTCTGTCTCCCTCTAATATTTAGCTATGTACTAATAATGTGGAATGAACTCTGGAATGTTTATCTGCATATAACTACAGTTAGGGGCCAATTTATTATCGTTCATTTTTTTTTTGTTTCCATGAATCTTTGTTTTGAGCTTCTAGAAGTTTTCAGGGTTTTTTTTTCTTTGGAATTGCAAACTCTATTTATTCTTATTCGGATTTGTTCCGCATTTTTATTTGTGAATGCTTTTTATATTTGGATCTATTAATAATTAAGTAAATAGTTGTGGTTTTTCAAATTTGAGTTTTGTCGAGGTTGAAAAAATCCTAAAATTACACAAATATGAATTTTGATAAATAACCCCTTTATTTTTTCAGGGGACCAGAAAAAAATGGTGTACAGGCAATTTAAAATTGAGGTTTCACTGTACATCTCTAAACTGTTTTTCCTCAAATGTTAGTATATAGTCCATTTCACCTACCTATTCCAGCTATGAACTCCCCACCATTCCAAACCAGTAAATGTAGTTGAAATAAAAGGGTATTCATGTTTCCTTACTTCTACCAAAACCAGCCCTGCATATAATTAAACCCCAGTGTATGTTTGCATTTTATTGGGCTGCCCAGAGCCGAACAAGTTAACACCCTCCAGATATATGGTTTGTGTTTTCACTTACATCACATTCTGACATTTTCACAATAAAACAAAAAAACGGTTTTCTAATGGCAGATCTTATTAATAACTACACACACCCCAGGCGTTTGTGGCCTTCTCTTTCCATTTAAGTAATTGATGACTATTAGACTTTCCAGAAAAGGAGTTCTAGTCTTGGCTCAGAAAAATGTTAATTGTTATGTGGAAAAAACAGTAAATAGAAGCAAAAAATAAAGGGAGTATGTACTACCACCCTGTGATGCTTATTTTTATTCTTACCCGAACAGTATTGTACTGTATATCTGAAGATTCATCTCTACACATGTGTATTGAAACAAATAATCTTTCCTGGAAAGATTGTAATTGTAACATCTGGCTCTTTATTTCTAACTAGGATTCTCCACCTGACCCCCTTTACCTTCTCCAGTTTAGGACTTTAGAACTGTACTTACTGGTAAATTTGTACAGACAGGCCAATAAGAAGGTAGCAGCAGTATGCAGGTTATCTGCTAGCTAGACTGATTTGACCACTGTGATAAACCATTTGGAAAATGCTTATCCAGCATTACACCTTTGTTTTACAATCCCAGAGGACATACAACATTTTTAATGTTGTACACTCCACATGTTCATAGGGTTTTAATTGCGCTTTTGGATTTGTATGCTGAAAAAGTTAGGCTTCACCTGGAGATTGTGAAATTTTGGTTACTTATCTGCTCTGCCACTTCTTTTACATACACAAATACATATACACACTGATCATTTACAGTTTAACAATACCTGTACAATTTAGAATTTATAGCATTATCACTATAAACAGCATCTCATGTCATACCGATCTATACCTAAACTATAGTAAATAACGGACCATCACAAAAGTAAAACTTTTATTTCTTTATTTATGGCATGTAGAAGGTCAAACTAGAGCTGAAAGCTGTAAGGTAATAATATTAATATATATTTGTTATGCAAAACAAGGAAAAGCCTCATTACTACGCAATGCTAACAAGTACCAGCAAATTTGGACATTAAATTGTGAAATTATAGATTTTCCAAAGTGATGGAGGGTGTCACTTTCTGCCTACTCTTCAGTTCCTGTTTGGGCATAGACACCGTGCAAACGTGTTTTTGGTAAATAAAAGCCCCTAAGTTCACCGAGGTCAGTGGGAGAGGCTAGCAATGTATATGCAATAGGGAATCACTAAAATCATCAATGAAAATTGCTGATGCAGAGGTTGTACAAGCCTCATTCTCTTTCATGTAAATTGAATTTACCAAAGGTAATGATGTAATTTAGTAGGACCAAGTGTGCCCTATTACTAGAGAAAATGTAGTTTTAGGGTTTGCATGTGATACTGACATGTTCCAGATATTAACAGGAAAAAATTGTAAAATGTGCCGCAGTCTTTCAGTCTTCCCAAGCAAGCTCTCTCTTGAGACAGAGGTAGAGTAAGCAGTTTGAAGCAGGGGGTGAAGGAATGTTTGGTATAAGAAATAATATTGAATGAAGTTCTCTTATATTCTTATGAATGCATAAACAAAACTTAAGTACATTTAACTAAGGGCAAAACTTTTTGTTGAAAGCAGATTATAGAAATATTTTGACAAAAAAGTTGGTATGTTTTCCAAATAAGCAATTTTACTGAATACAAGTGAGCCATAATCCCAATCCCTCCTATTTTATCTTGCAGCCAGTATGTGTGGGGTATGTGAAGAGAAGAAGCCAGCTAAACTTAGAACAGAGGCCTATATAAACAGCAAACAGAGATACCAAAACCTTTATAGAAGAGGGCTACAACACATTACTTAATGGTATCACACTAAATAATATTTCTAGATGCCTTAAAGGGACACATGCAAATTATTTTGATCATTTACATCATCAAATCATTTTAGTTTGAGAAAAGGCTACAAATTCACGTTCGGTAAAAGTAAAAAAAAAAATGCCCAAGAAATGGTTTCCATTCTGTGAATTCCAAATGGTGAAATCTCATTGTATTTCTTCACAGTCATACTTGAAGTCTTGCAGTACTTCGCTGATTGCTTCCACGCTTTTAATTATCCTATGAGGAGGGATGGAAACTATAAATAAATGTGCATCTGGCTTTCATTAGCCACAATATATATGTTTAGGTAGGCTTTTATGAAACACCCAAGACAAAGCTGAACTGAACGTGTAGAATGGAGTGACATGCTGTCTTATACATCGGACGCACAAAAGGAGTAAACTCAGAATCTAGAATTCAATGTTTAGACTTTTTAACCATTTAATTGTAAGCTCCATATTTTTTCCCAAGAACAGTTTTCTCTAACTTTAGTGGATAAATATATATATTGATAATTCACTTTGTCAGATAGAAAGTTAAGAGCAATTTAGTGTACAGCTACCACTGTATTATGTGCATTGTTATGTACATCGATCTTCATTAATCAGTAACCTCTAATTTGCAGCTGTGTGTTGCAGTTAAAAATGGCTGCAAGACCACAGGTCTAATACTGGCAATTTACATGATGCAGTGCAACCCCATATAAATAATGATTATTAGCTTGCTGGTTTCAGTATACGTCTGTTATCTTAATTGAATCATTAAGAATCACTTTAAACTCTTTAGAGTGTCATTAAAAGTGTAATCTATGTCCCAAACACTGAGCTGGGACGGAAGCAATATATCTCTGAATGAACTGAAGTTTATCCAGACCAGTCTAGAATGTAATTTGTTACGTACAAAATGAGTCAATGTAATTAAAAAGCAAAAAGTATAATAAAGAATAGGAATGGGGTCCCAGTCTCTTGGGTATACCATCGATAATAGTAAAGGCAATTAAAGAAGAAAAAAACAGGTTTAATTATAATTAATTATGGGGAAGGTCCCAGTGTCTGCGCTGATGTCTGTACGGATATCAGATGATTTTGGGGTTTGCAGAAAACTCCAAACAATTCAGAGTTTTCAGGGAAAGCTTCGAAGTTTGCCCGACCCTAATTTTTCAGGCCTTTTTCTTCATAAATAAGGTCCATTTCTGAATTCGGAGTTGCTCGAAGTTTGACCGTAGAATTACTGAGATAAAATCCGACGTTGATAAATAACCCCCTAGGTGTATGGTTAGCTTTAGAGGCAGATTTACTTACAAAAGTGAGTCCCTGCATTATATTACTACATATGGACTCTATTAAACAGAATGCTCAGGACCTGGGGATTTCCAGATAAAGGGCCTTTGGATCTTTATACCTTAAAGGGATACTGTCATGGGGAAAAAAAATTTTTTCAAAATGAATCAGTTAATAGTGCTGCTCCAGCAGAATTCTGCACTGAAATCCATTTCTCAAAAGAGCAAACAGATTTTTTTATATTCAATTTTGAAATCTGACATGGGGCTAGACATATTGTCAATTTCCCAGCTGCCCCAAGTCACGTGACTTGTGCTCTGATAAACTTCAATCACTCTTTACTGCTGTACTGCAAGTTGGAGTGATATCACCCCCCCTTTTCCCCTCCAGCAGCCAAACAAAAGAACAATTGGAAGGTAACCAGATAGCAGCTCCCTAACACAAGATAACAGCTGCCTGGTAGATCTAAGAACAACACTCAATAGTAAAAACCCATGTCCCACTGAGACACATTCAGTTACATTGAGAAGGAAAAACAGCAGCCTGCCAGAAAGCATTTCTCTCCTAAAGTGCAGGCACAAGTCACATGACCAGGGGCAGCTGGGAAATTGACAAAATGTCTAGCCCCATGTCAGATTTCAAAATTGAATATAAAGAAATCTGCTCTTTTGAGAAATGGATTTCAGTGCAGAATTCTGCTGGAGCAGCACTAGTAACTGATGCGTTTTGAAAAAAACATGTTTTCCGATGACAGGATCCCTTTAAGACTACTATGTAAACATTAATTATTTATTATTTCATATAAACATTAAATAAACCCAATAGACTGGTTTTGCTTCCAATAAGGATTCATTATATCTTAGTTTGGATCAAGTACAAGGTATTGTTTTATTATTGCAGAGAAAAAGGAAATGATTTTTAAAAATTTGGATTATTTGATTATAATGGAGTTTATGGAAGACAGAACTTTCTGTAATTCGGAACTTTCTGGATAACCAGATAACGGATCCCATAACTGTATATATATATATATATATATATATATATATATATATATATATATATATATATATATATTTACACACACACACATTATCCCCCAAAGGTTTTCCACTTCAGTGGCCACAGGAGTAGTTCAAGTAAAACACAAGAAAAAATATGTAATTAAGTGACTATAACTATCGCTATGTGTGAGATACTCCATTTATGCACTGCCCATTCATTATTGAGTTAATTGCTTCTTCCAAATTTATGTATTGATTCCAAAATATTAGAATAGCTATTTTACCTGAAATATTAAGGGCTTAGCTACACACAATGTTACGTAAAAAAAAGCACTATAACAAACTGACACAGTGTTATTCAAAATATTGAGTCTGTGTTGGTTTTATCAGGCTACTCAGTTTTATGTGTGATTCAGTAAGTTCTAATGTAAGCACCTATTCACTTAGAACCACAGATATTGCATCCTTTTAGGTTGTCATATAATCATAATTTGGTATAATGGTATAATCACACCAGTACCTTAAGAGACATCTCATCACTAGACAAGCTAAAATTATCTATTATAAGGTTTTGCTTCACTATATGTGTATTTTTAAACTAACAGTTACCTCGAGTACTTACTTGTGTTTCAAAATTTGCATTTCTTCTTGGTGCAATTCCTGGCTAGGATGATCCTGAGCATTTTGCTTGGCTATCTGTAATCTGGCTGTCTGGAATAAGAAAAGAAGCTTTGTAATTAAATGTGTTTATTTTACCCAGGTTTCTATCGGTATTTAGTGTGAAAAAACAGAAACGGCTCTGGAGGGTGAGAATTCATTAATTCAAGAGAGTATAAGCAGCCCAAGGCGAAAACATGCAATTAGTAGAGGAAGAGCCAATGACAGAGCTAGTGAGAACTGGATATAAAGGAAATAATAAACACAGAGACAATAAAAAAGAGAAAATGAGAAACATGACAGATTTTGTGGTTTTCATCCTTTGAGTCCCGGGACAGGCTATATATCTGGGACCAATTTGTTCATTGATGTTTTATAACAGCAGCTTTCCTAATTATGAAAATAAATCCATTTCTCATTATGATGAATGACAACAGTAATTTGGCCACTGGAGGGCATTTTTGATGAGAGTCAGTGGGTGAGGTACCTCATACACTGGCTGCTACTATTGATATAAATGAACACATGCCCACTAAAACTAAAACACACTCACTGCATGAAAAAATTAATTAAATGTATAAATTTGAGTTCCCAAGCATGATGCTGGGGCTCAAGTGCTCTTGAAGGGTGGGGGGGGATTTTAACTTTGCCTGAGGAAATCCTAGCTCTGGGGTTTGGCAAATTGTTAGCAATGCCCACCCGTGTGACCAAAATCGTTTTTTATTTAGCCGTCTCTTCTTTTAAAACCCTTTGGATATGGGTCCATTATGGAAGAGAGCTGCACCACCATTATTGCCCCACAAGTTTTCCTTCAGACCAGCATGGGTAAGCATGCTCAGTAGAGAACTTTCTTTGGCACTAATTGTATTGCTCATGGATGCAGCCTAGATCGGTGCAAGGGATAACTGGTAGTAGATAACATGACATTGCCATCCTGTGACAGCACTGGCATACCCAAATTCTTCCCTACAGAATTGTTAATTTCTCTTGGGGGATTAGGTAGAGTGGATCTATTTGGGAAGCTGCAATCAACTTATTACACCATAATATAGCGCTGAATGAACTTTATTTTTCTTGTCCCAATTATATAATGTCATTTAGATTGCAGCTATAAGTTTGTGAATGCACATGGAAGACCAATAAGACACAGGACTGTTGGCTTGTTAAGACGTGGCAAACCCTTGCCAATCATTCTCATTTTTGGCAGTAGGAAGCAGGGACTCAAAAAAAGCATACCACTTAAAGGGGAACTATTGCGAAAATAAAAATTTTTATATTAGCTTCAGCATACTGAAATAAGACGTTTTCTAAATATAATCAATTAAAAATGTTGTACTGTTTCTGAAATAATCAAGTTTTTCTTCACTATCCTTCTCTCAGCATCTGTTTCTCTTCATTCTGTCTTCTTGCAGCAGTTTGGTGTCAGATATTTCTTGACAGTTAGATCCAATATACATTAGATGTATTAGAGCTCACTCTATTAAAATCACCAGAAATCATGTCTCTCTACATGCAGGATTTGTGCAAAGGGCAGCAGTTATTTTGTTAGATTTTGTTTGTACTGGAATCAGTTATTTGAGTGAGCTCTAATTCATCTGCTAGAAAAGGAAGCCCCCCTATAAGATGTATTGGATCTAACTGTCAATGAACATCTGACACCCAACTCCTGCACAAAGACAGAATGAAGAGAAACAGATGCTGAGACAGGGATAGTGAACATAACTTTTTCCAGAAACGCAGAATTTTTAATTAAATGTACCTAGAAAGTTTCTTATTGGATGTGATGAAGTTTATATTAAATTTTCATTTTTGCGATAGTTCCCCTTTATTAAGCGTCTAGACTTCCATGTTGTTAAACAAACAAAAATCACAATAAGTGATCACAGGAGCCATAAACATTTATCTTCCAAATGACACCAATTGGAAAGGAATATTTTGCTATTTAAATTTTCCATAATTGTTTTCACAAAAGCAGTTAATGTAGACCAATCCTACATGGATGCAATGGATCCAGTGCAATCCACAGCACAAATCAAAATAAGCCATTTAGATGTAGGATTTGATATCTCCTTTTTTACAGGGGCAGTATACCTTATCAAAATGAAATGTGGAACATACTTTTGCCCAAAAAATCTATGTTTTTTGTTTTTTAATTTCTTGAGCTTAACAGGGTAAACATGGAAACTGGAACTACTCCATGTTTGGTCCTTGCAAGGCAGATAATTAGATATGCTGAAATGGGTATATACTGCCCCTTTGAAACATGGTTTTAGGTAATGTTTATTAAAATTGAGACTATTCTGTATTTTATGGCACTGTATGCTGGGGAAACCAGCACTAATTGGTCTGTTTGAGTGAGTAGGAGGGAGAGGTATACTTTGAGCAAAAGTCAGAGCATGGGAAGTAGTGTAAGAGCGAGAAAAAGGTAGTAAAGAAGTTTCAGGGAGAGACAAAGTACCAGTTCCAACTTCTCTTTTTCCATCTCCTGTATTTTTTCCAGATGTTCGGAGAGATCTGATCGATCATACACTTCACGAAATCGATCCTTTATTTGGATTACTTCTTTGCTGATACCATTGAAGGCCAGTGTGATCTCATGGACTAGCTGCCGGTATCTGACGAAGTCATAGTGTGGGCCTGATTTCAGATATGCCTGATGCCCCCTGAAAGCAAAGTAATTTAACCCTTGCAGCTCCATAGAGGCACGCACTGAATTGTGCTGCCGGCAGTTCTGGAGCTACAAGGGTTAAAAAAAAGATCACATGAGAAACTCATATACCGTCAAGGCTACAAATCACAGTGTAACTGTTTTTGTTTAGAGTGAATGTTTATACAGATCCCTCCTGTTGGCACTAAGTGTTGTATAATGGAACCTTACCTGCCGACTCGTGCAAAAATGTGTTGATACATGAGCACACAATTTACAGGGGATTCAATTTTGCCCCACCAAAAAAGTTATGCACATATGAAACCATGGTCATAACAATCAATTACCTATAATTGCTGTTTGGAAACCACTGTCTTTGAGGGAACACTAGTGTGGTGGGGGTAAGAAGGGCCAGGAGTGGGAAGTTTAAGGCTATTTTCACAGTGGTGCATTACCAATCAGTGAGTACATGGAGGAATATTTATTATTGCCTGAACAAACTTTTCATTAATGAATAAGGGGTGCATTAAAACTCTGGCATTCTACATACAAACAGATCACACAGTATTTCACAGAAGCTGTACATGCACACATACATACACATGAACACAGTTACAAGGAGACACATATATGTATTTCTTCAGTTTAGACTATACAAACGCTTTTTCAAACTACATAATTATTACATCCTTGACAGCAAAATTACCCATCTCAAATTCAAGTCTGAAATTGTTTTTTTAATCTCTGTTAAAGTAAATATGATTAACACATAGAGGGAGTGTTGTATATTTCACTGTCTATAAAGCTTATGGGATATGAAAACCAACAGATGTCCTTAAATCGGGTATAAAGAAAAAAAAAAAAAAGAGACTTCCAATATCCTGTCATGTGGTTACATTTAACTGTTATATTATAATATATGTTTAAAGAAATAAACCATCCAGAAAATATAAAACATTTCAATAAACAAACGAACTCATATAGACGTGTTAAAAATGGAATGCATACAGGCTCCAAACTTTGAGAACTTGACTTGAAGCTGACCCTGAGATTAACCTAGAAAAAGTGCCGTAAGCAAATGAAATAGTATTGCAAAGAATGGGCAAGCAAGCAAAGGCAGTTTGGATGGATGTGTTGAACCTAATTTTATAACTCTCACCTTGAAAATCTGGATTGCACATTGAGGTTTTTTTCAACCGATTGAGACAGCTTTGCAAAATATATGAAAATCCTACAAAGTAATATTTTCATACCTAAGAGTGCTCAGAAATAAGTAGCCCAGGATGCCTGGAAAAGTTAACCATTAAAAGCACCAATGGCAAAGATTTTTCAGAATTGGTTATATGGTACAGATTGTCTTTTTTCAGCAATACAGTATTAGTGACAAAAAAAAAACATAAAAATGCTGAGCTCATCGATTTCTTATATGGAGATTCCCCCAATTAGCTACCTAATATGTGACCTCACATTCCTTCCTATAATTTACAGTTTATTTTTACATTTATGCCGACACTGGCGTTATTGCCTTATAATGATAATACACAATAATATCCTATTTTGAAAAGGACTAAAAATGTTTAGAAAAAAGTATGAACACAGTCATGTGTCTTATTTGTCTTCCATGTGCATGCAAATGCATATAGCTGCAATCTAAAGGACTAAATGTATTAAAGAAGTCTTTTGTATTGCTGCTCACCTAAATTTCTAATTACTTACTTGAAAACATTATTTTAGCGATACAAAAAAAACCACACAGGTTAAAAATCTGAGCCTGCTTGCCAATGACAACGGGTTAACTTTTTTTTTTGTATTATTTGCCTTCTTCTTCTTTCAAATGGGGGGGGGGGTCACTAACCCCTTCCAAAAAAAACAAATTCTCTGTAAGACAACAAAAGTATTGTTATTGCTACTTTTTATTACTCCTCTTTCTATTCAGGCCCTCTCCTACTCATATTCCAGTCTCCTACTGAAATCAGTGCATGGTTTCTAGGGTTATTTGGACCCTAGTTACCACATTGCTGAAAATTTAAATTTACTTCTAAAATCCTGGGAAACAATTACACTTTTTTACAAAACCAGTTTGAAGGTGGGATTAAACCAGCGTTAGAATTCATAACACTGGGGAATTTTACCCCTGTTATGTATGCAGCCAGTAATTAGTCTCTATAATGACTATAGCAAACGCAGCGTCTGCTTTAAATGCTCCTCAAGAAAAGGCCTAGCATATTTTTCAGTGAGATAAAATATCAGGGCTGCCCCACAGAACGCAGTATATATTAAAAACCTGTATGTGTAGCCTTTTGGCTTTATCTAGGGATACAGTAAGGTACTTGGATGTTTTTTTAATACATTTTTAGTAAGTAAGCTGATAAAATCCTTGTATTGCAATATGTGTGCAGTCATAACTGAATGGGAGCATAGAATTTAATGACTATAAGGGTATACAGTTAGCACTACTTGTAAAATGCAGTATATTATTAATTAATTTCCCTACCTGTTTATGACCTGGTAAGTGAATACTGCCAAAGTAATGCTGAACAAATGAAAAGAAATTGAAATGCTGTTGTCATCTAAAGAGCCTTTGGCAAGCTTGGTAGTATAAAATTCCTTTTGATAGCCTCAGTTAACCAAGATTTCTCCAGTGAGACAGGATTGATACAGAATGAACTAAATATCTAGTTACAGAAAAAGTGTATGCCTTTGTATGATTTGGAAAGGAAATTAGATTAAGAGCACTGCTTAAGCAAGGACTGACGTGAATGACTGAAGTTGAAAAAAAACAGCATAATCGGTGTTAAATAAGTATAAATAATGAACAAACTAATCTTAAATTAACCGGAATAAATAAACCTGCAACAAAAACATGCATGCAGAAGCACTCCAGTAAGAAAAAGTGTAGTATGCACAAACCAAATAAAAATAAATAATGAACAGCTGACTGAATGTTCCTTTATCAATATAATTTTCTCGCCCTGATGAGGAAAAGATAGCAGCTTACTCTTCAAACATCCGATAGGTCTCCACGCGTTCTGCTTGCAACTCATAAAATCGCCGAATGAGGTTCCGGAAATCATTGTCCATCTAGAGGTAAGCAAAATATTTAGCTATAGATGGCAAACAAACTGTTTTTTTTTTTTTATTTCTTAGAAAGCATGTAAGGAAACAGTAAAATCAGCCAAAGTATAGATCCCAATAATAAATATTTTAGACAAAAATGTATCTTACAAAAAAATTTTTTACAGAACAAGTGGAAAAGATATCCTATTTCATTTTTAGCAGAGGCTTTCATACAGAGCCAGCACCTGTAAGCATCCTTGTTCAGCTCAACAAAAAAACTAGCATTATTTTACCACCAAAAGTCCTAACTGGTCAGTTCAATGTCCCTTTAAGAGCAGTGTGACAAGAGCAGTGTTTTACTATATTAATGACTTATAATGTGCCTAACCACACTAGGAACTAACACTGTGTTTTCACACATAATTACGGTAAAGCCAGTCTGTGAACATATTTGTGGACCACACAGTCTGGGAAAAGTGAGTCATTCAATAGAGGCTTCTAGTTCAACCCAAAGTTAGCTAGCACACACTGCCACTCACTGGAGAAAATGGTTACTACATAATCCAAAGGACCAGGATGCAGAAAAGCAAATATTAAGGGCCATGCTTACATGTACAGTTTCACAGTACACCCAGTAACCCCCAAGTAGTACTCACTTTTTATGTTTTTCAGTGGACCAGAAAAAAAATAGTGTCAAATCCAGGAAAAAATAAAATCAGGGAAATACACAAAAGTATCTTGTTCTTTGTGTAATCAAAGGATAAAAGCACAGGAGTTTGTTTTACTTTGAAATAGGGATGCACCGAATCCAGGATTCAGTTCAGGATTCAGTCTTTTTCAGCAGGATTAGGCTGAATTTTTGTGCCTGGCTAAACCAAATCTGAATCCTATTTGCATATGCAAATTAGGGGTGGGAAAGGAAAGCACGCGACTTTTTGTCACAAAACAAGTAAGTATAAAAAAAAGTGGTTCCCCCCCACACCTTATCCTTTCAAGTCCGGAATTTGCATATGCAAATTAGGATTCCAATTCAGTTCAGTATTAGGCCGAATCCTTCGTGAATCTCAAATAGTGGATGCAGTGCAACCCTACTTTGAAACACACACTGACACACAGATATGGGCTGACAAGCAAACATACAAAATAGACTAGGAACACAAAGGGCTGGAACAGAGCTCTTAGCAGGCATGGAATACAATCAAAAATAGGAGCAAAAGTAATACACCAAATACAGAAAATCTAAAAACAACATGAGAATTAATACAGACTAGATTAGCTAGAAAACATTTCACAGGGTGTGTGTATGATTGAGAAAATGTATTTAATGCTTTTTAAAAAAAATTGATATTTTTTTGCTTTGTTGCTTTACTCACTGTTAATACCAGCTGTTTACCTATATTTCTTATACCGGTAACTCTTAAATGCTGTACAAATCTTCTGTAATCTATTAATATAGGACCAATCATGATGCTCTGTTCTTTTACTGTTCTATGGTCTGGTGACACTTTTTTCTGCTCAGTAGTAGAGGGGTTAAGGGTGCATAAGCAAACTTGTCACGGTTTGCATGCAGACAGTGACAAGCATTTTAAAGGGGTGGCTCACTTTGAGTATGTTATAGAATTACTAATTCTAAGAAACTTTTCAATTGGTCTTTATTGTTTCTTTTGTGTCGTTAATTATTTGCCTCCTTCTGTATCTGAAACAAATGCTCTGTAATGCTACAAACATATTGTTATTGCTACTTTTTATTACTCATCTTTCTATTCAGGCCCCCTCCCATTCAAACTCCAGTCTCATGTGGCTAGGGTAATTTGGACACTAGCAACCAGACTGAAACTGCAAATAGAGAGCAACTGAATAAAAAGCTAAATAACTCCAAAACCACATAAAAAATGAAAACCATGTGAAAATTGTCTCAGAATATCACTCTCTAGATAATACTAAAAAGTTCATTCAAAGGCGAACAACACCTTTAAGCAGTAACCTGTAAAGGTCCCCATAGACGCAAAGATTTTTCTTTGCTGAACGACCGATTTTAGCGACAAATCCGTCAATTATCGTGAAGTTAGTGGGAATCAAATTCGTACATCTTACGATTTTTCGTCCGATATCTGTCAGAAAATTGATCGGCCAGGTTTAAAAATCTTTATCGGTCCTAGTGCAATCTATGTATGTTTGCAGGGCCAAGCAGGCAGCTACCCTCAGTTTTCCTAGCAATATCGCCTGAAATGGTCTTTTTAGTTGATGGACAAATCGTACATTTAAATGATCGTTTCGAGATAATCGTGGTCTCACAATAACGAAAAGATCTTTACATCTATGGCCAGCTTTAGTGCTACTATGGTCTCCTTCACAGAATAATTCAGAGATTTTAATCTTAAATAAAGAAATAATAATACTCAATAACCATGGACTTGATGGATGGCTGTACTGCCCACATCTCTTTTATTTATAACTATGGGGCAGATTTATCAAAATGTGAGTTTAGATTTTAAAGGGGTTCACCTTCAAGTTAACTTAGTATGTTGTAGGCTAATTCTAAGCAACTTTTCAAATGGTCTTCATTTCTTTTTATAGTTTTTTTAATTGTTTACCTTTTTTGTCTGACTCTTCCCAGCTTTCAAATGGGGTCACTGACCCCATCTAAAAACAAATGCTCTGCAAGACTACAAACTTTATTGTTATTGCTACTTTTTATTCCTCACTTTTCTATTCAGACCTCTCCTATTTCATACTCCAGTCTCTTTTTCAAATCAGTGCATGATTGCTAGGGTTATTTGGACCCTAGCAACCAGATTGCAGAGCTGACAAACTGGAGAGCTGCTGAATAAAAAGCTAAATAACTTAAAAACCATACATAATAAAACATGTTTTATTATTATTATGGAAATATTATTATGGAAATTGCCTCAGAATATCACCTCTTCATTATACTAAAAGTAAACTCAAAGGTCACCTTCTATTCATTCCTATGGGATTTAGAAGCATATTTATCAATGGATGGAAGTTAGAACTCACCATTAAATAAATACTCTTCCAAAAATTCCAGAGGAATGAATCAAAGGTGGGTGATCTTTTATTTATTAAATCTAAACTCATATTTGGTTAAATCTGCCCCCTTATGTTCAAAACACATAGTGCTATGTTAACGCTAGGTCAGTGTACTACTCTAGAATTAGCACAATCTCCAGCAGAAGACTCTAATGCGGTGTTATAAACCCCATGGTGTTTATAGTGTTGGTATCTGAGATGAGGGCAGGTAGTAGCTACATTAAGTCAGGGGTCATGTTACAGGGCAAGTTATCAGACCATCAGATGAAGAGCACATGACATAAGGCTGTTTTACGTAATCTGCAAAGAAATGGTGCGTAGTGTCATAAAGAAAGCCGCTATGAGTTTTGTAAATAAGACAATAACAGGCTTCCGTAATACTAGCAGATCTATGAAATAGAATTGGAAGTGAGCAGAGCTCCCGGGCTGCAGCGTGCAGAGGAGAAGGCAGACTTACCATTATAAGAGATGACAGGCTAAACACACAGCATATAAGGTTTGCTACAGGTATATGGAGCTTTGTATGCTACCAGCGAGACGAACCTCACCCGCCTGCAGAGTGGACGCGCTGTAATGATCCCAATACTTCTCACTAGCTCCTCCTGGCGCATAGACTGACTAACTGCACCCGGGATTAGTTCCTGTATTTCTGTACTGCCGAGAGCAAATTAAACTAGTGAAGATTAGGGCATACTTATTCTCACTAATCGCGAGTGTGCTGAATCACGGGTTTTGCCATAAAAATGGTTGTGTCGGTAGTGAGTTGCAAATGTGCGATTTATGTTTTGCTAAATTTTTATAGCGGTGATGATTAATCAGTGTCAATACTCAATGATAGTTATGCCCCTAACCAGCCCATTGCGTCCACCCCAATCCCTACGGTTTCCAGAATCATTATAAAACCCTACGGTTTCCAGAGCCACCCTCATTCTGTCCAGTCCCCCTTCCCCATAATGGCATAGTCCTGCCTCTGTGATGTCAGCACGGTGCACCCCTTCAATAACTATCTTATTCGATACTGACAAATGTGGCAACCGCATACATCTCCCAGACTCCCACCATTGTCCAGGTGGTGCTGGAACACTGCAGGGATTTGTATCTCTGCAACGACTGCCTTGTTTATTCATATTGCAATTCTGCAGTAAAGCATGCAACCTCTTTTATTAGTCATACATTTATACTAGCAAGCATCTGCAGTCCTAAGTGTTTTTCAAGGAGAGTGTACCTCATCATGTTCAAAGTCAGAGAGGCTAACAGTATGGCAAGTACATGTAAGTTAGCGCACCACATTTATTCCATATTCACCAATTTTTATAGGAAAGCTATAGCCTTAAAAATCCTTAAAGGAGAACTAAACCCCCCCCCCAATAAAAAAAGCCCGTACCTACTACCCTAGATAGCCGTCCCCCCCACATAGTTGATTATCCCTGAAAGTGACCCTAACGCAGTACTGGTGCAGAGTAAGCACAGCAGAGCACATGGGTACCATCTTCCGACTCTTCGGTTTTCTTCCTTAAAGTGATCCTGTCATCGGAAAACATGTTTTTTTCAAAACGCATTAATAGTTAATAGTGCTACTCCAGCAGAATTCTGCACTGAAATCCATTTCTCAAAAGAGAAGATTTCTTTATATTCAATTCTGAAATCTGACATGGGGCTAGACATTTTGTCAATTTCCCAGCTGCCCCAAGTCATGTGACTTGTGCCTGCACTTTAGGAGAGAAAAGCTTTCTGGCAGCCTGCTGTTTTTCCTTCTCAATGTAACTGAATGTGTCTCAGTGGGACATAGGTTTTTACTATTGATTGTTGTTCTTAGATCTACCAGGCAGCTGTTATCTTGTGTTAGGGAGCTGTTATCTGGTTACCTTCCCATTGTTCTTTTGTTAGGCTGCTGGGGGGGGGAAGGGAGGGGGCAATATCACTCTAACTTGCAGTACAGCAGTAAAGGGTGATTGAAGTTTATCAGAGCACAAGTCACATGACTTGGGGCAGCTGAGAAATTGACAATATGTCTAGCCCCATGTTAGATTTCAAAATTGAATATAAAAATATCTGTTTGTTTTGAGAAATGGATTCAGTGCAGAATTCTGCAGGAGCGGCACTATTAACTGATTCATTTTGAAAAAAATTTTTTCCCATGACAGTATCCCCCAGTATGTCCTGACTGTGAAATGAAAGTTCTCTTCTTCTAGTCTAAAGAGGTGGCCTCTGGTACGGTGATCCACTTTATGGGTAACAAGGTCCCCTGCTATTTGTCTATAATGTCCTCTAATGTACTTGTAAAGTGTAATCATGTCCCCTCACAAGCGCCTTTTTTCCAGAGAAAACAACCCCAACCTTGACAGTCTACCCACATAATTGAAGTCTTCCATCCCCTTAACCAATTTAGTTGCACGTCTCTGCACTCTCTCCAGCTCATTTATATCCCTCTTAAGGACTGGAGTCCAAAACTGAACTGCATACTCCAGATGAGGCCTTACCAGGGACCTATAAAGAGGCATAATTATGTTTCCATCCTTTGAGTTAATGCCCTTTTTTATGCAAGACAGAACTTTATTTGCTTTAGTAGCCACAGAATGACACTGCCCAGAATTAGACAACGTGTTATCTACAAAGACCCCTAGATCCTTCTCATTTAAGGAAACTCCCAACACACTGCCATTTAGTGTATAACTTGCATTTATATTATTTTTGCCAAAGTGCATAACCTTGCATTTATCAACATTGAATCTCATTTTACAGTTTGCTGCCCAGTTTTCCAATTTAGACAAATCACTCTGCAAAGTGGCAGCATCCTGCATGGAACCTATAGTTCTGCTCAATTTAGTATCATCTGCAAAAATAGAAACAGTACTTTCAATGCCCACCTCCAGGTCATTAATAAACAAGTTGAAAAGCAAGGGACCTAGTACAGAGCCCTGCGGTACTCCACTAACAACACTGGTCCAATTAGAAAATGTTCCATTTACAACCACTCTTTGTAGTCTTTCTTTTAGCCAGTTCTCTATCGAGGTACAAATACTATGTTCCAGGCCAACATTCCTTAATTTAACCAGTAACCTTTTGTGTGGCACTGTATCAAATGCTTTAGCAAAGTCTAAGTAAATCATATCCACTGCCATCCCAGAATCGAGGTCTCTACTTACCTTCTCATAAAAAGAAATTAAGTTAGTCTGGCAAGATCTATTACGCATACAACCTTGCTGGCACAAACTCATAGTATTATGATTTGCTATGAAGTCCAGTATCTTATCCTTTATTAACCCTTCGAAAAGCTTTCCTATCACTGACGTCAGACTAACTGGCCTATAGTTTTGAGGCTGAGAACGGGATCCTTTTTTGAATAGAGGCACCACATTAGCAATTCGCAGTCTCTCTGCACTATGCCAGATCTCAATGAATCCTGAAAAATTAAGTAAAGAGGTTTGGCAGTAACAGAGCTAAGCTCGCTAATTACCCTGGGATGAATACCATCTGGCCCCGGACCTTTGTTAATCTTAACATGTTCTAGTCTCTTTTGAATTTCATCATGTGTGAACCATGCATCATTAGTTGTATTACTAGAATTGGTACTGTTAAGAAGGAAACCTTCACTTACTGGTTCCTCATTTGTGAAGAAAGATGAAAAATATGAGTTTAGAATCTGCGCTTTTATTTTGTTTTCATCAACCAGCTGACCCCCCTCTGATAGTAAGGGTCCCACCCCTTCCTGCTTCATTTTTTTACTATTAACATATTTAAAAATAATTTTGGATTTTTTTTACTGCTTGCTGCAATATCCTTTTCTATATCAATTTTAGCTTGCCTTATAGCTTCTTTACATGATTTATTGGCGTCCTTGTACCTTATAAATGTTTCGGCTGTACCAGCTAACTTGAAAGCCTTAAAAGCACGTCTTTTCTTACCCACCTCAACACCAACGCTTCTATTGAACCAAAAAGGTTTTGCTTTGCAACGACGTTCCTTGCTTACAAGCGGAATATACTGACAAGTATATTTATTAAGCAGCATTTTAAAGACTTCCCATTTTTGTTCTGTGTTTAACCCTGTGAAAAGCATTTCCCACTTAATATGTTGCAGAGATGCCCTTATACTGTCAAAGTTTGCACGTATGAAATTTAGTGTTTTAGTTACTCCCTTATAGAATTGCTTCTGCAACAGAATCTCAAAGGAGACCATTTTATGATCACTATTCCATAAATGCTCACCCACACAAATGTTAGAGATGAGTTCAGTATTGTTAGTTATTACAAGGTCCAAAAGAGTCCTGGTAGGTTCTTGAACGAGCTGGAATAAAAAGTTGTCATTCAGCATATTTACAAACCTACTAGCTTTTTCTGTTTTAGCAACCCCATTACCCCAGTCAATGTCTGGATAATTGAAGTCACCCATAGCAACAACCTGACCCAGCTGTGAAGCCGCTTGAAACTGCAAGAGTAGCTGGGCTTCATACTCAACACTTATATGAGGTGGTTTATAGCATAAACCAATGATAATTCTTTTTGTTACCTTTTGCCCAGTCAAAACCTCTACCCAGAGTGATTCTACACCCTCACCAGTGCCAGCTATTGTTATTTCTTTAGCACATGGCTTTAATTCAGGCTTTACATACAAACACACTCCTCCACCCTTTTTAATCCCTCTGTCCCTCCTAAAAAGGGTGTAACCATTTAAATTCACAATCCAGTCACATGTTTCATCCCACCAGGTCTCAGTGATACCAATTATATAATTGGATATAAATTAATATTATCTTCAGAAACACCCCCTTTATTTGGGCTCCCCACTGCTGTTATCTGGTCCATGTGCATGTTCCAAATGAGGAGTCCCTGCCAAAAGAACAGTAGAAGTGGTGCAGCCAATCACAGTCCTGCTGTCACAGAAGAAAAGTCAGGCTTCGGTTCCCTATCAGGTCAGCCTAGCTGCTGATTGGTTTCTATTCTACAGTGCAGTGTGCTGAGGCGCCCAGCAACCCTGCACAGCAAGACAATTCAGTGGGCAGGAAGTGGAACAGTTTTTGCAGAAATTTTCAATAAAGTAACCAGAAACACAACTTTTTAAAGAACATTCCCTCTATAGCTAAACGTTTAATGCATTGGTACATTTTTGTTTTTTACGTCTCATTTAAATAATTTTACTGATACTAGTATTGCCGCACTGTGAATTAAGCACACATTCCCAACTGTATAGCTTCGTAGCACCTTGCATCTCTTCACTCATGACAATTAGCCTCTGCACTATAGTCAGAGGTCCAATACATTATATTTAAAATATTAGGTCCAATTGCAGTGAAGGCCTTTGGTTTCACCAGTGTTCACACAATTCTCCTTCTACATACCAGCAGAGAAATAGATGCATGTGCATGTCACACTCAATGATGGTAGCTATGACATTTGGACGCTGCAAGAAAATAGTTGTAAATTGTTTGCAGGCTCATATGGAGACAAACATAATCAGTGATGTTGCCCATAGCAACAAAGCAATTTGCCTATAATTTAAAAAACAAAAGCTCGACGGGTTGTTATTTGTCACCAGTGTTAATAGTTGTGCAATGCCGCCATCTACTGCTTGAGAGAGAGAGAGAGAGAGAGAGAGAGAGAGAGAGAGAGAGAGAGAGAGAGAGAGAGAGATTATTTCTTATAACAGAAGTTTCCATGGTTCAGGGGACATTTAAGTTACTCATGACTTTTGCATATTACATACAAACATTATGCAACCTGAGTATTGTTTAAGTACTGTACTAGATGCAGTATAATCTACAGCACTATCAAATATTAAGCCAACTCTAATAGTTTTCATGTTTTTCTTTCATCTATGCCATGTACAAGTACATGGAGATTTTCTAGATAAACCCACTTCAGTTTACAGACCATCACCTTTGCTGGCATAGATTTAGAATATTGACAGGCAACCAAGGAATTTTCCCTGCAATTTAACTTGTTTGGCTGACCATGTATCATGCCACACCTCCAGATGAACTATTCAATTTCCGATAATACCTTTATATCATAGAGGTTTGCAGACTTTTTATAGCAGTGATGATTAGTCAGTCTCAATATCTTGACAGTAATATGGTTGTTAGCTAGTGATTTACTGGCTAGGAAAAATACCAGCTAAGGTTGTGATGCAAACAAATGTAACTGCAATGTACTTGCTAGATAATTCCTGTTCCTTCCCTTCATTACTCTAGGATTGTTATGCTCCCAACTAGCCCATTGCATCTCCCACTTACTCCCAATACATGCAGGTCCCAAAAGCCACCCCCCCCCCACTTCAGCCCAATATGGAACAGTCCTATGCATTCTGCACAGTGGGTCTTTGTCTAAAATATTATAATAAAAAAATCAAGCAAAACAATTTCTTTTTTTCGTCTTTATTTGTCAACAAAACTCAATACATGCAAAGGTCAGTTTATTTGACCTTCTTCTTGGGACGCAGGTTATTGGTGTGTCCACACTTCTTCTTACGGCAATTTACAGCACGAGGGTGAAGGCGGGCATAGCACCTGAAAGACAACAGATCATCAGAACGGTGCATCGGTTGCTGAACATTACCAATACCCAGGTGCATGCTTTTCACTAGACAGCATCTGAAACTACATAAGCTGCACTCAACATTTTAAAATTTGTCATCCCCGTTTTAGCACGCACACACAATGCAAAGATTTCTCTTAAGAACGAAAGCACAAAGATCTTACTTGCGGCAAATCATTTTGTCACAGTTGTATTTTTGAGCAAGTTGGCGAAGAGAAGGCTCAATGATACCTCCACGCAGACGCAACACCAGGTGCAATGTAGACTCTAAAGTTCAGGTTAAGAAATTCAAATATTACACTACACAATCATCCAGCTTTGAATACACTAAAACTTACACCATGCCTTTTAACATTTAATAAGAGTTGCATTAATATAACTTTACGTAATCCAAAAACTTTTATACAATTTATACAGAATGCATTTTTATAGAATCAATGGAGTGTGAGTCACAGATGATCCCCCTTTAGGTCTTATATAATTAAATTATGCCATTGACAAGGTATTTTAAAACATGCACAGGAGCTATCAGGAAACTAGCATAAATCCATGTCGATGGCATTTTTTTTTTAATTACAGTAGTCTTAAAGCATGATGCAACAGAGACAAGTACAAAAACTGAATGCCTCAGATAAAATTTATTTTAGATTTGAAGAGGATAAATTGGTTCCTGAGAGAGCAAGTAAAATTCAGTAGGCTATATAAACGAGAATACAGGCAGTTTCCAGGTTAAATGCGAGGAATGCAACTTAGATGTTTGTCTTACTATATCTTTACCTGTTTTTCTGTGCATTTTTATTTTTACATTTCTGTGCTCCGCAGCAGAAAACAGACACCAGGGGGGGTTGGTGCGGGTGGTTTATTAAAGCTAAATGCTAATAAAGGTCAAGCAAACCTCAGTACATTACTGTGATAGCCTCCATTTGTAAGTGTGAGTTGTTTGTAAGTCGGATGTTTGTAACTCAGGGACTCCCTGTATTCTAATTTGAACCATAGCTAGTTATGGTTAATGGGGACAATTATCACCTAATGATGGAAATGCATCTCTCAAGACAAATACTCTTCTGTTCAGTATATTAAGAACTGTACCTTTCTGGATGTTATAGTCAGATAGAGTGCGTCCATCTTCAAGCTGTTTACCAGCAAAGATCAGACGCTGCTGGTCAGGGGGAATACCTGAGAGAGAAGAAAAATTTAGCATTCACTTGCACTACAACTTACAGACTATCTGGGAAAAATCATCCGCAAATGTAGGGTCATATAGGGTGAATAGAATTGTGAAAAAAAGTATTTACCAAGTACAGTTTAAGAAAAACTATTTACTCTTGGTAATCTGGGTACAAACTACACTATTCTACTGAAATGCCTCTGGATCCCATTTCACACATTGTTCATTTCATTTAAGTTGCAGTTACCCAAGGATTTGAAAGCCATCTGTTACTAGCAATTAGGGATACATCAAATCCACTATTTTGGATTCATCCGAACCACCAAATCCCTTTTCAAAAAATTCGTCTGAATACCGAACTGAATCCTAATTTGCATATGCAAATTAGGGGTGGGAAGGGGAAAACATTTTTTTTACTTTCTTGTTTTGTGACAAAAAGTCACCCGATTTACCTTCCTGACCCTAATTTGTATATGCAAATTAGGATTCAGTTTGGCCAGGTAGAAGGATTCAGCCGAATCTGAATCCTGCCAAAAACCACATAATCCTAAACCGAATCCTGGATTCGGTGCATCACAAAGCACAAGCTTCACTATTGCCAATCAAGATCTCATCTGGACTTAAACTATTGGCTACATGTTTTGTGTGACTGGACAGTAATCAACACTTTAAAGCAACCACATTAACCATGTCCACGTCAGTTTAATTTCTGGATTGATCATCTGAAAGATATTGGACTTCTGATAAATTCATTAAGTTTCAGGGCTGCACTAATATTTACCCTAGTATTTCACCACTGATTGGCAAACTGGCAGTGTTCTACCCCAATATTCTTCCTGATCAATGTACATTATGGAGCCTATTTATCATGCTGTGCAAAAAATTGAAGAGAAACATCTCCAGTGATGCTGCCAAGAGCAACCAACCAGCAATTAGACTTTAAAAGTCACATACTGATCACCAGTTTTTCTCCACTGTTTTACACAGCATGATAAATAGGCTCCTATATGTGGCCTTTGTGCTTTCCTTAATGAAAGTGAATATGCCTCTAGATTATACATGTGTATCAGATACTTTTTCATATCATTAGATAGAAATTCTTCTTAGTTGCTAATGCTATAATAACCTAGGTCACATAACGGTGTCAATTGCAGTTAGCCAATGCTTTGGGAAATTAATTTCAAAATTGATAGTAAGAGCTCAGTTAGAGTAACATCTATTACATTATTTCCATAACTAGTAATTAGCACTGCATGACTACCCTTGGACATTCACCCTCTTTGCATTACTAGCTGTCTAGTATAGATCTTTCTTAAATATAGGCATCCAACTTACCTTCCTTATCCTGGATTTTAGCCTTCACATTTTCAATAGTATCACTGGGCTCAACCTCAAGGGTGATGGTTTTCCCAGTAAGGGTTTTTACAAAGATTTGCATCTTCCCGTTTACTGTAAGGACAAAAAGAAAAATTGCTAAGACTACAGATACAAGAATACAATATTTTGGTCCATGCCAATATAGCAGGTTTATGGAAATAGTTTGACACTTCCAAAATGAACAAGTGCAATTCATGGATTGACAGATTTGATGTTACACAACATTCTGATAACACTAAATGCTTCAAAATATATATTTAAAACAAAGTACAGGATCTCTAGGTCTCTCTCTCGATGTTTGGAGTTACCACAAGGTGAAGCAGGTATTTTTAAAAAATGTAGAAAAATAAAGCTTTGGAAAAAAAAAATAGCGCAACTTGCATTTTTTTTCCCCTGGAAGACAACCTTAAGCTTTAATGATTCAACTGTGTATAAAGTGAGAATTGTACTGCACACGTTTGATCTAGCAGATTCACAATAAATTGCCCACTGCCCATCCCTTTAACCATAGATGAGTATTTAAAAATGTAAGAAAATACCACTTGGGAAGATGAATTGTTCTTAGAAAATATACCTGCATTGAATGTTACCAGTGTCCTAGTTTAAAGGAAAGATCTGAGCTTATTTTACATATATAGTTCCTTTAATGTTTGAATACCCTATCTGAATCATACATTTTTACATATACAGTAGAACCCCCATTTTACATCCGATGATTTTAAATTTTCCCTCATTTTACATTGTTGTTTTGTGGTCCCACCTATATATTATGCAAATACTTTTCCCTGATTTTACATTTTCCACCTTTTTTTTTCTGGTCCCCTGAAAAACGTAAAATGGGGGTTCTACTGTATATTAAATCCAATGGCTGTTAACTGACCAATACTTAACAGGTGGCTTGTATGTACATAAACCGATTGCTGGAAGTTGTTGCAATAATATACTTGCATGAATTAAGCTAAACATACAAGTGCTTCACAATCTCAGCATAGCCTCAAATTTCACAAATAAGTAGGCTATTTTGATACATAAGATGAAAAATGACAAATGTGGAGAACACCATTTCTAAAGGACATAAGCAAGCAAGAGGGACAAACCATTCTAAAAAGTTTTAAACCTGTATTAGGTTAATTAACTCGATCAGAAATATCAAGCAGCCAACCAGCAACATCTGGGATAACCCAACTACAACTCAAGGGTTGGAAGAAGTGGCTTTATTTACTGGCCTTGTACCTCCTGAGTCCCCTAAAACCACTTGGGATGCTGCCTCTAGAGTTAAGCCTATGCCAGTAAGGGAGCAGTAGTAACAGCTAGAGATACATCCAATTAATAATCAGATGCTGGTAATTGTACAATAGTAAAACCGGTTGCACGATAGCATACATAACTGAGCTGCCCAGGCATTTACGTATCTGTCATTAGTATACTGAAAAAAAGAGGAGTTTGGTAAGAGCGGCCTAATCCAGCAGCACGCCATGCGCTCATATGTGCAACGCGGCCTGTAAAGCTCCTCTCTCGGCAGCGGAGAGATTTGGGATATAGAGAGAAGGCACGTGTAAGGACTCAGGCATCACCCTCACACTATGACCACTCGCACTGCGACCCCCGGTGCCAACTTAGTAATAGAAGGAACACAGCCATGCAGAATACCCACCCGCACGGCGGCCGACTGACTAGAAAAGGAAAGAAAGGAAGCGGAAATTTCGTCTTCCCTGAGAACGTGCAGGCGGGGCTCGAGGGGACGTCTCTTCCTGCATTTCAGCTGCCAGCATGACTCGTATTGGCTAAATCTTAGTCTATAACGTTGAATAGGGGAGGAGGTGAAGGCCATCTTTGTTATTGGCAGTCGACACTTCGTCTGGATTTTAATTATTAGCAGTGCCGGACTGGGACACCAGTGGCCCACCCAAAAACCTTAGACCAGGGGCCCACTCTCAGTACTATTATTCTTCCTCACTCAACCTCTATTCTCCCATATTATAATGTATTATGCAATTTATTTTGCCTCTTTATTCTCATAGAAATAGGGACTGTTCATGAAATAGGCCAAATGTTTATCAGCATGAGGGCGCACTGACACCTGGGCCCACCGGGAGTTTTCCTGGTATCCCTGTGGGCCAGTCCAACACTGATTGTGCCTCTTTATAGGTCCCTGGTAAGGCTTCATCTGGAGTATGCAGTGCAGTTTTGGGCTCCAGTCCTTAAAGGGGAAGGAAACCTAGTCGGCGCAAACCCCCCACCCCCCTCCCGTTTGTTGCCCACCCTCCTTCCTCCCCCCTGGCCTACCCGTCCCGCTGGGCAAATGCCACTAACTTACTTACCCTTCTGCGCAGGTCCAGTCCAGGGAGTTCACCGACGACATCTTCTTCCACACGATCTTCTTCCTGCTGTGAACGGCGTTTTGGCGCATGCGCAGTAGGATCGCGCATGCGCAGTAGATCGTACCGGCGAAATGATCCTACTGCGCATGCGCCGTTCAAAGCAGGAAGAAGATCGCGTGGAAGAAGATGTCGTCTGTGAACTCCCTGGACTGGACCTGCGCAGAAGGGTAAGTGACATGTTAGGGGCATTTGCCCAGCGGGACGGGTAGGCCAGGTGGGAGGAGGGAGGGTGGGCAACAAACGGGAGGGGGGCTGGGGGGTTTGCGCCGACTAGGTTTCCTTCCCCTTTAAGAAGGATATAAATGAGCTGGAGAGAGTGCACAGACGCGCAACTAAATTGGTTAGAGGGATGGATGACTTAAATTATGAGGGGAGACTGTCAAGGTTGTACATTAGAGGACATTATAGACAAATAGCAGGGGACCTTTCTACCCATAAAGTGGATCACCATACCAGAGGCCACCCCTTTAGACTAGAAGAAAATAACTTTCATTTGAAGCAACGTAGGGGGTTCTTCACAGTCAGGGCAGTGAGGTTGTGGAATGCACTGCCGGGTGATGTTGTGATGCTGATTCAGTTAATGCCTTTAAGAATGGCTTGGATGATTTTTTGGACAGACATAATATCAAAGGCTATTGTGATACTAAGCTTTATATTTAGCATAGATATGGGTATATAGAATTTATGTGAAAATATAGAGGGGTGTGTGTATGGATGCTGGGTTTTCATTTGGAGGGGTTGAACTTGATAGACTGTTTCAACCCAATTTAACTATACAACTAGGTCTAGGGGGGCAGATTTTCACTAAAGGGCAAATTGTCGCCCGTGAACGCTTCATGCCACAGGCTAAATTCATTACCACTACGCTAATTCACAAAAATGTGAAGAGCGTTACTTTGGCAGTGCAAGCATTTCAGGATGGAAGAAAAATTTCAGGATGGAAGGAGCCCCACACACTGCGCTCACCATACGCCAGTTTTTGGTTCAGTCAAGAAAGCCGTCCGTACCCTATTTCACCCCATATAAGCCAGAATATGTGCACAGGTGAAGTATTTAAGGGCCTGACCTTTATTAACATAAGTGGAGGGGACAGGAGGGGCAAAGGGTCTCTTTAACTTATTGCATGATATACCCTTTCTTTAAAGTGATACTAGCATTAAAAAAATATTATTCAAAGTATTAAACGTACATCAAAAGTTACCTATGTCTCATATTGATAATTTTTTGCAGATAGGGCTGCTTTTGTAAGTAATTGTTACTTGAAGTTCCTAAACCTGACTGTCCCTTCTCAACATGTCAGTTAGAGTTTCTAATGCTAACAGACTATTGAAGCTCAAATATGTCAGCCCCCTCATAGAGGAACTTGGGGGATCAGATAGGTAATGCTAAAGCATCTGCAAATACTTTTATGGCAAAATTATACATAGAATGCAAAGACAGTGTTAAAATACATGATAAAAAGGTTTAATTTCTGTTGTCAGTTTCTCTTTAAGGACTATTTGACACCAGTAGCCCATATGTCGCTGTTTACAAAAAGTTGCAGTGGCCCCAAAACCTTCTGTACCATTTCCCTCTTGGCTAACATTTATTTTTTTCCTCATGCTTTGAGCCCCTTAGCTTCTTTTGCTTTGTCTTCATTCTTCTCTATGTATTACCAGATACTTTTTATCCAACTGCAAACAATGTTTTGTGGCCAAATTCATGTCATGTGACTGCACAAACCTGGCCCATGCACCTGAATACATGGATTGGACAGAGCAGTGCTGGCAGTAGGGAGGGTAGCAGAGTCTTTACTAGGGGCCCTCTAGTCCCCTGGGGTCACAGGGTCTGCTGATAGGTAGTTACACCACTAGCCTTAGGGCCACAGGGTACATATCTCTTATAAAGGACCTTAGTGCAGCCCACACTCTCACTTCTCCCATGCAATTCACAACTTTATTTTTGTTAAGCCTCTAATAACATCATGGTCTGTTACTGCAGAGAAAGAACATTGTGAATTACATTTCAAGATGTCGCCTTTCCCCGGGCACTTGCTTTCTCTTGCCTGTCTCTTCCTGTGGTATGATGAATACCTTTTGTCCCTTTGTGCAACAGAGGTACAGATAATATAGTACATTATAGATAGAACACCATTGTATTGAACAGAGCTTATCTGTTATGTGCTGTGTAACCTGTGCCATTTCTCCTTTGTCTCAGCTTGAATGGCTGCCCCCTGGCTACACAGCAGTTTGTCTATATAAACTATAGTAGTACTTATCTGTTATCTACTGTGTATCCTATGCTTGATTGGCTGCCCCCATGGCTACACAGCAGCTTTTTTATATAAACTATAGTAGTACTAATCTGTTATCTACTGTGAAGCCTGTGCTTGAATGGCTATCCCCATGGCTACTCAGCAGCTTGTTTATATAAACTATAGCAGTCTTTCTGAAGCAAACAAACGGCTTTTACCAGTGCAAGCTAACAGTATATTATATGTTTACTTTAAACTGCTTTCATTTTTTTTGGTGTTACTGTTCTTTTAAATCACTTTAACGAACGTGAATAAAATCGTTCATTTACAAATCAGAATCTTCTGGAGTAATTTGATTTAGCATTGGGGTTGTTTTTAAAAATGGGCTTCATTACATTTCTGTGGTTGAAATAATTTTATTCACACTCTAATAGGGATTTTGGCAAAAAGAGTAATGAAGGAGGACAGCTGATAACTGAGGGAAGAGAACACAGGTGTGAGTGAAGGTTTCTATTAGAACAGATTTTAGAAGTGCGGTACATGTTGGGTTGCCACCTGGCCGATATTTTACCTGCCTGGTTGGTAAAAATAATGGCTGATCCAAATGTTATTAATAGGGAAAAAAAAGATGACTATATAGGAAGGCCGGTATTTTTTTCCAGAAAAGGTGGCAACCCTAGCCGGGGGTCCCCAACCTTTTCCACCCATGAGCAATATTCAGATGTAAAAAGAGTTGGGGAGCAACACAAGCATGAAAAATGTTCCTGGGTGGTGCCAAATAAAGACTATAATTGGCTATAGGGTTGCCACCTGGCCTGGTCGGTAAAAATGTTGTTTGATGCCAATGTTATTTATAGGGAAAATTCATAAAAATATAGGAAGGCCGGTATTATTTTTCAGAAAAGGTGGCAACCCTAAATGACTATTGGGTAGCTCCTGTGTGGACTAGCAGCCTACAGGATCTGTTTGGCAGTACTCCTAGTTTTTATGCAACAAAACCAGAAATTCAAAAATAAGTTCCTGCTTTGAGGCCACTGGGAGCAATGTGTTGCTCACGAGCTACTAGTTGGGGATCACTGCTTTAAGCTATGTTCTTCCTGATCACTGTACATTATACGTGGGTTTTGTGCTTTCCCTAATGCAAGTGCATACAAGACCATATTATGTGTTATTTTATTTTGAGGGTATGTATGTTTCCTCCCATGCTGACTCAAAAAATATTCAGTTATAATACACAAAAGCTATGAATATCTTGTAAATTATCTCCTTATAAACGGTGAGTTCTTATGTCATCAGTTATAAACGGTGAGTTCTGATGTCATCTCTGTCACATGACTCACTGAAATGTGTGTATTATAATAAATAAAGTACCCCCAGTTGCAAAATATGAGGATATTAGAAGTTACCTCGGATTTCTATGACCTGTATAAAAACACTCGGCCTTCTGCCTCGTGTTTTTATCCGGTCAATATATAATACACAAAAGCCATGACTATCGTGTAAATTATATCCTCAAAACAGTGATTAGTGATGTCATCAGTTATAAACGGTGAGTAGTGATGTCATTTTTGTCAATGACTCCCTAAAACTTGTGTATTATAATAAATAAAGTACCCCTTGTTGGAAAATATGGGAATATTAGAAGTAACCTTGGAGTTCCATGACCTGTATAATATATGGTCATGGAACCCCTCAGTGACTTATAATATCCTTATATTTTACAATAGGGGATACTTTATTCACTATATCATTCTTCTGATGAAATTGATACTAGTGTGTGAATGAAATATGGAAATAAGATTGTAAGCTCCAGTGGCCAGGGCCACCATCAAGGTACAGGGGATGTATTGGATTAATGATGTGGATGTGGCTCTAGACTACATCCACACAGGCCTCCCTTCTATGCTACTGCTGGGTTTGGATGCATGCACATCCATGCACACATGAACCTGTGCTCTCTACACTGGCTCATGTTCGATGAGTGCATGTAACGTTACTAGATCTGCACACACACTCCTTGCCTTCTTCTTTCCAATGGGTGTTCATGACCAGACCCAGTTGCGCATATAAAAATAAATATTAAAAGAAAATAGAAATAATTGGAAAAAGCTAGATAGGCCACTGATCACACTGGGCCCCTGTGCATTAATCTGCCCTTATGGCAAGAATACTGCACTGCTCTGGAATTCCTGATATAGCTCAGCAGCAGCTCATGAAATTAAGTGGGAGAGGCACACATTAGCTCATCTGCTGTAGTGTTTGACATCTTTTTAACAGTAACATTTTTTTTCTATTGTCTTCAACAGTGTGTACTAAAGCATGGAAGTAAAAACATGTGGCATGAGATAAAGGCAAGTTGTATTTTGTAGAACATCTTAATATCTGGGTTGGATACAGAAAGTACAGCAAATTCTTCTACTACATAGAACTGCTGCTATGTATTGTTTTCTGTGTTAAGATTATTGAAATGTCACAATTTATTACTCTTAAAATGAACCTTTCACCCAGACATTTGGGGGGTAATTTATTAAAGGTTGAGGTGTTTTTACCTGAAAAATTCATGTTTTTACGAGGGTATTTTTCAGTCAAAACTCGAGATTTATTATACCCAGAAGCTGGAAATAGCTTAAATTCAAAAATACTCCAGCTACAACCTGTTGAGGCCATGTAGAAGTCAATGGCAGGTTCCTTGAACCATTTGAAGATGTTTGTAGCCTTCATGATGTCCGGGTTTTTTCGGTGGGTTTTGCTCGAAAAATTGATTAATTCATGTATATTCAAAAAAAAAAACCACACATACTTGAAGCAGGTGAATATATCTATCCATTTTCATTTCAAAGCCAGCAAATATTGGTTACAAATTATTTCATTTTATTGTAAGGGATGCTGAAAAAACTTAAAAATAATTAATAATTAAATAAGTGCTAAATACCATGATTTTGTCACTGCAAATAACACTTCTGTTTCAAGCAGATACAGATATGTACTGTCTTGGGATGTCTAATCTTTTGCTTTGAAAATGATATATATAGCTTTTTTTTAACACTTTTTAGAAAGTCTTCTTACATTAAACTTTGTGACCCAAGGCTTGAGCCTGATTAAATGCAATCAGCGAGGAAGAAGTAAATTTGTGATTGTGCGGTTCATGAAAAAAATGGCATTTCCCTGCATTATTTTTTACCAGATACACAGAAATGGCCAATATGACAAAAGAGGCAAATATGATCTTTTCTGACAAAATTCAGACATGATCAAAAGACACAGGGAACACAAGCCCAACAACATGAGAGAAGAAGTGAACATGATACTAGAAACACAGAAATGGGCATAAAATTGAGAATAAAATCTAGTTAAGAAACAGCATTAGCAAAAGGGAGTAACAGAATTGTTGACCAAAAAAGGAAAAAGAAATAAGTTTAATGTACAAATGATCTTTTCTGACAAAATTCAGACATGATCAAAAGACACAGGGAACACAAGCCCAACAACATGAGAGAAGAAGTGAACATGATACTAGAAACACAGAAATGGGCATAAAATTGAGAATAAAATCTAGTTAAGAAACAGCATTAGCAAAAGGGAGTAACAGAATTGTTGACCAAAAAAGGAAAAAGAAATAAGTTTAATGTACAAGCGTGTGTTCTAAAAAAGACAAGAAAGGAGAGGTGGGAAGTCATGGTATCAAAAGTGAGCCAAGCGTGCAGAAATACCTTTCCCAAAAACAACAGCTAAGAGTCCTAGGAAGAGCTAGCTCAGTCTTGAATCTGGTATCAACCATCCTTTTACTCAACACTGACCCAAGTTTTGCTTCTTACGAATACTTGACAATGCAGGGTTGCTTATTTCCAGGCAGCATAACAAGAATTCCTTGGTGGAAGAAGGATGACAATGCATTGTGCTGGAGGTTGAGAAAAAAGCAAACAACCATAATTTAGACATAATTTTGTGGCTTTCACCCTATAGTCTGCTAATCCTCATGGACCAACTCTTCATCTGTCAGTATCTGCCCATTGACAGATGGAGTGTCAGAAGGAGCCTGGGATAAGTCCTCAAAGTCCTGGCTCATAGCAGGTGAAATGATAGAGGGGCTTGTGTCACAGGACTCTGTGCTTTGTTCTGATGTCGCAATTGTGGTTGCAGCACTTTTGGGGGTTGGGTCAAAATCATCATCATCTTCTAGAATGGGAGATTCATGAACATCTGTGAAATTTTAACAGAATACCAATGTTAATTGCAATACACAAAAACATGCAAATGTACAAAGAACCCCTACCACCATCGCTGCACAGGTTACCCTCCTCAACCAAATATATCATTCCCAAGAAGGCTGTCCCCTTCCCCTGTTCCTTCTTTAGAATGCAGAGCAACACAGCAGGTTGGCATCTGCCGTGTATGGCAACTTCGCATCCAGTGCCTAGTCTCCCCAGTGTTGATCAACCAGGAGCACATTGCTCTAAAGCAATACAGTCTTACAGTAAGGGCTTAGACTTAAAGGCTCATTTACTATAGCAAGGCACAGTGCAAGGTTCAAAACTGAATGCAGAAATGCACCCTTAAAATTGCCAAGTGCTTGGATTTATACAGTATGTTCTGGCACAAGGGTGTAATGTTCTTTACACCTGCTTTGAGCAGATGGTACATACAACTTACCCTTTGCATATAACTGAATATAACTATAGAAGCTATGCCAGTCAAATCACATGCAAGATGCAAGCTTTTATCATTTGTCATTAAGTTATTCAGTATTTCCTTGATTATTTTTGAATTTACAACACTAAATCCTACAGATGATAATGCTTTAACCATTATTGTATATAGGACTGAATAAAGAGAAACTTACTATTGAAAGACTCTGGATATTGCTTTGCCAGTTTCCCTTTTAACATCCTGCATGAGTGAGAAGAAAAATAAACTGATAACTTGTTTCTAGGTAGCATTATATATTTCAGATAAAAATGTGTATTCTAGTTGTAGATGATGTTAAGTCTCTTACTGCCCAGGGAATTGTTCAACATATAGAACTTAGTCAATGTACATGTGCTGATCTAACATTTGGGAGAAAACTGCAGTGGTCAAGCCCCAACCTACAGATGCCTCCTATTATTTGAATTAAAATGTGCTGTTTTTCAGCAGGAATGCTAGGGGATACCAATGTAATGACATAATGCTAGTGCTAGCATCTGCTAAATAGGGCACTATCACAAAAATGTATTATGGGCTTCATCTCATTCTGTACCATTATTAAGTTACACGTCAGTACCCACATTTAAGTAATCTGTTTCCATGCATAGGTCAAAGTTAGAGTTTGAATCACGGTTAGGTCAAATACATTGGTGTGTGCTCCATTTGCCTACACAATGTATCAGAGCTAAATGTTTTTTTTTAAATATTTTTTTTAAGTAAAACTTAATTAAAGAAGTAGGCTATAAATGTTGTAAATTATGTTTTGGGCTTCTGCAGTCCTTTTCATCTTCTATTCACTGATTCACTGCCCATGCTCTGTGCTGCCATCAATTATCAAGCTTAGGGACTCAGAATATACAGTACACATGGAATATAAATGTCACAATATAATACTGATTAGTATTTAATACAGATAATTACTATGTCAGCACAGAAACCAATGCTACTAACATTAGAATTTAATAATCAGCCTTGTAGCATCAGCTTATATTTCAGGCCAACCCCATTTTCTGATTGATAATTTGCGATGACCCCTAAGCTTAGCTTCTCAACAGTTGCTCAAAGCCCACCAAGCATGTGAATTTTGCATACATTTTCCAAGATGGTGACAAGTTTGAATTCCTGGATCATTGCTGCTATTGAGAAGCTGAAACTTTAGGCTGCTGCAATAAGTACAGTATATAAAATATGGCATTTTTAGCCATAATCATTTTTAGGGTTTAGTTCTCCTTTAAAGGAGAAGGAAAGTGCTTTTATGCTTGGGGTACCAAAAGTTAGGCACGAAAAATCTTTCGTCCACTCTAACATCAGATTTTTGTTTTTACCTGCATATCTGACGATTCAGCATTAAAGGGGACATATAGAATAAATCCTAAAACCCTAATTTTGTAGGCAATTATAAGTAATATAAGGTGTTGCTTTTACATGGTGCTAAAAATTTATATTATCTTTTAAAGTAGTTCCTAGGAATAGTTCAGGAAGTGGAAGAGAAGGGAGGGATTATAAGGGGTTTTGCAGAAATATTCAATAAATCAGCCTGAAACACTACTTTTTTAAGCACAGTTCTTTTATATCTAAATAAGTATAACGCACTGGTACATTCTAATTTTTTTACACAAAATGGTACGAAAAGGTGCCTGGTTAAATATCCAAGGTTTTTTACTGATATCGGTCAGATATCTTTTGTACGATAAATATTGGTGCGTGTATGGCCACCTGCAGAGACAGACTGCAAAGAGGGTGGTAGTAAAGAGTAACTTGATTATTTGAGATATGGTACAGAATTTTTAACTGGTTATATACAGGTATGGAACCGGTTATCCAGAATGCTCAGGAATGGGGTTTTCCGTCATTTGGCTCCCCATACATTTAAAACATAATTTAAACATTAAATAAATCCAATAGGATTGTTTTGCCTCCAATAAGGATTCATTATACCTTAGTCATGATCATGTATAAGGTTCTGTTTTATTATTATAGAGAAAAAAGGAAATCTATTTTAAAATACTGAATTATTTGATTTAAATGTAGTCTATGGGAGATGGCAATTCCATCATTCTGAGTTTTCTGGATAACAGATTCTATACCTGTATTAAGTTTCTTATTTCCATGAGAGATTTTCATCCTCACAATAGTTCCCTAGCGAGGGAGCATCAACCAAGGCATTTTTATCCTTGAGAACTGTAGCATTGAGAAAATCATGTATGCCATATGTTTTAAAAATATTCTGCTGCTTGAAAACAAAATGCAGGCATTTAAAACCATATTGCAATTGATCTCTAACAGTGGAGGGGCAAATGCAGGGTGCATAATGTGCCATTTTTAGTGCATTTATGAACTTTTACCCTATGACAGATGCGACTTGTCTACTACTAAACATGTACCTACGGTCATCCTTTTTGACTTCCCCTATCAATTACTGTGGAAGTTTTATTTCTTCAGATGGCTGCAGCCCAGAAATTAGCCTACTGGACCTCACTAGAATGAAATAATAATAATAGCTTCACTTACATATATATGTCTGCAATTAGAGAAGACTTTGGTCACTGGAAGAATATAAATTCCAAACCTCATACCTGATTCTTCTAAAGATGATGTCCAAGTCTTTCTTCATTTCCACCAGTGTCCTGGTGTGATGTGCAAACCGATCACTCATCTGTTGCAATCGTACATTGGAGAGACCATTGAAATTGAGCAACATTTCATTGGTTTTCTCAAAACGATCAAGCCTGGAAAGATGATCACAAAAAAAAAAGTAATGCAGTAGCAATTCAAAAAATGTACTTTCAACTGTGATGAAAATGTCTCTGTAATGGAGGCATTATTAGCCTTAACTAATAAATATTAGGTAGGGGGGACTAATTTGAAGTAATGGTGCAAAGCTTACTCAAATCCAAAAAATAAATAAAAAGATAGTGACAATAGCTGGAATACTCTCAAATGTGTGCATTATAGGCGCATTTTCCGTCAGCTATGATCCATAGTCAATCTCATTATCTAACATAGTTGTTAAATTGCATCGTTAACCAGAGCTGCAAGTCAGAATCTTGTAACTGCCTGATCTAAACTAATTGCTCACTGATTGCTTCTGGAAACTGGTGCAATTTAGCACCTATGTTAGTAAATCAGCCCAACTGATTCCAAGAAGACAAAACAAAACTAGAGAGTTATTCAAATTCGATTTGAGTTTTTTTAAAAAAAAATATTCTAATTCGATTTTCGAGATTTATCATGCTTTGGCCCTTTAAGAACTCAAATTTGTATGCTTTGAGATATAAGGCTTTGCATTGGTTTAATAAATAAATGTTTAAAAAAAAAAAAAAATTCGACTATACGTCTACACCTGCATATACATATACATGAAAACAACAATAGAAGGACATAAATAATGTGTTGATTTAAAAAGCCATAAATTGTCCATATATCACCTTTAATATTTTTGACTACATTACATTTTATGTTTTGGGTTATGTTTTGGTGTGTGGTCTCTTGATTATTTTTATATTATTACAAAGAAAAGAGAAACCATATTTTAAAGATCAGGATTATTTGCATAGAATGGAGTTTATGGGAGATGGTCTTCCCGTAATTTTGAGCTTTCTGGAATGGGTTTCCATATAAGACATCCCATACCTGTGTGTATATATATATATATATATATATATATATGTTGTAAAGATACAGTATATGTACTTACATGTGTCTCTGAGCTAGAATGATAGCATTAACATCCCCTGTATTCACCATATTAAGTATTCTGCTACAGAACACGCCAGATGCTGTTGCTTCTGTCACCTGTTCTGCCATCTACAAAAACAAAGTTTTACCAGAATAATAATTTGCAATGTTTACAGATTTAAAAATGTGCATAATAATATAAGTTGAAATTACTAACAATTTTACATGCATTGCAATTAAAGACTAAAGTTCTTATTTTTACCGTGTGATCATATTACAGTCAAAAATATCAAAAAAAAAGTAGCTACATTCCTAAACAGCAGAGAGATGAACAGTGCACCTGCTGTGATTTTGGCCATGCCCACTATTCTAAAGCTAGACCTACTATTCCAGATTTTGTCAGGCAGTCTGGATAGTTCATGCCAATGTAACGTCAGCTTGGGGAGGTTAGCCTCAACAGAACTTCATAAAGATCATAGCTGATCCATCCATACGGAAAATGTAATGTGCTGCTAGACTGGTAGATGAGGCAGTGAGAGGAGCCGCAGCTCAGATAAAAAACTAAAATACTTGCTACACACGTCCTCTTGTGGCTCTTATACACAGAAGAGCAACTCAACTGCTTGTGTGCCTTCAGTGAATGATTTTTAAGACCCTTGCTAAAGGATGCTGAGCAAACAGATTTAATTTATTGAATACAGAAGAGGCACTTTTTCCCAGAAATAGAAACATATATTTTTGGAGAAATCTATCTTCTCTCCACAAGGACAACTGCCAAGACATATTAAAATATGACTCTAGGACAAAGCCTCAAAGCCAGGGCAGTTTAAAGGGACACTTTTTTAGGATACCGTATATAAAAATTAAACAAAATTCTTATGAACTCAAGTACTCAGTACTCATTTATATGCTGAAGTGCCAGGAGGCACGAAACGCGTCAGTAGTAAGGACATTATGCACTGCTAATTGTTGGTAAATAAAGAAGCTTTTATTCATCTTCACTTGTCCAAAAAAACTCATATTTATGATGCTGTGAAGAAGTTCCATAGCCAGGGAACAGGAGATGGACATGTGACATTCTTGAACCAATCAGTGCATCACTGGTAAACGAGTAGCTCACTTTTAAGTTAACTTTTAGGGGCACATTTACAAAGCTCGAGTGAAGGATTCGAATTAAAAAAACGTCGAATTTCGAAGTGTTTTTTGGGCTACTTCGACCATTGAATGGGCTACTTCGACCTTCGACTACTACTTCGACTTCGAATCGAATGATTCGAACTAAAAATCGTTCGACTATTCAACCATTCGATAGTCGAAGTACTGTCTCTTTAAGAAAAACTTCGACCCCCTACTTCGGCAGCTAAAAGCTACCGAAGTCAATGTTAGCCTATGGGGAAGGTCCCCATAGGCTTGCCTGTGATTTTTTGATCGAAGGATATTCCTTCGATCGTTGTATTATAATCCTTCGATCGCAGGATTTGCGCTAAATCGTTCGACTTCGATATTCGAAGTCGAACGATTTTAGTTCCTAGTCGAATATCGAGGGTTAATTAACCCTCGATATTCGACCCTTCTTACATCTGCCCCCTAGTATCTTATAGAATGGCTACTTCTAAGCAACTTTTCAGTTTGTCTTCATTCATTTTTTTTTCCGTTTTTTAACTTACAATAATTAATTAGCTTTTTTTGTCTTTCCAGCTTTCACAAGGGGGTCACTGGTCCCATCTGAAAAAACAATACTCGGTTAAGCTACAAATATTATAACTACTTTTTATTATTCATCTTTCTATTCAGGTCCTCTCCTATTCATATTCCAGTTTCCTATTTAAATCAAAGTATGGTTGCTAGGGTAATTTGGACCCTAGTAACCAGATTGCTGAAACTACCACCTGGAAAGCTGCTGAATAAAAAGCTCATTAACTGAAAAAACACTAATAATAAAAAATGAAAACCAATTGCACATTGCCTCAGACCATTACTCCCTACATCATACTAAAAGATAGCCCCTTTAAATTACAAGCTGGAAAGAGGCGAAATAGGAAGACAATTAAAAAAAAAAAAACAACAACTAAAATAAAGACCAAGAAGAACAAAAGTTGTTAATAATAGGCCATTCTATAGCAGGGTAAAATAAACATTTTTAAAAGAGATCCTTTACCGAAAAACAATTGTTTGCATATAAAAAGAATACACAAAATAACCAAAACTGCTTGTACTTTTTACACATACTTTTAAAACCACTGAAAATGTTTACTTTTTGGATATTGGAAAGTAACTTAGAAATAGATTTTACTTCTCTATGCACAAATCAGTGTTTGGATGGATTACGCCTTTAAAATACAGTCCCTCGATGCTCCTGTAAAAACCACATTTTGGTACATGTACTTCTACACTAGCTGAGCTACTCAACTTGTACATTTATTAATGAAGGACTCCTTAAACCATTAAACGATTTGAGAGAATGACAATATGTTACTTAACTTCCGTAAACATTTACAGCACGAAAGTTGCACAATTTCATTACAGTTCCCATAGTCCCTGTTATAGTTACAACTAATACCTAAGCACAGAATTCGGTTTTCTTGTTAAAGCTCAGACATGTCAGACATGTCACAAGCTCCAGAAGTAAACAAAGTAGAATGACAGGTATTACTACATATGCATGTTACTATAGACATTCTAAGGTGTTAATATAGCTTGCATTCTAATTTGGGAACAAGGTGACAACCCTATTATACCCGAAAAACACCCCCCAACAGGCAGACCGGAAGTACCGAAAGTGACTGAGGTTCATGAGAATCTTGACAATCCTTGTTCATTTTCACCTATTCACACAACATGCATCAGCCACCGGCAATCTCCCAGCACTTCCTGGTTAGCCATGTAATCTAACACCTCATTGGTCACAACAAGCTTTCCTCTGATAGGACCTGGTTACTCACTCCACCCACTGCCCTTAACTTTAACCCCCTCAGCACAGGCTGAATTTTGTAAGCAACATATGAAAGCACTTTAAACTGCAGCTTTTTTATTGTACTTATTTTGCCTCTCTGAACTAGCTAGGCTATATTCACACGGAACAGTAGTAAAGACACAGTCAATTGAATCTCGTACAATTACAATCCACGACGACTGTGTATTAGTGTATAAAACACCAGACAAACGTTTCTCACATACATTTATATATACATCAAGTATATTTCATATAATTGTTTTAAATAAATTGAAACCACTTTTAAATGATTGTATTTTTGAAATCCTTTATGTAAACATTTTTCTTTTGAATGGGAGAGTGTGGTTTTTTTTTTAGAAATGGCAGCATTAAATCTCTCACACTGCACTAGGTATAACCTAAAGGGCAACTAAATCCCTTAAAATTTGGCATTTCTTAAAAGAATTTTCTTAAAAAAGATGTATTTCTAGAAAAAAAAAATTCTTCTTTGATGAGCAAGGATTTTAATAAAATTCTCACAGAGAACTGTGAGTCTGTGCCTGTGTTACATGGTTTACTATAATTGCTTGTGATTTAAGCCACTTTTCTGGCAACACTGTGGGCTTGTTGGACTTACATAGATTAAAAACTATGGTAACAGTGCAAAGTTGCTAAGCAACCAATTAACGATTGGAGAGGTCAGCAAGGCTGGTTATATAAATAGCTGTAACTATATTTAATTCAGAAACAATTTATTAGAAGTACACAGGTCTGGACTGGAAGTCAAAATAGGCTCTGGCATTTCAAGTACAAATAGGCCCAACCAGCTTCCCATCAGCCCACTCCACAGTGACTCTCACAGATTGCCAGTCCAGGACTGGAAGTACACATTTGCAATTATATTTAGTAAAAGAAGGTTTCCATGAATTTAGTTAATGAGGTCCTTAAATAAAATACTTTCTTGGCAGGGATAAGAGGCTGATGAAATCTGTACAACAGAAATGACACTGTATTTAAAAGAGATGTGTGTGATTGCATCCAATCTAATTTAGGTACACTATAATTTACACTTCCCTGCTTCGTTGCACTTTCATGCCATGTATCGGCAAGAGGACTCTTTAAAGATGGTCATACATGGGCAAAGCCTGTACAGTAGTAACTAATTGTCCTGCAAGCCAAATGTACTGATGCAAGGAACTATATATGGTATGGTCACCTTTCTATTGTCCTGTGCATTTGGATAGACAACCTGAATGATTGCAAGCACAGAAAGTGGCAGTAAAGACATGACAACTCCCTAATTTTGCCAGGAGTTACATTATTTGGACCCCCTGTGATTACTTCTCATAGGGAAGGAAGGAGATTCCTGGTTCTAGTCAGGGCAGCTTTGTCTGTGTTTTAGGTGTCGGTCAAAATGTCCATCTTGGCAGTGACTGTGAGAACAAGGTATGTGTGTTGTGTGGGGCCCAAGGGCACGTCAGCAAAGAGTGCAGTAAAATTCGATGCAACCTGTGCGGTACCTTGGGCCACACACCATGAGTGCCCAGACTCCTGGCATAATATCACTTAGGCTTACCCGAGGGTAGAGGAGGAATGCTTTCAGCTAGTATAGGTTCTGTAATGGAGCAGAGAAGAGTGGAGGAGTAGGGATGTAGCGAACGGCGGAAAAAATGTTCGCGAACATATTCGCGAACTTGCGACAAAACATGCGAATAGTTCGCGAACGTCGCGAACCCCATAGACTTCAATGGGAAGGCGAATTTTAAAAGCTAGAAAAGACATTTCTGGCCAGAAAAATGATTTTAAAGTTGTTTAAAGGGTGCAACGACCTGGACAGTGGCATGCCAGAGGGGGATCAAGGGCAAAAATGTATCTGAAAAATCCATTGTTGACACAGCGCTGCGTTTTGTGCTGTAAAGGGCAGAAATCACACTACGTCACTCAGGTGATGTTTCTGGACACGGAATGTGAAAAAGCTCACACAGCTAGGTGGCACTTGGTTAAAGACTGGGCAAATAATGCCTGCAAGGTCAACGTATACACTACAGCCGTTGGATACGGAATATATTATTGCTGCTTGAAAAACGTCACTCGGGTGGTGTTTCTGGAGACGGTATTATTATTGATATTTAGACAGCTAGGTGGCAGTTGTTTGAAGAACAGATGCAGATGAGAGATCAGCAGCAGGACAGCTGCCCACAGCAGCTACATACAGAGCACTGCAGTAGAAGGTAGATTACTAGCCAGCAAAGCTACCTAACCTAAAATGTCCCTCAAATCCCTGCAGAGTTCTGTCCCTACAATACAGAGCAGTATCAAGTAGATTACTAGCCAGCAAAGTTACTAGCAACTGTCCCTCAAATCACTAACAGCTCTCTCCCTACACTAGCTCTTCCAAGCACACACAGGCAGAATGAAAAAACGCTGCAGGGCTTCAGTTTATATATGGAAGGGGAGTGGTCCAGGGGGTGTGGGGGTGGTCCAGGAGGGAGAGCTTCCTGATTGGCTGCCATGTATCTGCTGGTCTGGGGTGAGAGGGCAAAAATAAGCGCCAGCTAAGGCGAACCCAAATTGGCGAACGTCGCGCGACGTTCGCGAACATTCGCCGAACGCGAATAGTCGATGTTCGCGCGAATTAGTTCGCGGGCGAACAGTCCGCGACATCCCTATGGAGGAGGCAGGTAATGATGCAGAAGCAGGAAAAGTGAGGAAAGGAGATAGAAGATAGAAGTGAGAAAGATGAGGCGGGGAGAAATGTTAGCAAAGGAAAGCAGAGAATTCCCCCCAAGAGTGCACCCTAAGTTAAGGCAAGTGGGGAGAAGGAAGAGGGGTTGATGGTGCCAGGGAAGAGGGCTGAGAAGGTAAATTTTTGATAAGAGCCTTAAGATCAGGAAAGGTGAAATACAAAAGTAAAGGGGAGGAATGGGAGAAAAAGAATGAAGATCAGGAGCAACAAGAAGTTAAAGGGAAGTAATGTTTACAAACCACAACTCCAGGAATGGGCAATAAATTAAGATAAGGGTAAGAAGAGAAAGGGGAAAATTCACAAAGAAATGGTACAGGGAACTTATTTCCTGTAAGTAGATGGATGTTTTTAAGAAATTAAAGGGAAAGCACAAGGGACGTGGGAAGGGGGAAGAAGTTCAGGCCAAACTTCTTAAAGGGGTGGTTCACCTTCAAACAACTAGTTGTTTTCAGATCGATCACCAGAAATAATGACTTTTTCCAATTACTTTATATGTGTCAGCGGTTTTCTAATATTGAAGTGTAAAGTGTCATTTTTCACCTTCTAAAGCAGCTCTGGGGGGGACCCTGTAAACTGTTCTAAATTGATACGTTTAGATACGTTTCTTATCTTTGTCCCTGCTGAGCAGAATCTCTGGGTTTCATTACAGGCAGCTGTTAGAATTGATACAATAGTTGCTAATACTCCAGAGATGGTGCTGAAAAATGTATCAACTAAATGTTGCAAAATTGTAACAGTTTAGAGTGCGCCTTTACTGAGCTGCCAGACTGAAATACCAGAAACAGGAACATTCAACTTTAAACTTAGATTTTGGAAAAACAGTAAAACATAAATAATGTAAAGCAATTGAAAAAAAAAGTCTTTATTTCTGGGGAACAATCTGACAACAACTGAACTGAAAAAAGTGTTTGGAATGTGAACAACCCCTTTAAAGGAACAGTTCAGTGTAAAAATAAAAATTGGGTAAATAGATAGGCTGTGCAAAATATAAAATGTTTCTAATACATGGGACATAACTGTTCAGTGAGTTTGCAATTGATCCTCCGCATTCAGCTCATATTCAAAAGTAAACAGTTATGACCCATGTGCCCCCCCCCCTCAAGTCACTGATTGGTTACTGCCTGGTAAACGGGGTAACCAGTCAGTGGAAACCAAGAGAGCTGAAAGTCAGGAAGTAGTGTTCTGGCTATTATGTTAGACATCCAGTCACTCCAGCCTTTATACATTACATTTTTGGCTAACTAACTATATTAGAAACATTTTTTTTATTTTGCACAGCCTATCTATTTACCTAGTTTTTATTTGTATTCTGAACAATTCCTTTAAGGCCTCAAAATCTTAAAATAGGATGTGCAACCACACCTAATTCGGGATAATTATTCAGCATTTAAGGTGCATGTGATGTGAGAAATCACTGGGAAAGCACAAGGGACAGTAACTTGTACTGTATAAAAAATGTATATTTTTCTTTTTCACAATATAAGACATAGTAACAGATGTCTTTGGGCTATTTTTATGTTTTTTGTAAATGGACTTCATGATGTATGTGAATTTGTTAGTTTAGTAGGTTAAATCTGTTAATTTCTTTTTATGGTTGTTTTAATCTGTAATTTGTATTAGTTCAATAAAAATTTTCTTCCCCCACCTCCCTTATGTCATATACTTCTGGAGCAGTAAATTTTCAGTGATGTCAGTGGGAGCTTGTGCACATGTGCAGTGAGCATTCAGCAACAACAGAAGAGTGGTTTCAGGCAATGACATCATGTCTGGAATGTGTAAAAAAATTCCTGTCAGTAGAGGACCATATCTATAGCCAGTGGCGTAACTATAGAGGAAACAGACCCCACAGTCACAGGGGAGCCCAGGGGTACAGGGGGGCTGCTTCCTCTATAGCTAACAAGAATAAAAGGAGGGGACGGAGCGATGAGCGAAAATGGGTCTAGTGGCCCCTGCTATGTAAATTCGGCCCTGAGGACAGCACAGGCAGGGTGCAGACCAAATATCTCTATCTCTGTGCTATTGCTATCTATTAGCGTTCTCCAGTTAAAACTGTGCAAATTCTTTCTTACAATTAACAGCCTCCCAGAATTCTACAGCTTGTATGTGGCCATAAATGTGGTTTCTGTCTTTATCCCTACACCATCACAGATTTCTATATTAACTTTCCTATCTTTCTTACTGCTAGTAATAAGTGAAAATACAAGTAGAACCAGGAAAAAGTAGAAAAGAATTAATGCTTTGCTCCATAAAGGTCAAAGTGCCCACTTAAGCTAGGGCCCACTGGGAAAAATCACAGTACCCCAGCAGGCCAGTCAGAAAATGCACAGTCCACCCTAAACAGCCACCCCAACTATGTTTTTTAGAAGTAACATGGTTTTGGCCCTCCACCACGCCTGGACTGGCAATCTGTGGGTTCTGGCAAATTCCAGAGGGGCTGCTATAAGGTCCCATAGACAGTCAGTATTTAGTGGGCTGGTGGAGCACTATTTGGGCCTCTATGTACTTGGAATGCCAGGGCTTATCTTGACTCCCAGTCCAGACCTGCCCTCCACTCTTCTGTAGTGATGTGTGCGTTTTCCTGAAACCTTCAGGATGGTTGGGCAGGTTCTGGCTGATATTTCTTTGATTATTGCAGGCATGGGTTGGGTGTGGGTCAGACTGCATAAGTCCCCCCCTGTCAGGGAGCCGGGAGCCCCCTCTGGGGAGTAGTCCGGATCTAGGAGGAAGCCCCTCAGGAGGGATCAGGGTCGTGGTATCCAAGGGTAAGACAGGAGAATAAACAAAGTCCAAGCACAGGTCAAATGGCAGGCAGAGTATCAGCGAAGTCCAAGTCCAGGCAAGGGGTCACAACAAGGAATCAGGCAGATATAAGCAGGGGAAACAGCAAGGGAACCCAGGAATCTCTCAGGGAACAGGATCCTATTTTCGGGCGCCATCTTGGCGCCTCAGGCGTCCTTTTATCTTTGAATTTGGCGCCCTTGCGCCAGCGTCAGCGCGCCTGCGACCGTCGCGCCGTGCTGGCGTCACAACGCCGGCGTCGGAACCCACGTGGGTTCCCTGGGCGCCGCCATCTTGGTTTCTTCGCCGCCGGGAGCGGACGCGACTCCTCGCGCTCCCGGCGGTCTTGACAGTACCCCCCCCCTCACGGGGGGCCTCAGGACCACCGGGACTTGGTTTCTGGGGAAACTTGGAGTGGAAGTCTCTTACCAAACGAGGAGCATGCACATCACGGTGTCCCTCCCAAGAGCATTCTTCGGGGCCAAAGCCCTTCCAATGGATGAGGTATTGAAGGGACCCTCTGGAGATTCTGGAATCAAGGATTCTCTCCACCTCGAATTCTTGTTGACCCTCCACAGAGACAGCAGGAGGAGGAGATTGGACACCAGAGAAACGGTTGGAGACGGTGGGCTTCACCAGGGAGACGTGGAACACGTTGGGGATTCTCATCTCTGGTGGGAGTTGAAGTCTGATGGCTACAGGGTTAATTATCTCCAAGATGGGGAACGGACCCAGGAACTTCGGACCCAACTTGGGAGATGGCACCTTCAAGTGAATATTCCTGGAAGAGAGCCAGACACAATCACCCACCTTGTAGGGAGGAGAGGGCCTTCTACGGCGATCCGCGAAAGTCTTGTGGACTAGAGCACACTTCTCTAGATTAGACTTGGTTGCAGCCCAAATAGCAAGCATATGGGCTGCCAGATCATCTGCAGCCGGGACGTCCGACAACACGAAGTCCTGAGGAAAGGCTTGAGGGTGCTGTCCATACACCACCATAAATGGAGACCTTCCTGTGGAGGAATGACATGCATTATTATGAGCAAACTCCGCCCACGGGAGGAGGTCAGACCAATCGTCCTGGCAAAGAGACACGTGGTTCCTCAGGAACTGTTCTAAGGCTTGGTTCACACGTTCAGCTGCCCCATTCGTCTGCGGGTGGTAGGCAGACGAAAATTTAAGTGTTATTCCCAAGTCTTTACATAGAGAACGCCAGAACTTGGCGGTAAACTGGGTGCCTCTGTCGGAGACGATCTCCACCGGGAAACCATGCAGGCGGAAGATGTACTTAATAAAAAGTTGGGATAATTCCACCGCAGAGGGTAACTTCTTCAAAGGGATGAAATGGGCCATTTTGCTGAAGCGGTCAATGACAACCCAGATCACAGTATTCCCACCGGAGGGAGGAAGTTCGACAATAAAGTCCATAGAGAGGTGCGTCCACGGACGAGAGGGAACCGGCAAAGGCTGTAACAACCCGCTGGGGCGGGAATGGCTAGGCTTAGAAGTGGCACAGACATTACAAGCAGCCACAAAGTCCTTTACATCCTTGCGGATATCAGGCCACCAGACTAGGCGCCTCAAGAGTTCAAGGGTCTTGGCCGGACCAGGATGTCCAGCTTGCCTGGAGCAGTGGGTTTGTTGCAGGATGGCCAGGCGAAGTTCTGGAGGGACGAAGGCCATGCCAATCGGAGTATCTTGAGGAGCCGAGGACTGCCCAGCCAGAATCTGGTCGGCAAATTGGGGATACAGAGAGGCAATGATCTTGACTGGTGGAATGATTGGTTCCTGCCTCTCAGGGTCACGGTCCACCGGAGTGAAGCTACGAGACAAGGCATCGGCCTTCAGATTCTTGGAACCTGGGCGATAAGTCAAAACAAAGTTAAATCGGGAAAAGAAAAGGGCCCACCTGGCTTGTCTGGGATTTAGCCTCTTGAGGGACTGTATAAACTCCAGATTCTTGTGATCTGTGAAAATCTGGACAGGAATTTCAGAGCCCTCCAGGAGGTGACGCCATTCTTCAAGGGCAAGCTTGACTGCTAAGAGTTCTCGATTTCCGACATCATAGTTCTGCTCTGCGGATGAGAACTTCTTGGAGAAAAACGCACAGGGGTGCAATTTTCCATCAGTGGAGTGTCTCTGAGACAGGATAGCTCCGGCTCCGACTTCAGAAGCATCAACTTCGATGCAGAAGGGTAGTGCAGGATTGGGATGTCGGAGAACAGCGGACGTGAAGGCCTCTTTCAAGGACTGAAAGGCTTCTATGGCAGATGGAGGCCACAGGCTGGGTTTACCCCCTTTCCGGATGAGGGCCAGGATAGGTGCAATGCGGGAAGAGAACCCCCGGATGAACTGTCGATAATAATTAGCAAATCCGATGAATCTCTGGATTGCCTTGGTACTCAGTGGGAGAGGCCACTCCTGGATGGCCGACACTTTCACGGGGTCCATCTCAAATCCCTCTGGAGAAATAATGTATCCTAGGAAGGGGATCTTGGATACCTCGAAGACACACTTCTCCAACTTGGCGAAGAGAGAGTTCTTCCTCAGACGAGAGAGTACCTCCTTCACCTGGGAGCGATGACTTTCAAGGTCCTTGGAAAAGATCAGGATGTCGTCCAAGTATACGACTACGAACCTTCCTAGGAGATCTCGGAACACATCATTAACAAACTCCTGGAAGACGGCAGGGGCATTGCAAAGGCCGAAGGGCATAACAAGATATTCATAGTGCCCATCCCGAGTGTTGAATGCCGTCTTCCATTCGTCACCCTCCCGGATGCGAATGAGGTTGTAGGCCCCCCGGAGATCCAACTTGGAGAAAATCCTTGCCCCTTTCAGCTGGTCAAAGAGCTCGGCAATCAAGGGCAGGGGGTACCTGTTTTTCACGGTGATCTTATTCAGACCCCGATAGTCTATACAAGGCCGAAGGCCTCCATCCTTCTTCTCCACGAAGAAGAACCCAGCCCCTGCAGGAGAGGTAGAAGGGCGGATAAACCCCCGCTGGAGATTTTCTTGGATGTACTCCTTCATAGCGGTAGTCTCTGCAGGAGAGAGAGGGTAGGTGCGCCCTCTGGGGGGCATAGCTCCTGGCAGGAGTTCAACCGGACAGTCGTAGGAGCGATGTGGGGGAAGGAACTCTGCAGACTTTTTACAAAACACATCAGAAAATCCCTGGTAAGTGGAGGGCAAAGTCTTTAGTTCCGCAGTGGAGACATTCACCTTCTCGAGGGGTTTTGGCGGAAGGCAATGTTGCAGGCAAAATAAACTCCAACGAGAGATCTGCCCAGTGGACCAGTCTATGGTGGGGTTATGTAGACGTAACCACGGAAGACCCAATATTACTGGAGTAGAAGGGCAGGGAATGATGAAGAAAGAAAGTTTTTCTTGATGCAGCGCCCCAACTTGTACAGATAGTTCCGCCGGGAACATTGTGACGAATTCAAACTCCAGGGGTTTGTCATCTATGGCGGTAATTCGCAGGGGTGAAGACAATGGAAGCAGGGGAATCTTCATGCGTTCGGCAAAGAAGGCGTCCATGAAATTGCCATCCGCACCGGAGTCGAGGAAGGCCCTTTCGAAGATAGATTTACTTGCCAGGTGAATCTGCAAAGGAAGGAGAAGTCTGCGTGAATTTTCTTGATACTTCTCCTGAGGCCCTCGAGTGATGCCCCCTACATGAGAAACCTGAGACATACCTCGGGGTGCAAAACTCTTGGCTTTGGCAGGACAGGCGTTGGCAAAATGGGAATGCCCACCACAGTACAAACAGAGACCTGCCATACGTCTTCGGAGTCTTTCCTGCTCGGAGAGGCGAGCCTTTCCTACTTGCATAGGTTCCTCCAGGGGAGACGTGGACACATGAGTCACAGGGACAGCGGATGCTTGCAGAATCGGCCTTAGAAAGCGAGGAGCCAACATGGGAGAAAATCGTCTGCTGCGCTCTCTCTCCACCAGGTGTTCTCTGAGACGGGTGTCAACCTTAATGGATAGAGCGATCAGCCCTTCCAGGGTGTCAGGAGTCTCTCTGGAGACGAGATCATCTTTGATGCGGATGGATAGGCCTTGGTAGTATACGGCCTTGTAAGCGTCATCACACCAGGAAGTCTCCGCCATCAGAGTTCGGAAGTCTATAGCGTACTCATTGACACTGCGGCTTCCCTGCCGGAGCTGCAAGAGACGGGCAGGGGTGTTCGTAACCCGACCTGGAGCATCAAAGACTATGCGAAAAGCTTGGAGAAAGTCTTTAACATCATAAGTCACCGGGGAATTCTTCTCCCAAAGAGACGTTGCCCACTCCAGTGGCTTGCCTTCCAATCGAGACATCACATACCCCACCTTGGAACGCTCACTTGGAAACTGTGTGGGTTGGAACTCAAATTGAATTTGGCATTGTGTGGCAAATCCCCTGCAGGCTTGTGGGTCCCCACTGAAGCGAGGGGGAGGTGGAATGCGAGGCTCACCTGTCGGGTAGCTTGCGTTCGTAGAGGCTGCCGCCATGGGGGGATCTCCAGTAGGTGGAGCAGCGGAGGGCGCAGAAGGCACTTGAGCTAGCAGGACATCAAGTGCTTGCCCAATGCGAACCTGCTGGTTTTCGTAGTCCTCCATGCGGGATGCCAGTCCGCGGAGCGCTCGTCCGACATGAGGTGTGGCTTCCTCAGAAGGATCCATGGCCCGAAAATAATGTCAGGGAGCCGGGAGCCCCCTCTGGGGAGTAGTCCAGATCTAGGAGGAAGCCCCTCAGGAGGGATCAGGGTCGTGGTATCCAAGGGTAAGACAGGAGAATAAACAAAGTCCAAGCACAGGTCAAATCAGGGGCGCTCCACCAATGAGGCGAGTTGAGACACTCGCCTCAGGCGGCAGCGCCCCCCTGGTTACCAGGGGCGGCAAAAATGCCGCTCCTGGTAACTAAGAGCCGAATTTCCGGTTTTCAACCCGGAAATTCGGCTCTTCTAGTGCAGAGAGCGCAATTGCGCTCTCTGCACTAGCGTCGTGCAGCGCCCCGACCCCCTCCTGCGCAGAAAATGTGAGCGCCGTGAGGAGGGGTCGGGGCGGCAACGGAAGGCCGCCTCAGGCGGCATAAAGGCGCGGATCGGCGCTGGGTCAAATGGCAGGTAGAGTATCAGCGAAGTCCAAGTCCAGGCAAGGGGTCACAACAAGGAATCAGGCAGATATAAGCAGGGGAAACAGCAAGGGAACCCAGGAATCTCTCAGGGAACAGGATCCTATTTTCGGGCGCCATCTTGGCGCCTCAGGCGTCCTTTTATCTTTGAATTTGGCGCCCTTGCGCCAGCGCGCCTGCGACCGTCGCGCCGTGCTGGCGTCACAACGCCGGCGTCGGAACCCACGTGGGTTCCCTGGGCGCCGCCATCTTGGTTTCTTCGCCGCCGGGAGCGGACGCGGTCTTGACACCCCCCTACTCTGCTCCCTAAGATTTCCCCTCTTGTTGGAACCAGAGGTGTGCATAGAAGTATTAAATGGAGTTGGTTTTTTATGGGTTAGGGTCGGGTTTTGGTTAAGGTTTTGTGGTTTGAGTTTTTTCTTACCAATTACTATCCTGCTCTCTTGCATTAACAACCTAGTCTCCAGCTTCTTACAGCTTGCACAAAAAACAGTTACCATTGAAAACACATAAAATCCCTTATGAATTTACTTCACATAGCACTGAGCAGAGAGGAAGGTGTGATTGGGGACATAGCCAGGATCAGTACAAAACATGTCTGGAACATATTGTGGTTTTTGTATTTTTGCGGGAGACATGTGCAGTGGTCAATAACTATAAAAACTGTTGCCCAAAACTGTGTTATACTGTCTCAAATTTAGTGTCAGGTGCTAAATGGTGTGACATGATAGTTTTGCAGAGATAAACATCCAATACTTATTGTAATTGTTTTAATTATAGACACAGTCAGATTGGGCCACCTAATCTGTAGACAGGGCCGCTCCTGCCATGAGGCATTAACGATGTGGTCCCCCCTTGACCCACTCCGATGCCAAATGCTGACCGGGTGAGGTGGGGTGGCAAAGTCCCAGAAACACTGATATATATAGACCTACAGTGAAAATAAGAAAAAACTGATGGGAATTGTCCTTGGCTTGGTGGCAACTTGAGCTCCTTCGGTACTCTGGTAGATCAGTCTGGCTATTTAAAACAATGAAAACAGTTGCGTAACTTGATGTTACTGAGCTAGGGTTGCCACCTGACAGGAATTTTACCGGCCTGGCCGGTAAAAACAGGGTCTGACTGGCCTGCCGGGGCTCCGGGTACATACCTGGTGGGCCAGAGCCTTGGTGGGCCCCTAGGTCCTCTAGTAATATTGGTGCGATGCTACGAAGTGATGAAGCTAGAGTTGCTGTGTCAGCCAGCAGGTCTGATAGGCCCTGTCCAGACTGTACTTACTGAGAGAGGTAATGGACCAGGGTGAACCTGGAATGAGATGGGTCATCTTTCACTGACACTGACGGCTGGCCTGGGAGTCTGTTCGCAACCCGTCGTCCCCCAGTGCATGCGCACCATTAACAGTGCGGCTGAGCCGCTTTGTGGAAATTGCGCTGCCAGCAGGAAACACTACACCCAAGATGGGCCAGTCTACTTGACTACTGGTATCCCTCCCTCTTTGAGACACGTTCAAATCTAAAATTAAGGATCTCCAAAGCCCCATGCTTAAAGTCTCTTTTCTAGACTAATATAGGCTGGCTGCCCGACTCAGTGACTGGGGTTGAGGGCCCCTGAGGTGGGAGGCCCGGTGGTCCCTGGACACTGCGCAATAATGATGGTTGATCCCAATGTAATTAATAGGGAAAAAAGATAAATATATAGGAAGGCCAGTATTTTTTTCCAGAAAAGGTGGCAATCCTAATCCAGAGAGGCTGTTCTATTCTACCAGTATATATTGAAATTGCTCATAAATTGGGTTTTGTTGGGCCCCCTATACCGCCTGGGCCCCCTTGCAACTGCAGGGTCTGCTTCCTGTAGTTACGCCGCTGAATGAAAATAACAAACACTGTTTATCTACTTTGTCAAGATAATAACATAGGTTGCAGTTGCAATTCTCTTTATTATGCATACATATTTTGCCACGGACATCACAGCTACAATCATGTGAAAAAAATAGGAGCAACGCTACAGAGATTTGCTTTACTCTGCATGTAAGACATATCAAACGGGGAGGAGATGGAATGAGCCTATCAGGAAGCTGGAGTTGATAGCCAATTGGGGAACTGCTTACATTCTGTTCTAGGAAGTGTTTTCAAGCTGCAGGTGGGATCTTGCTAACATTCCGGGGAGATCAGTGACCACAGGCTGTACAAGGCAATCTCTGGGGTAGGTTGCTCCGGGTTAAGATGTGACGTTAAAACGCGGGGGGTAGATGAGACAGCGTAATAACGTGGGTTATTGTAGCGATAATAACAATCCCTGGGGGTTTGTACTAATAACAACAAGCCAGGGAGCTGCTGTATATATGCCATGTGTGTTTGCCTATGGTTGTGTTGGACTCCTCGGGCCTGCTACCCAGCTTGTGTACGGCTGATATATTAGACAGCAGCTCTCACCTGTGCCACTGCTGGCTGCTGCCGATCTGTCAATCTGCTTATTGGTTCCAGTGTGCCCGAGGCAATTGAGTCTTGTCAGAGAGATAAATAGAAGTCACACTTTAACCCATTTCAGTGACACACAGAGGTTGACCGCTGTAACAGCGAGAGGGACTTTACACTAAAGGTAATTGCTCTCTTAATGGGGTGGATCACCTTTAACTTAATCTCTGGTATGTTATAGAATGGCCAAATATAAGAAACCTTTCATTTGTTCTTTCATATTTATGTTTGATACTTTTTGAATTATTGGCTTTTTTACTCATTTTTATTCAAGGCCTTTCCTATTAATATTCCAATCTGTTATTCAAATCAATGCCTGGTTGCTAGGGTCATTGGGACTCTAGCAAACACACTTGAAAAAGGCCCTGTGTGCCCGCAACATGTCGTGTGGAAGCACAATAAAAGCCTAATTGCAGTTAACCTACTGTTGTGAGTGCGTCCCATACTTTATAATAAACAGATTGCTGGAATTGCAAACAGGAGAGCTTCTGAATAAGATAAATAACTCAAAAACCATGAATATTAAAATAAAATGAAAGGCAATTGCAAATTGTCTTATATCACTCTCTACGTCTTACTAAAAGTTAACTCAAAGGTGAACAACCCCTTTAAGGTCTTTCATAGAGTGCATTAGATACAGTCTGCAATTTAAGTAATGGGCACCCTATAGCAATTGTTAAATTACCCAAAAAATAATTTTAAATAACATGAGTAACTTTACAATGCTGCTAATGTGCAGGCTGCGTTGAGAGGCAGAGTTGGACCAAGGCTGGGAGGGCACAGCCAAAACATTAGTGTTTCAAATAAACACAAGTTTATAAGCCTAACCTACGTACTCACACAGACTGGTGATAGTAGGGCAGGGTAGTCCAATGTTTAGTATTCGCTAAACTACAAGGTTCACAGTGTGAATTTGCAGTGCAACACATTTCTGATTTTAAAGCTTTTAAACTAAGCAATTTGCTTATTGCCATTGGTTTTCCTTTGCCAGTTGTGTGCATGGAAAGGTTTGGTAGCATGAAAAAACTATAATTAATTCAATGCAGGGAAATCTGACTGCTACACTCAAATGCAGTTTATCTTTATTTTAGCTTGGCTTTATTTTAAAGGTTATCAACATTTTTTCATTTTTTTGTATGTTTGAGTAGTGTGATTTTGAAATTGTAAATGCTCATTACTACTTCATCTCTTCTATCCCCTGTTAAAAGACCCTGTCATACTGCACTTATAATATGCTGTATGTATATGTGATACAGCTGACATCATACGGACTGATTATATAACTGAATATAGTTGATAAGAAGATATTTTTCATGTTATTTTTGGCTCTTTATGTGTTATATGGCACATATGTCCAGCTGGAAGAAGGTTGTAGTACCTTAGGGAATATCCTGCCTTAGGCACGTATGTAGGCCATTATTTGTAAATAAGCTAGCCCAGAAACATGTTGTAGGTGCCAGCGTCTTCAAAACATTTGATACTTCAGTAATTCACATAACTTACAAACTAATTTACCTCAGAGGAAAAATAGGGAATGAAAGGTGCGCTGGGGATACCTGTAGAGAAAGGGAGACACAGCCTATCTAGTGTAGTATCCTTTGTACACTTTAGCGGGTATTAAATAATCAGATCTACTCACATTCGTGGAATGATCATATCGCAAAAGAGATCTGATCGCATATGTCTTCAGTGTGAGGTTAGTTTGCGGCTGGCGTGTCTGGTCGGTTCCTTCGCCTCAAGGCACATGAATGCCACGCTTCCCAGCGACACACCAAACTGCTCTTCCTTAGCAAATAGAAGGCACTGGAGGAGCAGTTTGGTGTGTCGCTGGGAAGCGTGGCATTCATGTGCCTTGAGGCGAAGGAACCGACCAGACACGCCAGCCGCAAACTAACCTCACACTGAAGACATATGCGATCAGATCTCTTTTGCGATATGATCATTCCACGAATGTGAGTAGATCTGATTATTTAATACCCGCTAAAGTGTACAAAGGATACTACACTAGATAGGCTGTGTCTCCCTTTCTCTACAGGTATCCCCAGCGCACCTTTCATTCCCTATTTTTCCTCTGAATTTTATGTGGACAAGTGGATCCATAGATTGAACTTTGGTGCAGCTTTCTTCCCCACCGTTTTGGACAGAGCGCAGTCTTCACCCCATTGACAAATAAACTAATTTACCTGATGCAGATATACTAGACTATACACTAGGGACAGTTTACTCAGGACCCAGTTAACCTACCTGTGTATTGGGAGGAGACTGGAAGAGAAGAAGTCCCCTGGGGGTACCAGTGCGCATGGTATCAGTAAAGATGTTTGCATGTGTATATACTGATTCAAATGGTAGCCCCTATAGGAGCCTTACACCAGCATTTCTGGAGCTCATGAAGAAAAGCAGGCACAATGGCAAGTTTAAAGGAGCCCATATAGGTGCCAAAACCTTCATAAATGGCTGTTTTTTGGGGGGAGGGCTGTTTTGATGCCTCTAGCAATCATAATTGATTCCTAGTGTACTGGTTACGATTGCATCCAGAAGCTAAGCACTGCAAGATTGCAGAATGTATCCAGCCTGTGGAAGTTTATATATTTATATGAGTGAGTTGGCAACCTTAGAAAACAACTGAGATTACACCCATTAACTGCTACAATCTGACAACATTCTGGAAGCTTGCACTAAACGTGTCAACCCAAAAAATAACACTTTGCCTAATAAAAGAAGACACAATTCTATGCAACTTTCCAGTTTGAATTTATCAAAAGTTGTTAGTGCTTTAAAAGTTATTTTTTTTAAATGTAATTGCTATTGAAAGCAGCATTTGCTCAACTCCTGGTTACTTTTTAAACAAAACCAGTCTCCTCCAGCAAGAGAGGTCTGTGAATCCATTGGCTTGTGTTAAATTGTTTCACCGGGGGATGGAATAGAAAGGGACAGACACTGCTTTCAATAGCAATACAAATAACTTAAAAACCATAGTTTCCAAGGTATGAAGAAACATAAAAAAAATATATATACTACTGATATAATAAATTTAGCATAAACGGCTCGTTCCACCAGTTGAGGAACTTGGCAGATGAATTTTTCCTGAATAACATCAGAATAGTTCAGAGTGCTTTGAAATTAGAATATCATACTGAGCAACTTTACATTGATTTATCTTAAAGGTTTCCATTTTGACAACAAGCTCAAATGGACCTTTGAAGTATATCATGAAAAAGTAAATGCAAATTGTTTTGCAAAAATTAAAATAAAATTGTCGTGAAATCTCTGGCTTCATTGCTTACTGAGCTGTGCAACATTAAACAATGTTGCTGCTATAAAGTAAAGTATGAGTATGCAAAATTGCCAATAAGTACGCATCTAGATTGATAGAACATGAGCACTGATGTTTTGGACTCCCTAGTTTGGGAACCTCTTTAATAATAAGTCTTGATTTGCACTTGTAGAGAGCATAGCTTAAGTTTCTTGGGTTGGCAATGGTGATAAGTATGACTGCCACCGTTAGTAACCAGGAGCCCTTTGGGTCTGCTGCCCCACATAACCCTCCCTGTCGCTTACCTCCAGTAATACAGTAAACATATTTACTAACACTGGATTCTGTCATATAGTACTGCAGTTCTAGTCCACTTTTTATATATGTTTTTACCAAAATAAAATACAATTGCAGATTGTTGTGCAAAAGTTGTTCACATATGTATGCCAGTTTTTTTTGTTTTTTTTTAGCAGCATGTAGTTTTTTCGGCACCTTCAGTTTCCCTTACATTTGTTTAAATCCGTTTCTGCTACTTCCCAAAAATCTTCATAGTGCATGGAAGCTCATATTTTCTTCACATTTTGTGCAGGTCACACTCCTTTCTTATCCGAGAACTAGAGATGACCTCTACGGAAGAGTCCATCTCCAATATATCTGATATTCATGATCAAGGAGAGAAAAAAGTTGAAATCCATCAAGCTGAGAGGACAGAGTCAAATCCAACTCTTCTGGAGAGCACAGAGGATTTTGAAATAATAGACAGCGCTGTGGAAGAAGATGATCTGAGCGATCTTCCTCTTTTGGAGGATGTAGAGAAGAAGGAGAATCCTGCAGCTGAGAATGATTCAGAAAAACAGCAGACCGATGCAAAGGAGGTACAAGAATGGTTGGATGTCCTAGGTAACTATTTGTTGGTTAATCAACCATAAAAAATGTATTGGTAATATTTATAAAAACAGAGATGAAGTGTTTCTCCACAAGGCAATATACCTGTACATTTATATTCATAATTAGTAGGCCTTAGTGCACTCATCAGGTTACTGAGGTATGAAGAGCTTAGTCTTGCCAGTAGAAACAATGCCTCCTGCCTGTCTAACTGAGAAAAACCAGAAAAGATATCCAATCTAGCAGCTTGATAAGGATTTTAAATAAGACATGACACTGGATCTGAGGCATAGTTTTGTTATTTAAAGAAATATAAAGTACAAGTTACACTTTAGTTAATTATTTTTGGCCAGCCATAAAAGTGTGTTGCTTGTTTCTTCTCTTTGTGTCTTTTCCAGTAAAATTAGATGCTTTATATTCTCATTATAGCTTCCTGGGCAAGAGCAATGAAATGGAAAATTACTCCTTGTAAATTGTAGAGAAGCAGCATGTGAAATGTTTTATGAAACCCAATTTCTATTACATTATTTAAACCGAAATAACATATTTGCTCTCATAACAGCTCAGTACATATTAGTGGTTTTGTCACTATGCATTTAAAGACCTCTGTAACTCTATTAATCATGTAATTAATGCAGTAAAAGAAAGCCTGTCTTTTATAATGAAAAAATGTGATGCTTGCAGGGCCGAAACTAGAGGCAGGCAGAGAAGGCCCCCGCCTATGTTGCAATCATATGGGGGGGGGCACTTTTAATGAGAATGTGTTTTTTTTAAAACCCTGGCTGCTGGCACAGGTACACAGATGTTTGGGGCAATATGATGGATATTTGGCTCCTGCTGGCACAGGTACAAATGAGGGGCAATATGATGGTTTTTTTGGCTACCGCTAGGATAGATACAGATTGGGGTTAAAAATATGATGGATGTTTTGGTTTATGCTGGCACAGGTACAGATTGGGGGCAATGTGAGGGGTTGACTGCCGTTAGCACAGGTACAAACGGGGGCAATATGATAGGTGCTGGCAAAGGTACATGGGCCAATATGAATGGTAAGGTGGGAAATGATAATGGGGGTGGGGGGGTGGAGGGGCACTGATTGAAGCCCTTGCCTAGGGTGCCAAAATACCTTGGCCCAACCCTGGATTCTTGTATCCATGTGTAAATGCACAGTGAAAGTTCTAAAACAAATACAGGAAATAATAGACTCCACTTAGAATAGTATAGTGCTAGTGATGTGCGGGTTGACAAAAAGTCGACCTGCAACTGGCCTTAACATGCCCCTCTATGACGTCACACCTATAAATAGAAGCTGCCGGAGGCCAGATCCCCCGGAAATCAGCCCGAACCTGGATTATGGGCTGGCCTGCACATCACTAATACAGACATAAAACCTTTTGACATTAGCAGAACCTAGACTTAAGTAACAGTTTTTTTAGCCATGGAGTACACTTTGTTCAGGGTCGGACTGGCCCGGCCGGGGAGACCTGGGAAAAAAACCCGGTGGGCCCCCGCCGAGCCAGACCCCTCTGCCAATCTCCTGGGCCTCCCTAAAAAAAATCATGCCGCACAGAGCACTTTGCGCATGCTAGCTGTGTGGCTCCGGCTGCGTATGAGCGCCGCTCCGTTGGGACAGCCATGCCATCATTATAGTGGGGCGGTTGAGGCAGGGGGTCCGGAGGGGGGCCCTGGACAGCAGTCCCGGTGGGCCCAGGGCCCCCCAATCCAACCCTGTCTTTGTTTAGTCTTGACCCATCTTGTACTTATGAGAGTTCTGATATAATTCTTTTGTATATATTATGTGCATATAGCCTCCTCTACAACTCCCCCTAAAGGACCTAATGCTCTTAAAGATAATCCTGTGGACAGGCCTGGACTGAGATTCAAAATAGGGTTGGCCATTTCTAATACACAGAGGCCCAAATAGCTCCCCAACAGCCCACTAAACAGTGACTTTCTATGGATCTTACATCAGCCCCTCTGGCATTTGCCAGAATCCTTAGATTGGCATTCTGGGCTTGCCTGTGGACCTTACTGACTAGATCCCAGCCTGTTGGATTTCAAGACTGCCCCAGACTAGTAAGAGGAAATTATACCTCTCCTTTGAGTCAGTGGAACTCAGGCAAAGTCAAGCAAAACAGAAATGTATAATACATTATTATTTGTCTTGCACATTTTGTTTTCAACTGAATATTTATTAAATGATATCATAATTATGTCACTCATTATATTTTCTAAATTAACAAGAGGCCAGCATTTTGCAAAAAAAAACATCATGTGCATATACATGTCATTATGCGTTTTCTCCAAAAAGTGGTTCACTAGACTTGGCTCATTATGCTCCTAAAATTTCCTTTCATGAGTCGTGGTGAACGGTCGGCCTGCCTCAGACAGCCGGCAAGGTGAGCCAGAGCCAATGATTATTTCCATTCACACAGCCATTAATAGTCAGCCTGCCACAAGCTTCAGCACAGAGCACTGACGCTGGGAATATATTAACTGTCACCCAAGTGAAATATAGAAGGCCCAGAGGAAGCCATTACAGGCACTGAGTATGACTGGAGGAGATGATTTACGATATGCTGGGTTACTCCAACAAGCCAGTGTGGAGAGAAGGCATTTACTATAGAAAGACTGCAGTATATGGGGAAATGAGGCATGTTTGGGGACAGGTGGAATGAGTGGCCCAGAAGGCTTTAAATCTTTTTATTAAGCACAGGTGGAATAACAAGATAGCGAATTGGGAATCCCAGAGCTGAGACCTCATTAGTAGTTCTGCATGCTTTGTGCCAGGATCTCTCGAATCTTGTGTGTTTAAATTCTGTTCTTGAAAGGTCCAGTGCAAATGTCTCATTCATTTTATAGCGGGAAGCCCAAAAGTTTAGTAAAAGGAAACGGATGTTTATATAGCCCTTATATGCTGTCATATACGTGGCTACAGAGTCTTTATGTAGATGCTCAGGTTCGTTAACTTTCTATGAGATCATTTTCATAGCGGACACACACATTTTAGGCCAAATGAATTAAATAAATCAATAAAAATGGTCCCTTGTTGCAGCTTTTGCATGTATTAAAATAAATCATTAATGTAGTGTAATCACACAACTATTTCATTCGAGAGCAGAAATTATTTTATTGTATGTGAACTGTCATTTCAGTCTTGGTCAAGGTATAAATATGTATCAAATGTGGAAAATGTGGAGCTGAGACAAACAATGTCCGGAAATTGTCATGAGTTTCAAAATTATGCATATGTAGAATTCAGTACTGTACCAATTAATTATTTTTATAAATTATTCTAAAATTATTGGTACGATTTCAAGACCTACTTAAATCTTTCTAATCATTCAAATGTAAAATATTGGATATTATCCAGCGCTTCATTTGATGAAGAAGGACTCCATTCAGACTACAGTTAATGGACTTTGCATGCACGGCGTAAAATTCTAGGTCATATCTCCAGGTTCTGTACATATATCTGGCGTTCATTACAACATGCAGAACTCAACCAATGTTATCATGAAGGCATTGAGAAATGCAAGGCATATATCCTGTAATTCTCTAGCTGCACCTACCTGAAATATAAGCGGGTTTGCAATAGCGCCAGGCCCGGATTTGTGGAAAGGCCACCTAGGGCGGCAGGCTTTTAGGGGGACGGCATGCTTCCCAAAAACACCCACATTGGTTCAAAAAACACTGGGGATGCGCTGGAGATACAACCATTTTTTAAATTTCCCATGCACCAATCCCCATTGCTCCTGTCCCCCTGGAGGGGACAGGGGCGACGAACGGCAGTGGGCCTAGGGGCGCCCACTATGTAAATCCGGCCCTGAATAGCGCATTAATTGGCCAAAAAAAATGTTTCCAGCCAAACAATATATTTTAAGAAACTTTAAGTTTAATCCAAACTTTTGATGCTTCTTTTGAATGTTCAGTTAATTAGTTGTACAGTATTTATTTAAACCCTGCTGACTCAACAACTGAGAAAAAGAAATAACTTGTGGCTTTTTCACTTGACAATGATTTTAGTTCTGATCAAGATATGGGGTTACAACAACAGAAATGCAAAATGTAGAAGCCTGGCATTGTCCTGTTGCAATTTTAATTTCCATGCAACCTTTGACTGTAAGGGACAGTAGTATGTAAGTGCATGGTATGCCAATGATTGACCTGTGGACCAAACAAAGAGACAATGTATGACGAGCCGTACACAGGTTCGACCTACTATCTGTTGTAATTTAATTAGTTAGAGCCAGCTGGTTCTGAGATTCAAAATAGGCCATGGCATTTTAACTCAGAGGCCCCAATTAGTCTCACGCAGTTTTAATGGATAGTGAATGTCTAATAGATCTTACAGCAGATATCTTTTTTGGGTCCTCTTTACTTCCTTTCCATCCACCAATGGAAATTTTCTGTTAGGGCCAACAATCCTTGATCCAAAAGGATTGCAGAGTTGAAGAGGCCTCAACACTGAGCATACATGCCAAAATGGTAGTGCAGTATGATTAAGAAATCTGCCAAGCTAAACCTGAGCATGTATGGCCATTATAAATGTCTTTATTTTCCATAGCTACTATGAAATTGAATCTTTTTTCAGTTTCAGTCTTGCCTAAATCTCCATTGATAACTGTCTTATTTATCCCCCTTATCCACCCTGTGGTGTTTCCAATTAAAAATGTCTAGTAATGGTATTGTACAGTTATTGCTGTAGGAGGAACAGCTACTTTTATATGCAGGTAGTCTGTTCAGAAGGATACCATAAAACATTGCAAATATGTCCCATACCAAGCTCATTTAAGACAGGCAAATAGTAGTATGTAGTTGTACGTTAGGCATTGGTGTTATACTAACACAGAATGTTAAGCGTTTTGCTTTCTCTCTGTTTTGTCAAATTGAGGTGGCAAGTCTTTTAGCTCCTATCAAACCATGAGAAGTAGTTGATAACTACATGAGTCTTTCTGTGGCACTTCTACTCTAATTTGGCATATCGGATTGCAGCAACATATTTATTTGAAGTTGCTAGCCTGATGCTTTTTGACATGATATACAATATCTATCCAGGTAATGGGATCCTGAAAAAGAAGGTTTTAATCTCTGGAAAGGGTGCTGAAAGTAGACCAAGAAAAGGACAGGATGTTACTGTGCAACTAAAGTCCATGCTGGAGAATGAAAATGTAGTAGAAGATCAAGAATCTCTTACCTTCACATTGGGAGACGGTGATGTCATTCAGGTGATTTTTTTTTTTTTTTTAAGATGTTTATTTATTTTGTTATTTATTTCACAAAAAGAATAACAGAAAATAAAAACATTATAAACATGTACAACAAAACATTTTACAGTCTGTTATATAGTTAAAAATGATTGTTATGCATATGTTACTACATCCGTTAATACCCTTATTTCTTTTCACGTCTTAAATTGTCAGCCTACAGCATAGTTATTGAATAGTTAGCCTTGGTGTTGGTATGTCTGGGGGATCTAATGATGGGTTAGCATCTAGCCAAGGTGTCCCAATTCTATCAAATTTTTAAAGGGTTCCACAAGCAATGTATGTTAGTTTTATAACAGGTACCATCTTATTCACTAAAGTGATCCACTCTGCTAGTCTTGAAACCGATATGAAATAATTATAATGTGAAAATGCTGCTCATCTTACAAAAAACTCATTCCAGGGTCATTGGTGGCCTCTAGTGGCCACAAGAGTGAATTATAGCTGAAGGTTTATGAAAAGACCCCAAAAAATCGAATGTACCATAAGGCTAAAGGCAATGTGGCATTTTGAATAACTCTGCTGTCCTGCAGAAAGACAAGGTCTCCCTGTGACATATGGATGTCTTGCTGAAGGACAGGGGTAGTCAAAATACCCATATGACTTAGGATTTAAAGCTTTGCATATTATCCAAGTTAAGAGATTGATGAGTTGCATCATAGTCTCATAATAATAATATTCTAACTTGAGATCTTTATGTCCACGTGTTCCTCCATCCTATATCATCTGGATAAATATAAGCTCTTATAGCATATAACCTTCTTTCATGTTTCACTTTATATCCTGAAGAAACTATGGTTATATGACTTTTTTCCAAAACGTCCAAATTTAGGCTACCTCCACACAGGGAAGGTCAGCCACTCAGCTTGCAAATAAGCTCAAGCTATACTCCTCCGCTCTCTGGTGCACCTGCACCCTGACACAATGCATCGGCCTGGGTGCAGACACTTGAAACGGATTTCAGCACCAGACGCTTGATTATTGTTTTTAGTGCTTAAATCTTCGCTGTATCTGCACCCTTAACCCCCTCGCTTATCAGATTTTCATTTAGGCAGTCCGTTTATTCTGAGCTTTTACATATATTTGTTTGTGCAGGCCCTGGACCTGTGTGTTCAGCTCATGGAGGTGGGAGAAACATCCCTCATTGCATCAGATGCCAAGTACTGCTATGGAAAGGAAGGCAGGTGAGTTTATTTGTGATGCATTAAGATTGGTAGTGGTATTATTTGAAACATGCATTGACATGCAACACATTACAAACTAAAACATGCTGAAAAGGCATAAAGTATATTCAATAAAAAAATAGAAAATACTATTGAAGTCATCGTAAAAGCATTTTCTCATTCAAAGGTGACCTGCAGCTATTGATATTAGCTTAGCTTTATTTCCTAGTTAAAGCAATAAGAAGCTGCACACAATTCCCCTTTACTTTAATTCAGTGGCTACAAGATCAAATCACGCTTTGCAAATTGACAACTCCAGTTGGAAGCATACAGTTAGACAAAGTCGCATCAGTTGTTTTTATCCAGAAATAAGCTAGGTTGAGGAACTAGTTATCTTTATTATGACTACCTATAATTATCCTGAAAAGTGTTCATAATTAGTTTCATGAACTATTCTCTAGGAGTCCAGACATTCCACCCAACTCCAACTTGAACCTTGAAGTTACCCTGCTGGATGTTCAAGATGGACCAGATCTAGAGAACCTTTCTGGACAGGAGAAGCTGAATTTGGCCAACAAGAAACGGGAACGGGGCAATTTCTATTACCAGCAAGCAGACTATATTTTTGCTATAAATTCCTATGACATAGCACTAAATGTAGTGAATTCAAGCTCCAAAGGTCAGTCCTGGTATAGGATCTTTAACCGGAATGCTTGGGACTTAGGGTTTTCTAGATAAGAGATCTTTCCATAATTTGGATCAACATACCTTAAGTCTGCTAAAATTTATTTAGCCATTAAATAAACCCAATAGAATTGTTTTGCAACTACCGGTAATATGGATTTTCTGCAACTTAGTACCATCAAGTACATGGTAGTGAAAAAGAAAATCATTTTTAAAAATTAGAACTATTTGCTGAACATGTGCTGTGTGGGAGATGGGTTTTGACTAATTCACAGGTTTCTGGACAAGTTTACAGACAAGGGATCTCATACCTGTACTGAATTTTACATTTTCAGGATTTGGTCAGGTTCTATCTTTATTAGGAAATCTAAGCATATGTAAAGTTGCCCGTATGTATTGCTTTAATTAATAACATTAACTTCTCTTTTACAAGTGACTGTAAAACGTCTGTGTATAACGCTTCTCAAGTATGCCAGGCAATAGTGATGTGCGGGTCGGGATTTCCCCGACAATTCGACGCGCAACTATTTTGTCCAATTGCATTAAAGGCAGTGGGCGTGCGTTTAATTATCGTCGGCGTTGAAAAACTTTAATTGACCGTGAATTGCCGCCTGTCGAATAAATTCGCCCATCACTAATTCTGAGCAATGTTGCTTACCTTGTGCTTAAGAGCTAGAAAAATGTCACTAATGCGTCACCACACAAAAGGGCATACATTATCAGTATCAGGAAATGTATACAACCTGTTCAAGGAGTGATATTTTACACCTTGTACATGCACCAAGCAAGTAACACAGACATTGTATGTGCTGTCCATTTAAATTGCCGGTTTATGCAATTCGGTGCATGTCTAAGGTGTATTCTAATACGCTTTGCTGGTAGAAAGAAATATGTTCAGCACAAGCAGTTTTCATTGAAGCATGAGCAAACAGTGTGTGTGTGTGTGTATATACATACATACATACATACATACATACATACATACATACATACATACATACATACATACATACACACACTTTGTGTGTACCGAAATAAATGTTGAAGCTTCATGTATAAAAAATACGAGACGATTATCCCTTTTGTAACTGCACATCATCCTCCAGTCTCTAGCAAAATTTTAACCATTGCTGAAGCAAAGACATACATCGAGCTTTACCTGTAGTGTGGGAAATGTCATGTTTTTCTCCTACAGGTTTCTAGGAGAACAAATATGAATACAAATAACCATGTGCTACCACACGTCCTATATATAAAATCTGTATAACTGCTTTTTAATATGTGTCTGTTGCTATTTGCGGACATCAGAAATGCTTAAGAATTATGGCATCATATTCTTTGGACAAGATTTTTGATACTTTGTATAATTTTTATTTATTTCTAGGCAGTATTTATCCTATAAAAATGCTTTTGTTTATTGATCTTCTGCTTTCTCTATAGTTGATTTCAGTTCAGAAGAAGAATCCTCTTTACTGGATGTCAAAATGAAATGTCTGAACAACCTTGCAGCATCACAGCTGAAATTAGACCATTATGAGGCTGCCCTGAAATCTTGTAATATGGTGTTGGAGCACCAGCCTGAAAACATTAAGGCTCTGTTCCGAAAAGGAAAGGTAAGTTCTATAGACACTCCCTGCTATCAGTGTGTGTGTTATTGAGTGGATACAAAGGGTCCACCATTAAAAAGGTGGCCATTAGTCATTGTCTTTTCACTAAACTTCCTAAAACAAATCTTAACAGTTTTTCGGTGGTGCTCTATTAATGACATTTAAATTACGGAAAGGCCGTCTCCCATAGACTCCATTATAATCAAATAATCCAAATATTTAATACCTTGTATTTGATCCAAACTTAGATATATTTTATCCTTATCAGAAGCAAAACCAGCTTATTGGGTTTATTTAAGGTTTACCTGATTTTCTAGTAGACTTAAGGTATGAATATCCAAATTACAGAAAGATCAGTTATACAGAAAACCCCAGAGCATTCTGGATAACCAGTCACATACCTGTAGAAATGTGCGACTACAAGTCAAAAAGAAAACATTGGTTGTCAGGACCCCCCAATAAAAAGAAAAAAAAAACAAGTTATATTAACCAGGTATTTGCCTAAATGGCCAGTTGGAAAGTCTGGGCCTGCTCTCTGTGACACAAAATTGTTTTCTGTGCCATGCTATAGTAAAAAAAAAAAAAAAAGCCAATTTGGTGTGTTTTTCTCACAGGTGTTGGCACAGCAAGGGGAGTACAGTGATGCTATCACTATCCTAAGAAAGGCCCTGAAACTGGAGCCTGCCAATAAGGTAAATCCGTCAATTCAGTTTTGTAGTAAAACAGTAACTAATTTGTTTTATGTTGCCTGACTTTGGCACTATGAAAATTAAAATATCAGAATAGAAGCTGCAGTATTTTACTATTTTTGCGTTTCCACCTGGTATGTTAAGTTAGTACAAATAACTTTTGGTATTGTACTATTTTTATAGTCTTTATTTAGTTTCTGCAGCCTTTAATTTTGACATTTTGAAATTGCTATTTGTTTGCTAGGCGCACTGACTCTAGCAACTAGACATTGTGTGAATGTTTGAATAGAAGAGGACCTCAAGTGAAATGTATGCAACAATAACAACAAGGATAGGGAATAATTTGAAGATGCCACAAAAATTCAGCAGAGTAGTGCAAGACTTTTGCAGCATGACCGTTCTTGCTCTCCATTGCTAGGTACAATATATTAGTGATGGAGAGCTCGAGCATATTCTAGTCATATAGCTGCAAGAATGTCGAGAAGGAATGCACAGTCAATAAATTTTGCCTTCAACAGAGATATTTAATATATATCCTAAATATTTTTCACAAAAATAATTCTTGTCTTGATGTAAAAAAATCATAGGTTTAGAGCAAATAAGCAAGGCTCTTAACACACTTCAGAGATTCGCAAAGCAGACTACAAAAAATCAACTCTTATTAGAATCCGCATTTTCCACATGTGCTTTACAATGACTTTATACTTGCACAACCCTCCAGACTTTTATTGGAGTCAGAACTCCTACAATGCACTGCAGCATTCCATTTAAATTCTAGGAAGTGCTGCTGGCCTGCCTCTTAGATTTTTAGAGGTGCAAGCCACCACACCCAACTGAATCAGAGGTATGGTAATATATTTTAAATTGTGCTTGCTGTTTGGCAGTATTAACAGCCAAATATATCTTCGTACAAAAGCATTTTCTCTGTCATCATAGGGGGACACAGGAACGATGGGGTTAAGCTCCACCCTCCAGGAGGCAGGACACTTACTAATAAATTTGTGGGCGTGCCTAACCGGCTTAACCCCCACACTCCAGCTTATCCAATCAGTTTTTTAAGTGTCCTGCTACCAGGAGGAAGCCAGATCAGAGGAAAAGGCAGAGGAAGATCGGAGCAAGGCAATCAGTCTTCTGCAGAATTTTGGCTGGACCATAAATTGGTCGAAGTCCAATTTGCGACCCAGTCATCACATGACATTCCTGGGTCTCGAGTTCAATACCATTACACAAATGGTGCATCTTCCGTTGGACAAGCAAATGAAGGTCATGAAGCAAGTCCGTCTACTCCTCCGAGATCAGAGTCCAACTGTTCATCTAGGAATGAGAGTGCTGGGACTCATGGTTGCTACCATAGAAGCCGTTCCATTTGCACAGATTCACTTACGACCGTTGCAAGCGAACATTCTAACGTCATGGAAAGGGGGAGCTCTCACTCGCAAGCTCAATTTATCTCAGTCGACAAGAGTAGCCATCCAGTGGTGGCTGCGACCGACCAATCTCTCCAAGGGTCAATCCTGGGCGACGCAAGATTGGAAGATAATTTCCACAGATGCCAGTCTGAGGGGTTGGGGAGCAACCTGGGACAACTTGTCTGCTCAAGGCCTATGGTCTCCAGGGGAGTCCAAACTTCCCATCAACATTTTAGAGCTGAAGGCGATAAAACTAGCTCTATCCGAGTGGACAGAGTTGTTACAAGCAAGTCCGGTTCGGTTACAGAGCGACAATGCTACCGCAGTGGCGTACATAAACCGCCAGGGAGGTACTCGCAGCAAGGCGGCGCTGTTGGAAGCTCAACAAATTCTCAGTTGGGCGGAAACCAACGAAGTACAGCTGTCCGCGATCCATATCCCAGGAGTTCTAAATACCAAAGCAGACTACCTCAGCAGAATTCGTCTAGACCCGGGAGAATGGGAACTTCACCCAGACGTGTTTGCAAAACTAGTACTCCAATGGGGACAACCACAGGTCGATCTAATGGCATCAAGAAACAACACAAAGGTGCCTCGGTTCTTTGCTCGTTACCGAGAGAGACTGGCGGCAGGGGTCGATGCCATGACACAGAAGTGGCAGTTCAATCTAGCGTACATATTCCCTCCGCTACCCATGCTTCCACGAGTCCTCAAGAAGATCAGACAGTCAGGCATCACGGTAATTGTGGTGGCTCCTTACTGGCCTCGGAGGACTTGGTTTTACGACCTTCAGGAAATGTCAATAGCACAACCGATACGTCTCGAGAACAGGCCGGACCTTCTGTTCCAAGGGCCCGTTGCACATCACAACCCAGGGCTGTTCGCTTTGACGGGGTGGCTGTTGAGGCAGACATCTGGCGAAAACAAGGGTTAACAGAAGAAGTTATTGCCACATTATTGAGAGCTCGTAAGTCTTCATCTTCAAAATCATACTACAGAGTCTGGCAATCCTATCGGAGTTGGTGCGAGGAGTTCAATCTATCCTTTCACAAACTTAGCATCCCGAGAGTTCTTTCCTGCAGCGCGGGCTCAGGCGAGGTCTAAAACTCAGCTCTCTGAAAGTGCAAGTATCAGCTCTGTCAATCCTATTTCAGTCCAATCTAGCCTTGAATGATACAGTACGTACATTTCTGCAAGGAGTGGCACATATAGTTCCTCCGTATCAGCCTCCAGTTCCAGCATGGGATTTAAACATTGTTCTTGAGGCCCTTCTTGACCCACCGTTCGAACCGATGGGATCTATTTCAGATACCTGGCTTACTTGGAAGGTAGTGTTCTTATTGGCAATTACATCCACTAGAAGAGTGTCAGAACTGAGTGCACTATCGGCAGATCCATCTTTTCTAGTGTTCCACAAGGATAAGGCAGTCCTACGCACAGTTCCGTCTTTCCTTCCTAAGGTGGTCTCGTCATTTCACATCAACCAAGACATTGTTGTTCCCTCTCTCTGTCCGGAACCAAAGAATGATAAGGAACGTCGACTACACAACTTAGATGTAGTTAGAGCCTTACGATGGTATATTGAAAAATCAAGGTCTTTTCGACGGTCTCAAACTCTCTTCGTATTACCATCAGGGCCCAGGAAGGGTCATCCTGCATCTAAAGCTACCATTTCTAGATGGATCAAGGAGACCATCAGACAGGCATACATGGCCAAAGGGAAGATTCCACCGGAGGGAGTTCGAGCTCATTCTACAAGAGCAATCGGAGCTTCCTGGGCTTGGCGTAATTCGGCCTCATTGGACCAGATTTGCAGGGCGGCTACCTGGTCCTCTGTACATACTTTTACAAAATTCTATAAAGTTGATATTTTTTCTTCAGCTGAAGCATCTTTTGGGCGCAAGGTGCTTCATTCTGTGCTGAAGTAATGGTTAGTTCGTTTTCCCGCCCTGCTGTTTTTGGGGGCTGCTTTGTTAAGTCCCCATCGTTCCTGTGTCCCCCTATGATGACAGAGAAAACAGGATTTTTTATACTTACCGTAAAATCTGTTTCTCTGTGATCAATAGGGGGACACAGGGCGGCCCGCCCTAAAACTTTTGTTTATTGACCATTTGGTCATTTCAGGATAACTCCCTGATTTACCTTCTACGTGGGTTATTATTTTGATTATTACGTTATCTTGTTACAGCATCTTTTGTGACAAACTGATTGGATAAGCTGGAGTGTGGGGGTTAAGCCGGTTAGGCACGCCCACAAATTTATTAGTAAGTGTCCTGCCTCCTGGAGGGTGGAGCTTAACCCCATCGTTCCTGTGTCCCCCTATTGATCACAGAGAAACAGATTTAATGGTAAGTATAAAAAATCCTGTTATCTTTCCAATACTTACAAATGGTTTAGCATTTACCTTAAACATTTATATTTAATACAAACTAGCTAGTAAAATGCATGGTTCATATGTAGGGTTGCCACCTATTTCCTTGAATAAAATTGACCTTTGGCTCGGGGAGTGGAAGGTCACATCATAGGGGGCAGGGCAATGACATTACTGGGTGGAGTGGGCAGAGAAATGGACAGGGCAGGTGTGGAAAAGGGAAGGGAATTGGAGGGCCTATCCATGTAAAGGGTTATTGGTTAGCGGAGGGGGTCAGGGAAGGGATTTATAGGGTGTTACAAATGTACCTCCAAATTCATAATTTCGGCACCTGGCCCTAGCTGGTGATTTACAGACCAGGCCTGTCAATAATAGCCAAGTGGCAACCATATTCACATGTGCTGACCAATTCAGAGTAAAAAAAAGAAAAGTGCATTAGATAGCCAGCTTAATGGAGAGAAGGAAAATGATCAGATTCATATTCTGAGTGAATGGTGTAATTCCTGTCCATACAAACTCAAGTGAGGGGATACAGGTATTAGCACTGGCCTAGCCACACGCCAGTCATGAATCCAGTGAATAAGAAAGAGCCAATACCTGTTTTTGCAGCAAACGGGGTGATCGCAAATTTATTCCATGGTGCTAGTGACACTTAACACAAGATCAAACGTTTCGGGACCGCATGGCCCTTCCTCAGTAATTCCTGTCCATCCATGTGAACACTTGCATTAAAGCCAGTGGTTTTAGCACACACATTTTATCACACATTATAAAGGATTTATTAAAATATAACAATTCATATCTCATAGAGTATGTATCACTTTTATGGTATTTTCAAGCGTTACTATGCTAAAAGAGTCATGGCTGAAATATCCAGTCGTACAAAGGAATTATTTACAAGAGGTCTTTGGAAAGTCAGATGTAACATGAGCTGTGATATTCAGACTTCATGGACTCTAGCAACTTTTGCATTCCAACATTTGTTCAGGCTACCCTTCACTCACAAGATTGTTTATGTATTGTTATTAGTCTTCTGCAGTGTTTCTTTTGACAGAGGACTCCTTTGAGGGTTTACTGGTATGTTTAGGTGTGCCTTTCTGATAAGGCTTGCTTAGTTTTCACCTTTCCTTTCCTTTCATGAAGTAAGTGAATATGGCCAAAAATGTATATTCCTAGCTTACAGTTGTGGTTATAGGGAAGCAGTGAAAGTGTTATTATTACATTAAACAGCTAAATTCATCTGTTTCATTATCTGACTGGCCCTTGCTTATCTAGATGTATAATATTAGCATTGGCAAACCCCTGAGTGACTGCAAGTTAGTTGGTTCAATGATTTGTTTCCTCTTCTAGACAATACATGCTGAACTTTCCAGGCTAGTGAAAAAGCACACAGACCAGCGGAATGTAGAAAGTGCCATGTACAAAAAGATGCTGGGGAATCCAAGCAGTGCTTCTGCAAAGCCTGCCTCCAAGTCTTCTTGGGTAATATGCTAAATGTGCATTTCATTCTCATATTGCAAACAATTTTTTGGGGGGGGGATTGGACCACTAGTGGAGATATTTAGTCTGAGGGCTAATTAGGGAGTGAACTTAATTGGGGAGAATGCCCATATGCTGTCCTAGATAAACCTGAAAGACAATCTGGCAGGTAAGTTAGATCGATATACTTAGGACTATGGCTGAAACGGATACCAATATATTTCTGTATCTATTCAGTTCCTAAGCTGAGGAGGAAGGACTGATCAACGGTTGGACCCTTAAGAGGTGGGGGGGGGCCTTGGCAAAAAGTAAATGTAAAAAGTGAAACCACAGAAATAGCTGTTAACTCACATTTTGTGGGCAACAGCAAGCCTTACTAAGATAATAAATATTTGCATATGTTAAACTAAGGGTATGTAAATATGACATTTATTTTGATATAAGCAAGTTTGCAGTGTGCCGAGGCTTTATGAATTCACTACACAGCATTGCATAAGTTATCCGATCTCATGTTTCTAAGCTGGTCTGTACCTCTGGATATGGTCTTATCAATATTAGGGTAATGTACATTATACACTCTTTTGGATATTTACCAAAAAATTTATCTGACTGCCAAATATTACATAAAACTGAGACAAATGCATGCATGTTTTTCCACAGTAATGGTGACAGAAGTTATAGTAACTAATAGGATTTTTGCTACAAATGCGGGTGTTCTAAATAAGCTGAACTGTTAATGTAACATGAATTCTTCTTGTAATGGTTTTTTTTTATAATAGATAAAATAGTATTTATAATATCTTGCTTTGTGGAAAGAATAATAATAAAGGCCAATCAAGTGTTTCTTTAGTCAGTGGTGCTAATGGCAGTTAAATATTGAATGACTTGAATATGAAATTAAATGATATTAAAAATGCAACAATTTAATCTCCACTTGAATTTTCACTTTGTTATATCTGGGTGGTTGTGTGGTCTGGGAATTCTTGAGGTAGTTTTTAAAATTAGCAGAATAGGTAATTCATAAAAACCATCACATCATTTAAATTATATTTTGTCTTCTCTTAAACATGCAGTCCATCCCTTGGAAGTGGCTTTTTGGGGCAACAGCTGTGGCAATAGGAGGTGTTGCACTGTCTGTCGTAATAGCGGCTCGTAACTAATCCATCAACAGTAATGTGTGAGGACCGAAGCCATTACCTTCAGGAGGAAGGTCTAGCAACAGTGTCATCCATTCTCAAACAACCCTGAAGTGGAAACTTTTATGGATACAGTGTTCAAGTGAGAAAAGAGAAAATGTGCATAAACTGTACTTTTTATATAGATCAACTCCAATTTTGCTCACTTAAATTAATGTAAAATTGTGCACCTGTTCAGAGAAAAGCGTAATTAAAAAAAAAAGTTGGTAACAAATCGTTAATTTACTGTTCGGATCTGGAGACTATAGTCCGTGGCACGAGAGTTCTTTTCTCAGTTCTGTATCTAAGATATATATATTTTAGGAGCTATATGTTCTGTTCATTAAGATTTTCAATCCAAAGACTGCAGAAACCTTTTCAATCCTGGCCTTTGCATTCCAGTATAAGAGGAGACTAAATGATTCTGAGTGACCTGTAGCCACACAAATCATTTGCTGTCATGATGGCACGGCACAAAGATATTGTTATGAAAGTAAAATACATATTACATGTATGTAATACATGTGTAGCTCACGTATTTCTTCTGAGATACTGATCAGAGAGTATGATATGTTATGTTTAGCTATATATGTATATATTATTATAGGGAAAGCATCTGTAAGCCAAGGTGAAGTTTGGAGAGCTTTCTATCATGTACAGGGGAAGGCATAGAGGACCAACTTTGTATAATGTCTTGTTAAAGCAGTACAACCAGGATCTTCTGTGTAAAATTAGCTGTTGAACTTTGTTGCTGTGTTTCATGCTGGTTTTTCATTAAAAACTGGAATATTTCTTAAAGAAACAGTCTTGGCTTTGAGATGTTCGGTTTAACTGGACTACAGCTTTTTTTTCTCAATAGTTTGGTGACATTTCAGTAGGGGACATCATAGGTACATTCTATTGCCACAAATAGCTTGGTCCGAAATGGATTAGTTATGTTATGTCAATATATTTATTTTAATCGTGAATTATTAGAGCATTGGGTTTAGCTGTTTATCAACACTTGCGTTGTAGTTAAGAGACTAGGTAAGTGAGGGAAGTATCATGCTGGAAGATATTTGCGTAAAGAGAGAAAGTAAGAATAGTCAAAGTGCTAACTGCCACTAGTACATAAGCTACAGCAACAAACCAAAGGGTTGACTGCTTTATGCCATGTAATTGATTACTAGGTGCTGGTGTGAACTTTTACCATAATAAATTTAATTATACCACTGCTCCACCTTAAGTCTTGTCTTGGTAAGTAGGATTGTCTGTAGAATTACCTTGTCCAGCTGTTAAATACGAATTATTGAATTAAAGAATGACCATGTCCATCTGAGGTATCTGCAGTAAGCTAATGTCACACACTGTTTTTCCCCACCAGCTGAGAAAACACTTTGTATGTAGGCAGAGACAGGAATTCTATCCAACTGTCACTGCAATAACTACAGTTTGGCCAGAAAAACCTGATCCAAAAACAATGTGACGTTAGCTATATGGGCAAATGTAATAAAAGGTGCAAAGTCTAACCACATATAGCAAACATTCAACAGAAAGCATTTACTGTTCACCTATTAAAATTAAGCCACTTATTGGTTGCTGTGTGTTACCACACCTAGGCAAACTTTGCACCTTTTATTATATAGAAGGGGTTTTAGATCTCCATTTGAAATGTTTAAACGCACTGTGCATTATCAATAGCTTTGTCACTTTAATTGAAACAATGGCTAGTGATCTTTATAAACACCACTAACTGTGTAGACAAAGCAACCTTTTCTTTATTCACAGAGTTATGCATGATGGATGAGGGTGACTTGTTGCTTCCTATGCCAAGGTGTAGATTACAAACACAGTACCCCTAGTGGTTGCCAGCTTGGCTGAATCTAACAGTGTGACAAAATCCTCTTGTATAAATGCAGAGAAAAAAACACGCTGACCCCTTATAATTTATACAAAAGTAAAAGATATCACACACTTACGTATGAAGCTTCATATCCCAAAATTTAAGGTTAAAAAAAAAAAAAGTTTTATTAATAAATGTTTAATAGAAAATGTATATTGATCTACAGATAAAAATAATTGTGTTTAATTTGATTGCTGAATAAATAGTCACCTTGTTTAACCTGTTTGCCAAGCGTTTTATGTTCACTTTTTATAAATGGATTTAGTGTACTTGTGGAGCAGAAGTTCTGCTTTTTGCTTCTTATTAGTTATGTTCTTGATTTATGTGAGTAACCACCTTTGACTTACATAAAAGCAGGCTGTTTATTAACAAATGCATATAGTGTTATGGAATCCTTGTCTATTGCAATAGACAAAGTCATAACCAGTGGGCCTAGCCAATGCACATGGCTTGTTAGTGCAGAACTGAAGTGCAGCATTTGCTCCAGTACCAAAATCAACCAATGAAGATAATTGCTAAATGCTTATTAGTTGCTATGGGTTAGAAATAGATCAAACTTTGCACCTATTGCTAAATTACTTTGTCTTTTAGGGCAATGGCACATGAAGCCATTTTGCACTGTTATTTGAGAAAGTGACAACCTCCCATCGATGTAGCGGCTACTCCATTGCAAACTTTTCATGAAGTGCCTTTTACATGGCTATTTCGCTGGAAGGGAAAGGTTTAACCCATCTATGTACTTTTTTTGTTTTTGTTCTTAACTTCTGTATTTTTGATGTCCTGTACTTATCAGACAATAGTGAGTAATTATTCTGATGCCTTTTAAATAACCAGGAAATGTAGGTCAATGCTGTGTACTAAAAATGTGTTGACAATGCTCATGTGATAATGATATAGGCATGAGCCTCCCTACGTGCTTGAAGGTATTATTACTATACTTTACAAGGCAGGGTGCTGGAAATAATTTCCAGCGTTGTGTGACATTTGCCTTGCTAATGATAACTTGAAATAAATATAATAGATAAGCCATATAAGGTGTTATGTGTTGGTACATGGTCCCTAATAAAGTATAGTAAATAAATGTTACATGTTCTGCAGTCGAAAATGTGGAGCACAGTGCTTTACTTATGGGAACATGCAGAGATGCTTACAGGTTCTGGTCTCCAATTACTAGAAACAACTACAGGTATAGGATCCCTTATCCAGAAAGTACACTTCACCATATACACCACTGCTTCACCATAACTGATAAAAAAAAACTGGACACACCAGTAGGAAATCATTTCAGCAGCCCTTACCACTTATTTGAGAATTTTGGTTCTTAAGGGGAATTTTGAAACAGAAAACTAAAGGGAATGGGAATACAAATTAATTAAAACATTCAACTCTCTGGAGCATTGTTTGAACCTGGGCCTTGGCCAGTTAAGAACTGCTTAAGATGACTAAGCACCCTAAAAGGTGCGAAACGTGTAGGGTGGATGGAGATGCAAATATATTTTTAATTTTTCTACTAATAAAAATATTTTTTAACTGAATATCTCTGGTCCTGTGGATCCGTTTGAGTGCCGGTCAGCTCTGCTTCCTTATCTTCTGCTGTACCGCTCCCTAAAGCTGGGGTCTGGGGCTGGTGCACCTGGACCACTTTCACTGTATGGTGAGTTACTTTACATTTAATTCTAGAGCACCTTGTTCTCCTCTACACATTTGAATAAGAACTGCTTACACCAAGTCAGGAACACAAAACAGGATTTGTACGATTTTTTGACATTTTTCATCCGGCGGAGATCGGTCGTTTGGTCAATCGAACAAGTTAAAAGATTTCTGTTGGCTGCCGATAATATCTCTGCATGTATTGCCGATTATACGATTTTCAGAGGGAGACTGTCACTAGCTTTATACTAAGCTCTATAGTTAGTATAAGTATGGGTATATAGAATTTAATTAAAAGTAGTGAGGGGTGTGTGTATGGATGCTGGGTTTTCATTTGGAGGGGTTGAACTTGATGGACTTTGTCTTTTTTCAACCCAATTTAACTATGTAACTATGTAGCTTTGGTCGGACATAACTTTCGTACGATTGCTATCAGGGGCAGAACATCGGCTGATCTGTTCTTTTCTACTTTATTTGATCTGAATGGTTAGTGGCAGGTCGGGAGATGGGGAAGTCCGATCGTACGATGATTCGTACGATCGGATCTTTGCGTCTATGGCCAGCTTTAGCCAATAAAGTTATCAACTTGATACCACCCTTTTGTTATTTTTTGTGATGTGACTGGTTAACACGGTACAACAACTTTACCAAATTCCCACAGACTCTCATTTTATATAATTAAAATTTTAAACGATTATTTACATTTCTCTGTAATAATAAAATAGTACTTTGTATTTGTTACTAGCTAAAATATAATTAATCCCTACTGGATCCTACAATCCTTTTTGGTTTATTTTGTGTTTAAAGTTACATTTCTAGACTTAAGATATGGAGATCCAAATTATGGAAACAACCCTGATCAGGAATACCCCAGGTCCTGAAGCATTCTGGATAGCAGGACACATACCTGTAATAGTTACCTGCATCATCAGTCTGTCTTCAGGTAGTTTGTTTCAAGTTTGATTGAGAAAACATTCCCCTCCGGCCCTGGAATGCTCTTGAAAGTTTATTACAGTAAAGCAAATAGGCAGCTACTGGATACAAAACCATTTTCTCTATTACAAAATCAAGCAAATAACGATAAATTAAGGTTTAATAAGAATAATCTAGGAATATATAGACTTTATGGATCAGTTACACTCAAGGTAACGTAGATGGGTCAAGCAAGTTTGGTGACAAAAGAATAAAATTCTGTGTATGGATATTCCCCCAGGAGCCCCTCTGACTAGGATGGATTCTGTTCTCAAACTAGCCTTGGTCACTAGTACCCTGGCCTTGAACCAGACCCACCTGATTTGTTATGAGAACAGTTCTTTGTTTTTCTGTGCTGTGGAACAATATCTATATGCTCTACCATCGGTAACCTCCTTTTTACGCCTGTAAGTTCTTATGTCATACGTTCCCAAGTCTATAAAACTCCGTGATTCCTTTGTTTGGGGTTCTGACTCTTTGTGAGTTTGGAATCCATGGAGCTTGTGTCAAATAAATGTTATATTTTTCTACCTCGTGATCTTCGATTATTGAAATTCCACAACACTGTTCATAAGAATTTATAGTTTGGAATACTAAGTTATATAGGTTGTTTGAACCCTAAATAAAGACTAGAGTAGCAGGGGATCTTATCTAAATATATATGCATAGGAAATTATCCAAATATCGTTATCTGACTAGTTACTGCCTTTCCTCTCCCATAGACGTAATTTTTTAAGAATTTTAATTATATCATTATACAGGTAATGATTTCCTTTTTCTCTGTAATAATAAAACAGTACTTTGAACTTGATCCCAAACTAAGATATAATTAATCCTTATTGAAAGCAAAACAGTCCTATTGGGTTTAATTAATGTTTAAATGATTTTTTTAGTAGACTTAAGATATGGAAAACGAAATTATGGAAAGTCCCCCTTATCTGGAAAACCCAGGGTACCAAGCATTCTGAATAATAGGTCCCATAACTGTGCATGGACAAAAAATAGGCTTTACAGAGGCATTGCATGACCTGTGGCACAAAGTGTAATTTGTCACAGTCGAACACATTTACTTGGTATAGTCTGCATGCATAGGAATCTGGCATCCGCACGGGAAGTATATTAAACATTTAAGAAGATAGTTGAAAGCCAAACCTGCAAATCAAGTGAACAGACTGCATAGTAACTGAAGGTGTTATTCTGGTTCAGGTCATATTATGCCAATCTATCACTTAGTGATAGATTTTTTGTGAGTCTCCCTTCTGTTGTTGAAATAGTCACCAACGCAATCACCCAAAATCCCCTTTCCACTGCTTTGGGCCTCCACAAGATGGGAACCTCTGCTCTTAACAGGCACGGACAAAAGTCCTGTATTTTAATATTTGCCATGCATTCCCTTATTATTGGCTTGTGACACTGTCACCCAATACAATAGGCATCTGGTTAATGATCTCTGAACTCCTTTCATTTCCCCATCCTCCTACACTCAATAAATAGTTTCATTTTGCCAGCAATAACTGTAAAACTGTGAATACAAAAGCAACCAGCCAAAAATATTTGAGCAGAAATGATTCAGTGAAGGCAGGCCCAGTGCCATCCAAACAGATGGTAAATCTATGTAGTCATAGTTTTGATTTTAGAAATTTTTTTACTGCTACTTCCCTTCGTAGTGATATCTTACCTTTTCTTTGCGTTTAGAAAAGCGTATCCATTGAATAATATACAAATATTAGAAAAAATATGTTTTTTCAGTCCATGAATCTGAAGCAAGTCAATTTCTGTAACTGCACACTTATTTTTGCAAGGTTTTTTTTTTCTATGTTTTCCCTAGTGGCAGAACAAGATTCCCTATTGCCCAGCTTAGAAAAGCCTATCCCTTGAATAACATACAAATGTAACTGCACACTGTTATTTTTATAGATATATATATATCTATATTTAATAGAGACCTGGACCAGTATTATTCAAGATGGTGTTTAACCCTTTCACTGCCAGTCAATTTGGTCACTTGCAAACTTTTATTGCCAGACATTTGAACATTTTGTGCTCTTTCGGTTTTGGGGCCTTTCCTGGGGGGAGGGGGACTTTCCGTTTATCCAGGTAAACAATATATTGTTTTTTTTCAGGACCTAACCTAAGTTTTCAAAATCCACCAGAATTTTGATGCAATTCTACTTCTGTAACAAGATCTACGCTTATAAATGTCGAAAAATTTTAAAATATTTGTTTTCCATAATTAACGCATATGGTATAAACATAATTTATTGTATGCATGAAAATACAACTGATTTGAAAGTCCCTTGTCTTCTGAATGCGCCAATACCAAATATGTATAGTTTTATGGAGATTTCTGACTTGTATAGGTCAAAAACTCCCAGCAGTACACTTCAGATTTTAATGGCAAAAATTCCACTACAAGTAAGTTTACCCTAGCAAACCACACATTTTTACAAAGAAAGGATTCTGACTAATACAAAATAAGTAAATGTGTCTTTCAATTCTAAACTACCCAGTCAAAATGCTTTCCTAAATTTACAGGGTTTTATAAAATTTTTAAATCAACTCAAACCATTGTATCTCTCGCATATCATCAGGTACAAATATAAATCACCCTAAATATGAAGGCCAGGTGTCCACTGAACTGTTTGATGCCCAATGTGCATAGGTTTACCCAAGTATGGGGCCCCAAAATGAAGATGATCTATCATTTCTGTTGATCCAGCTACTACAAAATCAACACATTTACCAGATTTGTGTGGGTTAAGCTACAAAATAGTATGCTAACCCCCAAAAAGCCATATATTTTTGGAAATTACACATTCCCCCAAATCCAACAAGGGTAAAGATGATAAAATTGCAATAAAGCCACTAACATTGTGCAAAGCAATGTAATAACAAAATAACATCCAACAGCATAATTAGTGGCCAAAATTGATGATCCAATAGTCACACTGCCAAAATAAACAGTTTTTTGGGGGGTAAAAGAAAACCGTAAAATGAATAAGTAAAAAATAAGAAAGAACCTCTTGAGTGAGTTTTTTTGGGTATACATTTCTAAAAGTTGTGTGACAGTGTGTGTATATAAGTGTTTATAAGTGTGCAAAATAAAAAAAAGAAAAATTCTTTTTTACTAAAATGGGTGTGTGTAAGAGTGTAGAAATATATGTAAGTGTGTAAATAAAGGCCACTTACCATTCCTGGAGCAGGAGGGATGATGTCATTGCTAAAGGGGTCCTGGAGGTCCTTGCCTGTAGAGGCTTGTGTACCAAGAAGTGTGTGGACGATGCTGGGGAGATGAGGAAGTCGCAGCGTAGCAGACAAGTGATCTGATCGCGTCTGCTGCTTTAAGATCGGCCCTGTGACTATGTTGCAGGACCCCAGCCTCGTTGCCCACAGGGCTGTCACGCTGCGGAGGCGTCTGAAGTTGCAGATGCAGAAAGAACTGCTCATCTGCATAGGCACGTACTTCGTACATTATATGCCGTATGTGCTCGGCAAGCAAAGGGTTAAAAGGGACACTATTGCTTGAAAATATGATTGATATTTCCTGGTTGTAGATCATTTTAAAAGTAACTGGAGATGGAGATGTCCAGCGTAACTGACCAATCATTGCTCATTTATGAATAATGTGAACACCTCAAGTCCCCTATTTGATATGGAACTTGCCTAGTTAAAGGGGTACTTATCATGACAATGAAATTTAATGTAAGCTTCTCACTCTAAACACAATCAATTAAAAAAAACTATACTGTTTCTGAAATAACGATGTTATCCTTCACCATCCTCCTCTTTGCAATCTGTCTCTACCTTTTCTCTTTATGAAGGAGTTGGAGTCGGATCTAACACAGGGGGTGCTCCCTGTGTCTAGAAGTTGTATTCGAGCTCACTCTTTCCAAATAACCAGAAAATACGGTCTCTCTACATGCAAGATTTGTGCTGAAATCCTTTTTCTTGTAGATTTTGTTTGTGCCGCAGTCTGCTAGGAAAGGGACTCCCCATAAAAGATGTATAAGATGTATTTGTCAATCAAAATCTGATCCCGACTCCTGCATGAAAAGAGACGGAAGGTAGACATGCTCAGAGGCGACATAGTGAAGACTAACATGGTTATTTCAAAAATTGTATATTTTATATATTTAGAAAGATTCTTATTTTAATGAGAAGTAGCTTATACTAATTTTTAATTTTTAATTTTTTTCATGATAGTTCCCCGTTAAGTACTCCTGATAGATCATAGAATGTATTCTGCTTACTGCTTTTCTTGGCAAGGTTTCTGTGTATAGCAAGAGTGGGGATTTGTGACTGTTGGAACAATGTATTGCTGATCAATAATATTGGTCAACTGCTTTTCAGCCCTTTACTGTGCAAATAACAAATGGGCTATTATGCTGATTTGCAGATCACAGTGCCATTGGGAACTTATACTTAATGTTGCAGTGCTACCATATCTTTAGTGTCTAGCCTAGGAATGACAGCTCTAGTTGCAACCTGTCTTACTCAATGGGATTTGTTTTCTGAAGTGGTAAAGCTGCTAATCCCTTCTGTGTTCTTCACAGGGATTTGTCTGTTTTATTTTCCTCACGTTGGAGCTTCACCTGAAAATGTTGCAGCGGACACCGTTTCACTCCATGGTGGCAGTGACTAATACTCTCATTAGGATGCATTGCAAAAAGCAAGGCTTTGTATTTATTTCTCTGTGCTGGAGCTGGCATAGATGTTAATACTGCATCCTTCATGTTGAGATTATGACTAAGTAGTAATAATATGATGCAAAAAATTTACCAATAGGAGGTAATGGGGGAGTGCTGCCTATGCCTTTACTTCAGAGAAAATAGAGCATGCAAGATGTGCAGTGATTTCAACCTTTGCAACTGACCTTTTCAGTAACATTATTAGGTTTTCAGTAGCCCAAAATACAGAGCAGGCAGAAACATGGCCAGTAACATAACTATGTAGTGTCGGGCGCGGGTGCAGATCGTACACACCCCCCGGAATAGATTATTTTTGTTAGTGCCTAAGTGGTCACGCAAATCTCCAGCGGGCCCGCAGGGGGTACGGACCCTGGTACAATTGCACCCCCTGCTCTCCCTGTAGTTCTGCCACTAAACAGGGCACAGGGTGTTCTGTTTGTAGAACAACCCTGCTAAATGAACACAAAGTTCTCAAATGTCAAACCTTATTATTGTTAGAATAAAACATATCAAAATATGAGGATATTAGAAGTTAACTCGGAGTTCCATAACCTGTATAAAAACACTCGCCCTTCGGCCTCGTGTTTTTATATGGTCATGAAACTCCTCGGTAACTTATAATATCCTTATATTTTACAAGAGGGGGTTCTTTATTCACTATATAATCTACAGTCTGGTCATTTCCCTATGGGACCAGACTGTAAATTAGATCCTTATAAGCGGCGCGTTTTGACGTCAGAACGCGCCGTTTATAACAGGGGGTCCCCGGCCGGCGAATTTGATGCCGCCGCGCGTCCGTATTTTGACGCTACCAAAGGCTGCATAAAATGAAGCCTGAAATAAGTCAGGAATGCCCTAGGTGCCATTACTCTCCAGCAGACTTTCTACACTTAGTATGGAATTGCCCATGGGGAAAGGTAGTGGAAAGCATAAATGAAAAAACAGGAATGACTCTCACTAGACCATATGTTAACGTTACTTAACCAGGTTGACGATGTGTCACCTAGGAGAGGTCAGACAATCCTAAAATTATATTACTGTGCATGTATGCAAAAAAGACTGTAGCAATACTGTCACGTTCGGCATCCTATATCCAGAACCAGTGCTAGGCTCTCTGGTCTCGGCTCTTACTTCTGCCTAAAACAGCACCTTTCACTTCCGGAGGAGCCCTCCGCTAATTGGATGCCACAAGGTCTTAATAGGTGAACAGCCGCTTTAACACTTGCTAGTCATGAAGCTTTGGATCCCTCATCTTTTAAAGTCTAGGAAACACCTGATCACTAGCTGCTAAGTTTCCCCCAGGACATGCCTAACCAATAGATAGGTACCTACCCACCTTCCTAAATGTGAACAAACCAAGTCCAGAGCTGTGTTTACCATTAATGGGATTCTCCTAAGTATGGGTAAATGTTAAGAAGGTTTCCAACTTTTCTGGTGTGGCATGGTGATGTTGAGAGGATGGGGACAATGACATGGATGAGATAAGAAGCAGGCTTGGGACAGATCAAGGAAGGAGACCAAAAATGCCAGCAATACATTTTCAGGTTAAAGAATTCAGGTATGAGTACATCAGGTATTTTTGAACTGGACAGCCCCAGGAAAAACCAGGCTATCCAGTTCCAAACCTGCTTTTCTAAAACTGGCCTTGACAATATTTGCTTGTTCTTAAAAACAAGGGCCCATCCACTTACTCATAGTTCTGTTTATGTGGCATTATATAATTACATGAATGAGGTAAAAATAATTCTTCTACGATTCTATATCTTATCTGAAAAAATATATAATAAAGGTTAAATGTTCATATGCTTATATGCTAAGCGTTTTCTGTCGATCATTCTATGTAAAATTGATTTTCCATGAATAAACATGAATTCTGGCGAAAACACCTGGAAATTGCATGCTGTTTCTCACAGTTCAATTGTTTCTGCAAAGTCAGATGATTTATAATGCAATACTATTCCATAACAGTTGAATATTTTTCTTCTCAGACAGTATATCTCAGGCAGATTGGGTTTTGCTAAAATTCTCCTAGTATATTGTCTAATTTCACTAAAAACATAATTCCAAATTATCTTCATTGTTTAGAAAACTCCACTGTCAAGATAAATTCTAGTGCAGTGGATCCCCAATCTCAAAAGTTTCTCTGTCCGGGAGTCACTGACCCTGTGCCCATGTGCAGGAAGTTGAAAAAAGAAAGTTCTGGACTGCAGAGCTCCTGCGCATGCCTTTCCTCTGTAGCTTCATTTGCATGTCATAGATCCCACTGGCTGAATTGTACCAGCCAACCATATCAAAAATATGCAAATGAGGTGAAATAAAAGGACCATGCACAGTAGTACTTTATTCCTGTCCTTCCTTCTGTCACATGGTCTGGTTCTGAAGTAACAGTCAGGCGGAGGAGAGAGAGACTTTCAATAGAGTCAATCTTTAAAGAATAAAGATCATTTAGAGAAATGTTTTCCTGGACCAAGGTGTTCAAATTCGGATGATTATGTGAAGGTGAACATTGCCTTTAGATGAAGCATTTAAAGCACCTGGTTGGGAAAAACAGTAGAAACCTCAGATAACTTTTCTCATATTTTTTCTAACCAGAAGAACTTCAGACCAGCCTTCTTTCTTTCTCCTGACAACCTCATGGACTACTTCATGGTCAGAAACTGACCAGCAGGTGGCTCTGTTGTAACAAAATGCATTCATATTAACAGTATAATTATCCCATAATATCTTGCAATTAAAAAAAATGAATGTAAATTGCAAAATAGCACTCGCGTCACTTTTACATTCACTCATTGAATGATACTGTAATGAGAAAACATGTTTTTTTCAAAACGCATCAGTTAATAGTGCTGCTCCAGCAGAATTCTGCACTGAAATCCATTTCTCAAAAGAGCAAACAGATTTCTTTTATATTTGGGAAACTGACAATATGTCTAGCCCCATGTTAGATTTCAAAATTAAATATAAAAAAATCTGTTTGCACTTTTGAAAAATTTATTTCAGTGCAGAATTAGCTGGAGCAGCACTATTAACGGATGAAAAAAATGTTTTTCCATGACAGTATCCCTTTAACTTTTAATGGGCATCTGGATAAGGAAGCCAGGTGGTACGTAGGATGGAGGAGATTGGTTTTATGCAGATATGAGAGAAGCAGAAGAATGCATGGCTCTGAAGGACAGACATAATCGAGGCGTGTTGATGCTGTGTGATATCATTACTCAGTTTTGCAGCCCAAATGCATTTACAGGGCGGATAACGTTTAGCTACTTACCCCTGTTTATAGGTGCCTGTTACTGCAGAGCTTTTTTGATATGTTCTATCTAGATTGCTGCCTACCCCAACAACCTGGCCTTTTTCTTGGCCTTGCTGAACGCTTCCTTTTTTTCCCCCTTACTCCATGGGCTTTTTGCAAAGACAAAAGCTGAATGAAGTTCACAAATGCCCTATATGGCGCACAATGTTGGTATAAGAAAGAAATATGTACACGATCCTTAATATATACTCCTAAACAACTCTTGGACTTTATATTCGTAATAATTAGGGATGCACCGAATCCAGGATTCAGTCCAGGATTCGGCCTTTTTCAGCAGGAATCGGATTCGGCCGAATCCTTCTGCCCGGCCTAACCGAATCTGTATTCTAATTTGCATATTCAAATTAGGGGTGGGAAATTGCGTGACTTTTTGTCACAAGACAAGGAAGTAAAAAATTTTTCCCCTTCCAACCCCTAATTTGCATATGCAAATTCGGATTCGGTATTCGGCAGAATCTTTCAAGAAGTATTCAGGGGTTTGGCTGAATCCAAAATTGTGGTAGTAATAATCAAATACACATAGTAGTACACAGAGGCCCAAACAGCCCCCACCGGCTCGCTAATAATGACCAGGCCCAACTACCACACAACAGACCACCCCCTCCCACCAGACATACTTGTTCCAACACCTGCAAATAAACTATTTCTTGTCAACAAATGTCCTGTTTTATATGACTATGGACTTTTATGTAACCCTGTAGAAAGCCATGATTCACATTTGACCCCTGTATATCTTCCTGTGTGAGAACAAAAATCATTGTATTCTAGTGAGCTTATTGGTTATCTTATGAGTAAAAATTTGCAGCTCATTTATTTAAGCTAGCAGTCTAAAGCAGACACATAGTTGTCACCAGCGCAGGGTAACTGTTTGTTAGTTTTAAATGCATATAAAACCCTGCCATGTGTTGGGTGTTACTGGCCATTTAACTACAAGTAATAGTCCGCAAACACGCTGCCAATGCATGCTGGGATTTGTGCTAAGCTCTCTGGGAGAAACATCAATTATTTGATAAGAATGGCAGAACGGCAGTTCTGTTTCGGCCGCTTGTAAACTACAGCTGATTGTCTTCCGGCTGTCAGGCTTCACATGTATCTCTCGTCATAGCCTGCCCTTTTGTAAGTGACCCAGCCAATCAGACGCTTATGTTGCCTTAGAGGGCGTGACTAGCAGCGGAGATTTGATTACTTTTTTGCTATCTGCATAACACAGCCCTCCCATCCAAAAGCGTCTTTACTGCGATGGTAATAGCTCATCCGGTAGCCAATCAGCGCGCCTCCTACCCTGCTGAATAATGTAACAGTGCTTCGTGTGGGACTGACCAATCCGATAACTGCATAAGTCCGTAGGTTGTTTTTACAAGGCTATTGGCTGAAATACAAACAACGACACGTTGGAGAGCCAATAGCGCGGATGTCTGAATAATGGAATGAATGGGAGGGATCTGAAGGTGGGGAGCTGGGCTAGCGGTGGTGGCGGCGGCGGAGGGAATGGTGTTGTTAAGATGGCGGCTCTGCAGGAGGAACGGAGCTATGGGCTGTCCTGCGGGATCGTCGGCGGTAGAGTGTCCGTCTTCCATGTTAAACTCACCGATAGCGCACTGAAGGCCTTCGAAAACTACCAGAACAGCCGGGTAAGATGAGCTAAGAAGAAGTGGGACCAATCTGGAGTTGGGTGAATTTCCTAAAGGGCTTTTACTTGGTTACTGTTCCCATTTCACTTCTGTGGGGGAGTCCAGTAACGTGCCACCTTAACCCCTTCTTCTTGGGACCTCATGAGCGCCCCTTGTTACATACAACTGCCTCTGGGACCCATGAAAACACTCATGTCACTTTGCAGCAGGAGTTTGGGGGCCACCATTATTCTGTGTAACATGCTGAACCTCTGATCCATATTGTTCACAGTAGGCTCCATATATAGACTGCTACCCTGTGTTCATATTTTCAGCTCAGTGACTGCTTAGTGTTGGGATTGGGGATCCTTTATATTACCATGTGTCCTGGACCTATGATCAGCATGTTTCATTATTGCTTGAATTGAGGGACCCATAATCCCAGTTTGGGGTGTCTAGGCCCTAAAGGGGTCTCACATGGCGAATCCTACCCAGTTATTTTCAAGCCATTGATTCGGATTTTTTTTTTCCGGGCATTGCTGTATAAAATTAGAGAACCCCGATGTATAGTTTTCCATGCTGGCCAACATTATCCTAGCATGTTGTGCCAGGTTTCTAAAGGAATGTGCTAACCCTATACATAGTTTAACAAGTTGCATTGTAGCCGGCTCGCTGAACCCATTCGACCAGCTTTGTCAATGGGTGATGCTAGATTTAGGGGACAACCTTATATAGCCTTATGTGCTGCACTGCAGACAGCTATCCAAACCAGTTATTTTAGCTGACTGGGCTTCACCGTATTTCAGGGAGCCCCTGTTAGTACATACCAGTCCACTTCTTGTGCTCACTATCCCTGCTTGGTCCTTGTTGGCATAACAGGGTGCCAGAACCTTCACAAGCGTCAACCAGTATGCCAGAACCCTCAGAAGCCACACTCAACCAGTCATCTGCCCACAGAATTTGAGCTTATTGTTTACAGTGAGGGTTCACATGGCTTATGTGTATATATAATACTGCATACCATCCTTCTCTCTACAGTCTACACCCATTATGCCAGCTCCATGTTCCTGGGCACTGCAGGATCTGTGAGACAACCATATAAAGCTGTATATACTGCACTTAGGTGCACCCTGGGATATTGTGAGTAGAATGCTGGCTATTTGAGCACTGGAGGAGTTTTAGGACACCTTATAGACTTTAGTGGTCCTCTCTAGTTGTATGCACCGGTTTTATCAGCTTTGTAAGGCCCATCAAGTGAATTTAGATGATTCTTCAGAATGTCATGTCTTATGTACTGCAGTTATGTCCTAGTCTGGACCCTTCTGGATGTATATTTTGTGGGTCAACTGGGTGTAATTTACTGTGTGCTGCAGACTTTAGTCTATGGCAGGTAAGTTTATGTAGGTTAGTAGATTTATGGCAGGTAAGTTGATATTTTCCGTTGGATAAACCTCCCCACTGGAAAAGTAGGGTTTACTTGATGTAGAAGTTTCCAGGGTTTACATTTTGAGTTTCCAGCAATGTGTTTGTTTTTACTGTTTCTCCTCTTGGGTTTCTACTTTTTTTTTTTTTTAAAAGGTAAACTATTTGCTCTGGGTTTGTACTTTAAGCAGCATTTGAGATGTGTTGTGGGGTCTTTAGTGTTGATATTGTGTTTATTTAAGCACCGTTTGTGACTATGGAGCTAACTTCACTCTTGATAGATTTTCTGCAGAACTGGCACAGCAGGAGAGGTCTCTGGCTCATTAGCGTTGAGAAGTTACTAGGCCCTGCAGGAAAATCCCTTTAAGTCCCCCTCTCCACTGCCACACAAAACTACTAGGAAGGTTAGTTTTCCCTCACATGTATTGAAATAATGCATTAGTCAGGAATCCTACCAGGCCTTCTATACTCTTGAGGCCCAAGCAAATACTATCTTATTGTTTTACCCCTGTCCAGACTGCTGTAGGGCTCCATTTGCCATTTCTGGCAAACCCCTGGCCTTCAGAATGTTGGTAAATTAAAACTACCAGCATCTGCAGACATCCAAATGTTATCTGGGAATTGGAATTTATCGATTTTTTTTATTTATTTTATTTATTTTTTTAGGGACATCAAGTATTTGATTTCCTGCTCATAACTGCACCAGTACAAAGAAAGACTCACATTTTTTGCCTTTGTTTAGTAGTGTGATTTTAGCTGATGGTGTTGCAAAGGGTTACTTATGCTAAAGTACAAGATGCTCTTATATGGAAAAAGTTATTTGTAGTTTTGTAATGTGATAGCCCGGAAGTTATACAGTGTTGTACATATGGTTTATTGAAGTACTTGGGTTATGATTTTATACTCTTCTGCAGTCTCAAAATAGTACACTGTTCTCTGACAAGGAAGTGAGTAATGCAAAGGAATTAACATCTCACAGTTTGCTGGAAAATAAAGAAAAGTTGAACTGATAATCATTGATTTTTTTGGGGGGACGGGGGCTTGTACACACTTGCATACATTTCCAGGTGTCAGTAATAATAAATATTTATATACGCAGCTCATTTGAAGTCTTGTACAATTCAAATGTGTCGTTTTCTAGTGGACCCTAAAAGTCAGATTTAGAAACTGGTAAAGTAGTGTACCCTACTCTGATTGGCAGTGTTTACAATCTATCTCTTGTTCTTTTACAAAGTTCTTCTAAAGGATCAACAGGCCATTCCCGTGTTAGGGCACTTTCTTAAATAGGTGTTGTTCACTGACCGATGCTACAGCTTTATTTTATGTTCTTATGGAGGGTAGTTGAGGAAAACTGCTAGACATGCACAAGTGAGATAATTAGTCGAGTCAGGAATTCTTAACTGAATTGGTATTATCAAACAACCCATGTTGTTTGGTTAACCACTGGGAGAAATGTCTGACCACATTAATCCATTAAACTGGTTATATGCAGGCAGATCTAAGTTACCAATTTAGCCCCTTCAGACTGAAACTGCACTTTATTCAACCATGTATAAGGTCTTCCAAGCAACTCACCCTATTGATATCTAACCAGTTTTTGGACATTTATTTATCGGGTAGGTTTAAAAACGTTGCCTGGTGGAGACTTCATTGGTGCATTGACATGGTCCTCTCCCAACAGAGCCTGTATTGAAGTTTGTTATGATCTGACCATTGAATTGGGCCAAACAATCGAATTGTTGGTTGTCCTTGCCAAATGAGCAGGTATTTACAGGACTGAAACTGTGTTGATTGATGATCACTTCCCTAACTCTGCAAACCTTGCAGTGCTCTGGAAAACATATCTGTTTATTAATGTAATAGTAGCTGTCAAAATGTTTGTCTTCACAAAGACTTTCTTCATAGACTAAATTAAAACCAGCCCTTCTTGACATTAATCTAGTCATATGATTATTGTTCCTTATGGAGACTGGGCTAGGATGGTAGCCGCAAACATTTATCAATATATAGTTCTGTTCGAGCAAACGTCTTGCAGATGGTGTTTTACATTATTACATAGGTATATTTGTATTGGGTGGGGGGAAGAGATATCTGCATGCTGTTTTACATTTCAGCCTGGTGGGAAAAAATAGCATAAATATTTGTGCTAAAGCCTGTACTCACCATAATAGAAGATGCCAATAGGACTGTGTCCTTCTGCAAATAGTGTGCAGGCCTGCAGGCCTCTGTAAATAGTATTCTATTACAGCAAGCCACGTATGGGGTTGGAGAAAACCTCGCTGGCTTAAAAATGCCGGACTGGGTATAATTCCTTCCCAGTGCTATAGTTTCCTTGTGCACTTCCCAAAAATAGTGAATACTGATGAAACTAGCCCATGTGTATGTGGCTGAGGCATGGAAATTAGACTGTACACTGCTCTGTAACAGGAACTCATGATAGAAGCGTTCACAAAACCGATATTGTACAAGTGGCGACATTTCTATTGTTCCATTAATTTGTGCCAAAAGCTTGCACAGCAGGAAGAGAATAGGGTCTGCAGCTCCTCTTCACTTCCTCCTCTGCAATGCATTATACAGTGGCAGATTAAATCTCGGATCAATAAACCAGCTAATAGCAATGGAATAAAGATAGCGGTCAGGATCGTCACCCAAACATAATTGTAAAACTTTATTGGTACTTGAATTGCTCACTTATGGAGCTGTGTGATGTGTATCATCATCATCATCATCATTTATTTATATAGCGCTATGTGTATGCATTTCCCCCAAAACTTCTTTGCTTAGAATTTGAATTTTTACTCTGAATTTTGCTGTTTAGGGGACTTGGGGAGATTTGCAGTCTTTTTTTCTCCCCCCCCACAGTCTGTCACAGAATGGGGAAAAAATGCTACAAATCTACCCCTAATAGTGCACATGTTTTTGAGCTTGTGAGGCTACAGTAATTCCAACCCTCTCTAGTAACATAACCACCAGTAGGGTCAAGTTTTTTTGACCTGAGCCCGCCCACACCCTCCTCCCCTCTATTTATAGGCCTGTGCCACCCCGCTGATGCCTTCACAAAAGGGGTGGGGCGAGCACACACCTATAAAAGCAGAAGGGTAGAGCAGGCAGAAGAGCTCAACCTGAACCCCCAAATTGAATGCTGAGGTTGACCCGAACCTCCCCGACTCATGGATATCAGGCCGATCCACACAGATTCACTATATCGGAGAGCCTTCCCCATCCATAGCTGTGGAGTCTTAATCCCTTGGCACCGCTTGCTTCCATACTTAAAGGACCAGTAACATCAAAAAATTAAATTGTTTTAAAGAAATAAAAATATAATGCAGTGTTGCCCTGCACTAGTAAAACTGCTGTGTTTGCTTCAGAAACATTACTATTGTTTATATGAATAAGCTGCTGTGTAGCCATGGGGGCAGCTGTTCAAAGGAGAAAAGGCTCAAGATACACAGCAGATAACAGATAAGCTCTGTAGAACATAATGCTATCTGTTATCCATTATTTATCCTGTGCCATTTAGCCGTTTTTCAATTTCCGCCATTGCTACTCAGCAGCTTATTTATATAAACTATAGTAGTGTTTCTGAAGCAAACAGATCAGTTTTACCAGTGCAGGACAACACTACATGATATTTTCATTACTTTAAAACACTTTTAGTTTTTGGTGTTACTGTTCCTTTAACTTTTCACTTACTCACAATATACATAAGTACACATACATAATATACAATTTTTTTAAACCTTTTTTCTTTTTGTCTTTTGCTTAAACTTTAGGTTTAAGGAATGTTTGTAATTTCTCTAATAAATAAAATAAAAATCCACAATGACATAAAGCAAACACCATCTTCAAAATTACTTTAAAATTGCCGAGCTTTGGCAGTGATAAAATGCCTTGTATGTCATTTTCTTTCAGTATGCTTTAGTATGTTAAAAACAGAGGAGTCTGAGGTACCATAAACTGAAGAGTCAGGATATATGTCGAATGATGTATGTGCTGATCCCACAGCCCTGGTCCCACTTGATGTTATAACAATGGTTGATGTGAGTTCTTAAAACGTATTCCTTGGGTGGGCTTCCTGGTGTTTGGCGGGTGCTGCGCAGGAAATTTTCCACCTTTGCATCAGGAGTGCCTTGCACTAATTTGTGCTGGAATCCTTTATACATCTGTTGCGAAAAGGCAGATCTGTTTATATCTGGACATTAACTCATTAGTAGTGATGAGCGAAAATGGCACCCAAATTGGGATCTGCAACCTTGGCTCTCCAGCTGTTAAGGAACTACAAGTCCCACAATGCATTTGCCTTTAGACTCCATTGCATTGTGGGACTTGTAGTTCCTTAACAGCTGTAGAGCCAAGGTTGCAGATCCCTGGATGGGTGGAAAAATTTGTCATTGTCAAATTTGACGCGCGTGTAAAAAAAAAAAAAAGTTTTTTCGCGAAGTGAAGCAGGTCAGATTCGCCCATCACTTCTCATTAGCTCACTCACGGAACAAATTCCAGCACCGTTTCATAGTTCAGTGTTTCATGCTGAAATCTGTTCCGTGTGTGCCTTAAACAGATACTGACACATCCCTTCTAACGGCCTGTTCATTATGTGGGGTTCGGAAAGCTGCTAGAGGGACCTGGCTTTGTAGCTTGTTTGCAGTATGTACATAAATCTTTGTATGAATAAGCACACTGAAATATGCCCAGATTCTTCATCATTTATTTATATAGTGCCAGCAAGTCACATCCAGCATCCTTTGCCAACCATAGCTAAAGCACTGAACATATTTGAGCACAGAACATATTTAACCCAATCCTTGCTTTTTTTTCCACACACACACAATCTCACTGGTTTCTTTATATCTATATAAATCTATATCTATATAAATGGCACAATTTTTGGCTTGTGGGTGGCAAAATGCTGGAAAACATCTGTACATAATAAAGGAATTTGTTTTGATCCTACCATTGTAATTGCAGGTCAGGCGGTTATGCATTTTTTGAGCAATATCTTTCTGATAACAGCACAGTTGCCTACAGAAGGGTATTTTCTAGCCACCCACAAGCTATAAGTCATGTGCCATTACCCTAAGGAGCTGTTACCTGTTAAAGTCACTTCTGATTTACATAAATGGAAGCAAACACATTTTCAGATGATAATGGACTATGTAGGCAGACTCTCTGCGCTTCTGTTGATGTCAGTGAAAATTGATCACCCTGACAGCTGCAGCTTGTAGCATTTATCAAAACACCTTGGAAAGCCAATATTAATACTATATTTATAAAACTTGTGCAGAGATTAACAGTGTATTCCCATATAATATTGCAGTGCCCTGCGTCATAAATTGATGAAATGAAAAATTGATATAAAGCTATTGCCCAGGAACCTGCTTTTCTCATGGTTTATGTCCAAACCTAACAGTATTTGTAGGGCTCAAAACTCCCTGCAAAATTGATTGGAGCCAGACGTTTTTCTACTGCGTGACCCCTTTCTTCCCTCTAGCCCAATGTTTCTGCACTTGTTTCCATTGGTTAATACTATACAATGGCCATTTGTGCTCGGCTGTTTTTCCCCTTTTGTGCCCTCCTTCATTGCATGGGTAGAATCCTAAGAATCTAACTTTCTATGAACCATAACTCCTGTTTATATAGCTGTGAGGGAAACCCTAGGACTTTCCTCAGTCTTTCTTATTGCTTGTAGTGATTTCTTTGAAAACAAATATTTTCCAAAATGCAGTTCTTTTCTAGAAGCCCAGTCTGTACTATTTACAGCGTATTTGGTGTTCATCTGCTGCTTACAGGTCAGGATTTTAGGTCAGCAGCATCAGCCAAACGTTAATTTGTTCTTAAAATAAAAAATTTGAAAGGGTCAGTACTTCCTCAGACTAGACTTAACTGACTAGCAGTGATCCGTGAACGTCTTTTCTGAAGACTCCCACAAAGCACTGTGCTAATTGTGTTCTGCTTCCTGCTGTTAAAGTTGGAGATCAACCTACACCATTTCTACTTTTCAAATGTTTGGAAAGACTGTATTTACTTCAGCCTATAGAAAAAAACTGTATTATGGCTCTTAAAGAATATTTAAACTAGGGATGCACCGAATCTACTATTTTAGGATTCGGCCAAATCCTTTGTGAAAGATTTGGCCGGACACCAAACTGAATCCAAACCCTAATTTGCATATGTCAGTTAGGGAAAAAAGGGGTAAAGAGAACTGTTGCACAGTTAAAAATGTTTTGACTTTCTTGTTTGTGTGACGAAAAGTCATGTGAATTTTTTGGATTTGATTCGGCCAAATCCTGAAACCGAATCCTGGATTCGGCGCATCCCTCATTTAAATAGCGTAATATGACCTGTCCTAGTCAAGTACTCTTAACTGATCTGTATATGAGTTCTAGAATGATTCTTCTGTCTGTCTTCTTTCATTGTGATTTACAAATGGAATGTTGTTTTCATCCTTGTTATGTTTCTTACCCTCCAGGAAGTACTCTATTGATAGGCCCTTCTCTCTATAATTACCTAATGTCTCCGTTTTAACATTTCTCTCTTTCCCAGTTCTTCCATTCCAAACGAAGAGGGATTTTGTGTAAAATGAAAATACTTTCAATTTCGTTGTTCTGTATTTAGTGCAACAAATGCCCAAATCAATAGATATTCTACTATTATCCCTAATAGTGCCCTATATTTTAACAGACTTTAAAGTAAATTCCACACTTCTGACTTACTACCCCTTATCCTCTGCAACAAACAGAGATGGGGCTCGATGGGGCCCCAGAGGCTTTCCTTAGCATCTATTGCTAACATCTTTATCCACCTGGCTGTTCTAGCAGTCCTCCAGAACTTAAATGCACTTTAGTTAGACTAGTACAGGTATGAGACTTATCATACGTTAAGTCTTCTAGAAAATCACGTAAATATTAAATAATCGCAACAGACTGGTTTTGCTTCCAAAAAGGATTAATTATATATTAGTTTGGATCAAGTATAAGGTACTGTTTTTGGTTTTTTTTTTACAGAGAAAATTGAAATCATTTTTTAAAACTTTGGATCATTTAGATAAAATGAAGTCTATGGGAGATGGCCTTTCCGTAATTCGGAGCTTTGTATACAATAGGTTTTGTTATAACAGAAAAAAAGAAAATCGTTTTTGAATTTTGAACTATTTCATTTAAAATGGTTTCTATGAGCGTCAACTTTCCTGTTATTCTGTGCTTTCTGAATAAATAAAATAATTCAGATTTACTTTTTCTGTATTAATAAAAGAATATCTTGTTCTCCCAACTAAGATAATTTATCCTTATTGGAGGCAAAACAATCCTATTGACTTAATGCATAAATTATTTTTAGCAGACTTAAGGTGTGGGAATCCAAATTATGGCAAGATCCCTTATCCAGAAAACTCCAGTTCTCCAAAAATCCCGGACAACAGGTCCTATACCTGTATGTATTGTTCAGCATTAATGGTGCCTTCCAATATGGGCACGCTACCCATGCCATGCCCACTAATGCGCCACTATATTTTTGTAGATGCCGGCTTTAGAACTGTACTTTGATAACAAAATGGTCCTTATTCTCTTTAGCCCGGAGGAGGGTCCATGAATTTCAAAAATTATACTATACAGTGTATATAGTATTATATATACTGTAGCTCAGGGGCCCCCAACCGCAGTGCTGTGGACATACTTGAGCTGGGCTTGCGAGTATGCCCCCAGAATAACATATCTGTCTCCCTGCATTCAAGCTCATGGAATTTCTAAATCCAAAGCAGCTCAACAGTGGTTCTTTTAGCTAGTTCCTGGTCTAGTGTGAATCTCTGCCCCATTTCCTGAGCTCTCCTTCTCTCTTTGACGCTGAAGACTGTCAAAGAGGTTTCTACTGTGCATGCTTGCTACTTCTGCTCCAATGCAAATCAGGATTTCTTTTGGAAATCATGGACCCTGCCTCATTACCCAGCTCAGTTGATCTGCACTGTAAAATACAGCTTCCGCTTTAGTGCAGATTAGTCCTGCGCGGAACCAATTTCTAGAACCCGAACTGCAACCCGCATATTTACCGAATTCTGATCCACTACCCAACCCGCAAACTGCCAACACCATCAAACGGGAAGTGATGGTGCTGCAACCCGGAAGTGACATCATCAAAAGTGGACGGACCAGAAACAAGTTTTGTAAAACTTTAAAAGGAGTAAAATAAAGACAGTATTACATAAGATAAGAAATTTAGATGAGACCTGCACCTATACCCGCACCTCCCCTCATTCCGCAGGGTGCCCCCTTTTTTTTTGCGGGTAATGCGCTGCTACTTGACCCGCTGCAGGACTAGTGCAGATACATGTAGTGGGAATCGGCAAATCTACTGATCGCCACTCCACACTAAAGTGGAAGCTGTACTTTTTCAGTGCAGATCAACTGAGCTGGGGAAGGGAGTGGATATGCTTCTCTCAGCCTGCAAAAAAACACAGTACCCTGATTTAGACTGCTGGCATCCTGGGAAGACTCAACAGGGTGGACTTCATAAGAACTCCCTTATGCTGTCCAGTCATGCTTATGTGAAGTTCTATCAAAGTCTTTACAGAACACACTCTTCTGCTAATGCATCACCATTTCCTCTGATGAAATAAAAATTGTATTTCCCTGGTAACAGATACTCAGATATGTCTGCAGTGCTTGAGGAAAATGCCACGCTACAACTAACCTTAACTGTTTTGTTGTCCATCCTCGCAGCAAAAAGAGCATTGTGACATTTGGATTCTAAGTAATCAGGGATTCTGTTTGGTGATGACAAGACTATGGAATTAATAATTTATCTGAGATTTTTTTTGAAGCCTTCACAGCCCTATTTCTGTTTGGTGTGTTTTAATTAGGCTGTATTTCTAAAGCTGGCCATAGATGTGCAGATTTTATCCTTTCCAAAGACGACCTACAACTAACCATTCAGATTATATAAGCAGTAAAAAGAACAAATCGGACAATGTTCTGGCTGTGAATTAACAGACCGCAATCGTACGATTTTGTCAGGCAGAGATATTATCGTTAGCCAACAAATCTTCTAACCTGTCTGATCGAGTAAACAACCTATTGTGATGGTAATGTCGGGACAATCTACACACAATCCAAAATTTGTGCTAACCTTCATTTCGTATGACTTTATCTTTGCATCTATGGCCAGCTTTACCTTTGTTGATTTAAAGGCATAAAGCATATGTTGTGAGCAGGCCTGGACTGGGATTCAAAATTGGCCCTGGTATTTCAAGTACACAGAGGTCCAAACTGTCCTCCCACCAACCAACTAAATAGTGACTGTCTATGGCATCTTAAGGCAGCATCTCTGCCATTTGCCAGAATCCACATATTGCCAGTCTGGGCCTGGTTGTGAGGACAAAGAAATCACACAGCAAATGCACTGGCCAAATAAAAAAAGTCCTTAAAAAGGACTAAAGAATAGTTCATAGTGAAACCTCAGTTTTACATAACCTGATTTTAAGATTCCCAGCATTTTAGACTTTTACCACCAATTTATAATGCATTCATTGGGTGCTTTTCACTGATTGTAAATGTTTTCCCAGATTCAAAAATGTTGTCCTCTGTGAATATTATTTGTGCAATTAATAGGTTTAAAATACTAACTAAATTCCTTGAAAATAATCATTCCTTCAGGAGATCTTCTGATGTGACCCGTGTCAATTTGAAGTAGGCCCTTTTCCTTAGAGGCTTTGATGTTGTTTTTTTTTTTTTAGTTCATTTAGCCTTATTGCACCTCTTACCTTGTTTGAAAGCCTTGATCACCTCACTTACAATGCTCTTGGCAAAGGTTGTGCTTAACTAATTAAAGGAACTGTTAATAATAAGCTTTTGCTCTGTGATTGTAGGCAGACAGCAGATGCCATTTTAAGAATTTGAATAAAAAAAAAACCCTTCATGCATTTTGTATGCAAATACAAGGCATATTTATGATCTAGGCAACATCTTGTATATGGCTATGTGAAAGTAAGAATGGAATATTATAAATTATTACTGATTCCCAAGACTGACTTCCCTTAATCTTACTACAGAACAAACTGTTTTAGACTGTATAGTATTGCTCTTCTTGCTAATTGTTTGTCAATGTGTATTTCATCCTTCCCTCCCAGAGCAATTAGTAGTGTCATGTTTATATTGCTGGTTGCATTGGTTTTTGGTGCTGGTGGCTTATTGGATAACAGACTATATTAAACGTGGGACAAGTAGCTTATTCTGAAATGGAGTGGAAGACATGTACTGTTACCAAGACAGGGGACAATTGACCACCACCAATATATCTGCCAAACTGATCCTCTACCTTTCTTAACCGTTCTAATTAGGGATGCACCGAATCCAGGATTTGGTTCGGGATTCGGCCTTTTTCAGCAGGATTCGGATTCAGCAGAATCCTTCTGTTCAGCCGAATCCTAATTTGCATATGCAAATTAGGGGCGAAGAGGGAAATTGCGTGTGTTTTTGTCACAAAACAAGGAAGTTAAAAATGTTTCCCCCTTCCCACCCCTAATTTGCATATGCAAATTAGGGTTTGGATTCGGTTCGGTATTTGGCCGAATCCTCCGTGAAGGTGCATCCCTAGTTCTAATATGACATTTTTTATGGATCATTATTAATAGTACCAGGAAATCCATGGTTTTTTTAAAGCTTTTTTTGTGTCCATGATGGATTTTTTTTTTGTGAATTGTGATTTTGTTTTTAACGTTTTTCCTCAAAAATGTAAGGAGATCACCCTAACAAGGGGGAACTTTTGCAGATGTACACTGGGAACCTGAGACACTTTTAGTGGCCACCATAAAGGTGCACTAAGGGGCCCAATGCTGGTGTAAAGTTTATGGCTCCCTATATCTGCAGAGATGATTCATCATTTACATCAGTTCCTGGCTGACCTACTGAAGTTCAAAAGCTTACAGTCCCTTACATTTCATTAGACTGCATTATTGCCATAACAGCAGTGCATCAAGATTTTTTTATCTTGTTTCTGTTCAACACTGTAACAGGCATTTTACTTTGGTATAATTTGAAAAGTGCATGGTGCTAACTTAAAGGGATACTGTCATGGGAAAAAATTTTTTTTCCAAAATGAATCCGTTAATAGTGCTGCTCCAGCAGAATTCTGCACTGAAATCCATTTCTCAAAAGAGCAAACAGATTTTTTTTATATTCAATTTTGAAATCTAACATGGGGCTAGACATTTTGTCAATTTCCGAGGCTGCCCTGGTCATGTGACTTGTCCTGCACTTTAGGAGAGAAATGCTTTCTGGCAGGCTGCTGTTTTTCCTTCTCAATGTAACTGAATGTGTCTCAGTGAGACATGGGTTTTTACTATTGAGTGTTGTTCTTAGATCTACCAGGCAGCTGTTATCTTGTGTTAGGGAGCTGCTATCTGTTACCTTCCCATTGTTCTGTTGTTAGGCTGCTGGGGGGGGGAAAGGGAGGGGGGGGAATATCACTCCAACTTGCAGTAAAGAGTGATTGAAGTTTATCAGAGCACAAGTCACATGACTTGGGGCAGCTGGGAAATTGACAATATGTCTAGCCCCATGTCAGATTTCAAAATAGAATATAAAAAAATCTGTTTGTTCTTTTGAGAAATGGATTTCAGCGCAGAATTCTGCTGGAGCAGCACTATTAACTGATTCATTTTGGAAAAAACTTTTTTTCCCATGACAGTATCCCTTTAAATGTTAAGGACTATGGCATGTGTGTATTGAATTTGTAACATGGTCCATATTAAAATTGTTGCTATGGGAACAGACTTGCTGAGATTTCTGGAAATTTGTTATCCTATCTGGTTGTCACAGACATGACCTAATACTGGGCAATAGGAGGCTGGTAGAGCAATGCTGGGCTGGGAAGTGGGAAATAAGTTGCTCCACGCTTTTGAGAGCAGTGTGTGTTATTGACAGGGTGCCTGCATTTTCCTTTTAATACCTGGGTCACATGAATTCTGTAACTATAACAAAATAAGTTACAAGATTTGTTTTTTATTTGAATTGTATCACATCTTACAAAAATATAAACAAAAGGATTTATTAATACATAATTATAAATGCAAACATATTCTGCAGCTCTGTATAAAAGTTTGGTCTACATATGAAACATAAAGATGATGTGCAAAATTGCTAGATACCAGAGGTGAAAATGGCTCTGCTCTTGCTATCCATGGCTAGATCTGCCTAATATGGCACTACATAATGGAGTAAGCATGATCATCTAACCTGGAAGATTATACACTGATCGGCTTAGTATACCTACAATTTTTTGACCTTTCATGCCAACTATGATGTGTGCATTGTTGAGTTTGGATTTATAGTCTACTGAAATGTAATACACTTTACTCGCTTTTGGCAAAACAAAAAACACTACTCTTCAATTGAGCTTACGTTCTACACCTGACCATACTCTATAACATCTGCTCGTATGACAAGGTTTCCTAATGAGCGAATCTTTTCCCCGACATGTCCACCTAAAGTGGGCAATATCCAATTTATTCAGAATGTTGGCCCTAGAGCCAAACGATTGGATTACAAAGTTGGAAATAGATGTTGGCGCAAGGTCTGCATCAACTAGCCATTGTGATCCTAGATGAGACGGGAAAATCAACCTTCTGATCGACACCTGGCTGATATATATGTTGGCGGGCCTCATACACGACGGATAAGCTGCCAAATCTGTTTAAAGGTCTCAAATCAGCAGCTTAAAACTGCTTGTGTATGGCCATGTTAAGACAGGGGATATGAAATGCATGGTGTGGGAATGGACAAGGTCAAACGTCCTAAGTTAGTCATGTGATGCTGAGCATTGCCTTAAGCAGATGGTAGTAAAAAATGTGTTTTAAGAAATTGTGTAATGACAGAGCTTGGGAGAGAGTCTGATGGAATGTGGGTGTTAATTCCAGAGAAGTGGTGTGCAGCCTTATGTGAAGAAGTAATGAGTGAAGTGTTGGTGTACATTGTTAGACCATAACTAGTAGTTTGGTGAGGATCCTGAAATAAGTTTAAAGATGTTTGGTGGAGTGATCTACTTTGCATTTTAAAGAAACCATTCAGATGATCAGAATAAGGAGTTTCTCATGTTAGATTACTTTTTTAAAGGTATTTAAAAGTTGCCACCTGTTCTAATGCTTCTCACATGTTTTAGTTCACTGGATTTGCCAATGTTAGGAGCCCCAACCCCCAGTAAATTGACTTGCTAAGCTGGATCAGTGCTGGCAGCATATTGGCACCCTCAGCAATTTATTTGTAAAGCAGTTTATTCAGCTTGCCAGTCTACAAAAGCATTGTATCAGAAACTAACTCTTCCACCCAAGATTCCAGTTTCTATAATGCATTGCCTGCTGCTTCTTTTAAGGGCCTTATACATGGGCAATTATGATTGCATTCCCATGTGGTGGGGGTTTTGGGTTTTTTTTGTATTTTTTGGGGGGGGGGGCATTGCTGAGGAGTTAGATGACCCTAGTCTTTTTTTTTTTTTTTTTTGAGACTGTTCTAACAGTAGCACACTAATACAGCAAATGTAGATTAGGGATACACCGAATCCAGGATTCGATTCGGCCTTTTTCAGCAGGATTCGTATTTGGGCGAATCCTAATTTTGCATATGCAAATTAGGGACAGGGAGGGAAGTCACGTGACTTTTTGTCACAAAACGAGGAAGTAAAAAAATGTTTTCCTCTTCCCACCCATAATTTGCATATGCAAATTAGGATTCGGAACGGTATTCGGGCGAATCTTTTGCAACGGATTCGGGGGTTCGCCAAATCCGAAATAGTGGATTCGGTTCATCCCTAGTAGATACAGCTTTGCATGTCCAGTCTTCTCTGCTTTCTGTGTGCTCCTATATGCATAGTCTCCTGGGGTCACTTGACTCAAACTCTACACAGGAATGCAGTTCGAAATACTTCTGTGTAAGGGCCATTGTTAAGCTTTTTTCACCTGTGTTAACACATGCAAAGCATTGTAGGAATTGGAGTTTTGGCCGGAGGACATGTGACTGGTGAAACAATGTTGCAATGGTATGAATTGGTGTTGAGCGGGTTGGCCTGATACCCACGGGTTTGGGCAGACACACACACAAGGAATTATGGCCGAGCTCTTCCTGCTGCCCATCCCGCCTGTAAACTAATTATACGACCCTTCCTGCGTCTGCCCGCCCCCTCCATGACGTCAGAGATGGGGAGGGTTGGACATGGATATATAAAGGGAAGCAGACCCGATGGGTTAGGATCAGGTGTGGTGCAGAGTGGCGGGTTAGGGTCAGGTGCAGGTTGACAATTTGTTGACCAGCACATCACTAGTATGAAAGCACAGGAGGAAATTGTAAGAGGAACTGCTCTCAATAGCAGATTCATTTTCAAATACACTTAGGGGCAGATTTATCAAGGGTCGAATTTCGAAGTTGAAAATACTTCGAAATGTGACCATCGAATTGCAATTACTTTGACTTCGAATATCGAGGTCAAAGTTTTTTTTTCATAGAATTTGGCCAATTGCGGTTGAAGTAAAATAGACGATTCGAAGTAAAATCAACGATTCGAAGGATTTCAGCAATCTATCGAACGATTTTTCTTCAATTTAAAAAAACTAAGAAAACTGCTCTAGAAGGTCCCCATAGGCTAACATAGCACTTCGCAGGTTTAATTTGGTGAAGTATTGAATTTGAAGTTTTTTTTTAAAGAGACAGTACTTAGATTATCGAATGGTCGAATATTCAAACTATTTTACTTCGAAACGAAGTCGAAGTTGTAGTATCCTATTCGATGGTCGAAGTATCCAAAAAATTACTTTGAATTTCACATTTTGTTTACTTAGAAAATTCCCTTGAATTCACTTCGACCCTTATAATAAAGTTTTCTCTTGTTCAGGCTCTCGTGTTTTACAGTCCAAAAAAATTTAAGATCTGGATAGTGGGTGTTTTTGTTTGTACTTGGGGTACAATGGAAAAAATATGATTAACATGCTTTATAAACCCTGGCATCTTTGTAGAGGGGAAGGGGACATGTCTGAGCACGGTCAGTGGTATTTTTAATATCTCATTACTTCTCGATATAGGAACAGATACTCCAACGCAGAAGCTGTGCTGATACATTATTTATTATAATACATTTTTTAATATGGCAGCCTTCCTTAGAAATAAGGAGATTATATTTAATGTATTTGATTAGGTATGTGATGTTGATAAGTAGAAAACACAAGATTGACTTCTGCGGCAAACCTGCTATGGTACAAGGGGTTTTGGGAGGTTCCAAGTTCTGAGCAAACATCACTACACATGCTTTTGCATTCTGGGGGATGCTTCTTTGTGGTCAACATCAGATACAAGTGAAGGTTGTAAAAATAACTTAAATTACTTAAAAAACTTCTGTGACTGAGACATTATGGAAACAAGATAATTTAAAATTTAACCCAATTTTAGTATGCCGTAAGTAGCTAAATCCTTTACAGATGTGTGTGTGCTCTAGCTAATCAGTATACATGGTGATTCTTTGATTTAGCAGTCGTAAAAGTTGCGGGATCCTCACGAAATTGTCTTGTGATCTACAGCTTAAAGGACAAGGAAACCCAGTCTTTGTCTTTTATATTAGGGCATATTTAAAAGAATGCACACGTATTTACTGTTCCTCTCAAATATGTACACTCCTCCAAAGAGAGCCATGGCAATCAAGCTTTCTCTCTAAAATGTGGCAGATGTCACATCTTTTACTGCGCACCAAGACCCTACGCATTTCTTTTGTTTAAAATTCTGCGCATGCACATTTTTCCAGACTCCAGCAACTTAAAAGGAAGTTAAAACATTATACCTGATAGGGACTTTAGATTGCAAGCTTCTCTGCAGCAATGATTGTGTGATGTATAATTGCCATCAACACTTGCCAATAAAGTAAATGGTCTGTTTAGAGTAGTATTGGCATTTTCTCAGCTGTTTATGTATTGGAACAGGAATTTGTGTAATTCAGGTACTTAGTGAGCAGAGAAAAGAAGCAAAGTAGGGAGTTATAGCAATATCTGATGTGTCACTAAAAGACTACAACAAAGTAAACAAGCCCTTTATTACAAAATCCTGCTTTTTGTTCATCCGTTCCTTGAGTACATAAATATTTAATGCCTTGCTTGAAATAGCTGCATTGAACAGAGCAGCAGAGAAAAGAAACTCTATATTCTGTGAAAGTGAGCCTATTAAATTCAAGATTTAATTTTGATTCCTCAGCCATAGATACAGCTCTTGCAGCCAATTGACCCAAAGTAAAATGTTAAGTAAACATGAAATATATTAACTGGAGTTATTTTAGTTTGTGTGTTTTTTTTTTCTTCATGGGTTTAACTTTATTTAGTTGATTGCGGTTTATTTATTTAAAAAAAAAAGTGGTGATCTACAGAATTAATCGTTTTTCTTTGAAATGTGTGTAAGCTTGAGCACTGCATAAGTTAAGATGACATAATATCCTTATATTTTGCATAGGGAGTATTGATCATTATTCACTATACAGGCAATATTTTACTCCATATTGCTATTCCATGACCATATATAGTGATATAATCTGGCTAAACTTTTTTAAGTGCTATATAATTTCCAGTCCAATATATAGGGAATAATGTTCCCCCCAGTTTATAAAATATACAGATATATTATGCAGGTAATTCAAGTCACGTGTGTTTTTTTTTCTTCTTTTATAAAGAAATGCATACATAACGTTTGGCACACTTCTCTTTAAATGGAAGTCCTTTAACAGTCTGTCATTTGTTTTCTCACTCTAGGCCACAAGCCAGATTTTCTAGGCAGAAATTGCACTGTTAGATTGATCTGACTCAGACATGCTATTGAGAGCAATAGGGAAAGTATGTTAGAACATTTAATCCCCCCCTCCCCTCTTGATTTGTTGGTCGTGTGTATTAAAAAAAAAAAATTCCTGGAATATTTTGAAAAACAGTGTGTAGTTTCGGGGAAATAAGTATGGCATTTTCTGAATTTCTTCTTACTTGAAGTACTGCTTGTAATGGGAAATGCTATGCTAAGTTCTCTCTGTTCCCTCCTCTCAGAATGGTTTCTGAGAGGAGGAAACAGAGACTGAAGGAATTTATCTATTGCTTCCTGAGCACATACACAGATTATATTAAGGTTTTTGTAAAAATATTCTAAAAAAATGCAAGGGTATTTACAGAAGTATGATGTTCTCATATAACAAAAGCAAAATAGACTGGTTCACTTTCTTCTGTACCATATTAGACATTTTGTATATAGAAGGCACCTTTTCCATCAGATTATGGCATTTAGACGATGTGTAAGTTGATTGACTGCTAATCATGTTTTGGCATTTTATAGTGGTGCCTGCTTGACTGCTCAGGTATGAGATCTGTTATCCAGAAACCCGTTAGCCAGAAAGATCCAAGTGTTGTTCTTAGATCTACCAGGCAGCTGTTATCTTGTGTTAGGGAGCTGCTATCTGGTTACCTTCCCATTGTTCTTTTGTTTGGCTGCTGGGGGGGAAAGGGAGGGGATGATATCACTCCAACTTGCAGTACAGCAGTAAAGAGTGATTGAAGTTTATCAGAGCACAAGTCACATGACTTGGGCAGCTGGGCAATTGTCAATATGTCTAGCCCCATCATGTCAGATTTCAAAATTGAACATAAAAAAATCTGTTTGCTCTTTTGAGAAATGGATTTCAGTGCAGAATTCTGCTGGAGCAGCACTATTAACTGATTCATTTTGAAAAAATTTTTTTTCCCATGACAGTATCCCTTTAATGTTAATGTGCCAAAACTATTGCTATAAGACCTGTAATGCTTTATTTTTATGTATGTTTATTACAAATTAAACATAGCTAAGACAGAAATAACCGTTTATTGTATATTTCCACTTCTATTTTATTTTTATTTTGGTTTCTTTCTGTTTTGGATTTCCAGTTTTTAACTTACCTAATGTGTTCAAATTCTATCCCAAAATATATATTTTGTGGTGTTGTTGTTAATGTTGCAGATATTCCAGTATGCAGAAAAGGGCTACTTAAATGTATCTCCACTCCAGTCCTTCCCCACTGCTGCCTGCAAAGTTTCCCTTGAGTTTATTCAAGTTATCAACAAAATTTTAATTTGACGTTACTATAAATATGCATGGCCTGCGGTGTAGACATTGCCTCTCGCACCATGTCTCCAGGCTACAAGAAAAGGGAGTATTTTGCACACAACAAAAATAGTTATTAGAGAATGTTATGACCACAATTGGATCACAAAACAGGCAACTTGTCAGTCAGTATACGGGTGATTGCAAGAACATTTACTGTACACAGTAGGTAGTAGGGTGTAGTAGTTACTCATTACATGTCTCTTGGACTTAGATGAGCTAGCAGTTAGCAGTTCTTTTCTGTAGTTCTCTTCAACATCTTAATCTTGCTATTGCAAATGTTGCTGGTCTAGTGGGGTGGAGGGGACGCCCGCAGCCACTTAGGATTTGGCGCGTGCATCCTGACGGTTTTGGCGTGCGCTTCTGATGTAATTGCGCGTGGTGCGAAATTAGAATATTTAAAGATGCCTCGTCCATTTGTTCATTACAGATAGTTCCTGTGTGTGCTTCTTGTCTATGTTTTTTGAGAGTTGCCTGTCCTTGACCACCTCTGTATCGCTGCTTGAGCCGACCTACGAACTATTCTTCCAGATCTTAAATTTTTACTGCATGGACATTGGTTTTGACCCCTGCTTGTTTCTTCTGCTACCCGTAACTCTTTCCACGTTACTCCTGTCACATGTTCTGATTCCCTTGCCTGCCCAGAACTCTTGCCTTGGTACTCTCACATTAAGACCTGGAGGCATCAGAGTAGCGAAGGGCTCCTACTGACGTGAAAGCCGGCTGTTCTAGTCAGAAGTGTGAGCCATGACTGCAACCATGGTGTTTGCTCAAGGTTTCACATACCAAACGTGACACCCATTTTATTTTGGATTCATTGCCATGGGTTACTCCCAGGGGCAAAATTGGCCAATATTCATAAATGAGCTCCATTTACTTTAATGCAGCATACCATAGGTGTATCTCTTTCCCTTTTTAAAGCAGAAGTGTTGTGTTTAGAGTAAGTGGAGGGTGGGTTCTCCAACTCACTAAATTTCATACATTAGTTGTCCATAGTTCTGAGCTTTAATAAAGTCAACTGCTACAATGAATACATTATTGCAGTCATTCTTCTGATTATGCTTAGAAATGTATCAAATAATGTAGCAAATTATTACGAGACACCTACTGGAGAAAAATTTCCCCCACCAGAGGTCGGGGCTACTGGAGCCCTCACTCCAATTAGCGGAAACAATACTATCCTCTTTTAAAAATTGCTGGTGGCAAGCACTATGCTGCCTGCACCTGGAAAATGATGGGAATGTTTTACCTCTGTAGGTGGTCATAATTCATCTGAAAAACAAAACCTTTTTGCAGCTGTATAGGCTGGCAAACTATATAAAAAAAATTGCCCTAAAGATTTTATCTATGAGGCCTATTTATAAATCTAAATTGTTAATTTTACATAAAGGGAATAACCTAGTATAATATGGATCTTAATTTTATAACACTGCAGTGAGGTTCCCCTTTTGCATAATTTCTGTATTGAGAAATCCTGGTGTGCCTATTTATAAAAATGGTTATACTAGAATTACCAGAATTTACATCAAAATATTGCACACATGGAAAAAGCTGCATTGGGTCATTTTGTACCAGTATTTCCATGCATGGATTTTTATTTTTGTGCATACCACTGCACAAATATTAGATCAAGCTAATTGGACTTCATAGCGCATATAACACCAATAAAATGTAACATTATAGTTATGTATAAATTATATATGCAGGACTGCTCCTTTCATGAGCTAAGGTGAGAACCTTGGGTCAGGTAGCAGAACGCATCTGGTTACCGGGGCTGGCAAAATGCTTCCTCTTGAAACTTTTAAGAGGCAATTGCACTAGTGACGTGTCATCCCTTGGGTCTTTCCAACATAAAGAAGTTAATCATGAGTTGGGTGAGGGGCTCCATCAGGCCTGCTGCTCTCTCCCTTGAGGGGCATTTTCTGGGGGGGATTTTTAGTTTACCTAGGAAATGTATACATTGTTGTTTTTTTCAGGAGAACCTGAGCTTTCTAAATCTGCTGGAGATTTTGTGTATTTCTACTTCAGGAGTAAGATTTAGAGTTATAAATACCAAAGAAAATTTAAAAAAAATTGCTATTTTTCATGATATAGAGATTTATACCATAATTTTTTATTCTATGCACAACAATTACTAATTTGGAAAGCCTTGTGTCTCTCGAACATGCCAATAGTTTTATGGAGATTTTTGACTTCTATAGATCATTTTTGGGGATAAAAACACAAATACGTTGACCCCCCTTAAACCATACATTTTTACAAATGTACAAATTCAGGCAAATCCAAAATAGGTAATCATGTATTTCTGCTACTGAGGCGCAATGCTTTCCCAAAATTTACAGTTTTGATGAAATACTGGAAAATCGTCTCGGAGCTTCCACTTTCTAGCATCTCCCACATAGTATAAGGTAACGAAAAAACATCATAAATATGACTGCCAAGGGTCCAGTGAACAGTTTGATGCCCATTGTGCATAGTATTACCAAAGTATCTGGCACTTAGACACCCCAAAATCAAGTTAGTGCATACCTATTGCCCCAGAAGTCATTTCAGCTACTGAAAAATCCACACGTTTACATTTCACTTTAAGCAGATCCAAATGAGTTGCAATACTTTCCCAAAATTGTTGGTTTTGATGAAATACTGGAAAATTGCCTCAAAGCATCCACTTTCTAGCATGTTATCGCCCACATAGCATAAGGTAGAAAAAAAACCCTACATTCTAAATTTCCCAAGCCACCCATGGCAGCACTTCACCAATATGAGTATTCCTGCCCTACAGGCCACTGGACAGGAAAGGGTTAACCCCATTAGGCTATAACATCCGCCTACTACCATCCCCATTGTCTTTTTTCCTGTATAGGCCATGGATGTGCTTACCGATTCCAGGGGTGTCCCTCTCTTCTCCCCTGCCTCCCAAATTGCTCCCCTGAGGGGATCGCTGCGGAGAAGGACCGAAAGGCTGGGTCACGGAGTTCACCTAACAGAGGCCGACAACATAGCTGGCCGTGAGAGGGGTGAGTTATAGCGGCTTCTAGGCAGTACCGCTTGGATTTCCTGGCCGCACGGAGTAGCAGAGGCATTACACGCTGGTGTTGGTAACCGGAAGTGCGCGCCGGAAGTCTCCCTCCCAGAGCCAGGGTTAGTTTGCGCTATTGCGTTCCACTGCGGAGGCGCTTGCGTTTCACGGCTGACGTCATTTCCGGGTGCGGCGCTCTTAAGCAGGGAGCGCTGGAAATCTGATGGCGCTCTGAGTTGACGTCACAGTAACGAACGGATCGTGGTGCAGTTGATGAAAGTAAGCTGGTGCTCTTAGAGGTGCGCTTGTATTTGGCAGCAGAGAATTTATTAGGATTTTTGCTTGTCCAGTATGGAACAGCCTGGCTCTGGGAAAGGGGTTCAGCCTAAAGTCTCTAGGTAAGCATAAGGCAAGTTGTTTATTCTGCCTGATTAAGAGAGTAAGGAGGCTAATAGGATTATATTTTATTCTAGTCTCTCTGTGTCTGCTGAAATGTCTAAAGCTGAAAGTCTTCATTCAAGAAAGCAGTCCTCCACTGATGCTCAACCTTCTTCAGGGGATCCTCAGACTACTTCACTTCCCCAGTTGGATACATTAGTCTCTATAATTAAACAAGCAGTAGTGCAGGGGGTCCAAGAAGCGTCGACATCTGGAGTAACTAGAAAGCAAAAAAGAGCAAGGGAAGTTATATATGATTCTCTTTCAGAAGTATCGGAAGAGGAACTCTATGATCCTGCATATATCCAATCCGATCTATCTGAGGAAGGGGAGGTTCCCTCTGAGGAGGAATCAGGTTTTGATACGGCGATAGTTGTAGGTCGGCAGTGGCGCTGACCTCAACTTCAAGGGCCATGAAAATATGGGTCAGTAACTTGGAGGAAGCAGTAGCTACCAATGTGAAAAGATCAACTTTACGTGAAATGTTGTCTGATTTGAAGGTGGCAACGGATTTTGTTGCTGAAGCTTCACTGGATCTAGTTCATTTGGCAGCAAGGTCCATGGCTCTCTCTGTGGTATCTAGGAGGGCCCTGTGGCTAAAGCCCTGGTTTGCAGATTCTGCCTCAAAAACAAATTTGTGTCAACTCCCATTTGAAGGTGGAAGACTGTTTGGAGAAAACTTGGATTCGATAATAAAGAAGGCATCAGGTGGCAAGAGTGTGTTCCTGCCGCAGGAGAAAAGGTTTAGACGACAAGGACAAAGGTCAGAATCTCCTGGGAATAGATCCTTTCGAGGTGCTAGGCAATATAGACCTGGCAAGTCACAGCATAGACAGACATCTTGGAGGAGTGCTAAAGGAGAGCCACCGCAAGCGGCAAGAAAGAATACCTCCTTCAGAACTTCCTCAAACAGAATACAATGAGATGAGGCCGACTCAAGCCTACGAGGTATGAGCGCGACTGGCACTCTTCAGCGAGGTTTGGGTCGAAAGAATTCGAGATCATTGGGTTTTGGAAGTTATAAAGGAAGGATACCGATTGGAGTTTTCAAAGATGCCAAAGCACAATCTGTTTCGTGTTTCGTCAATCCCGAATGTTCAGGGAGCAAGTCAAATCTTTCGGGAATATGTGGATCAGCTTCTACAGATAGGAGCAGTGGAGCCAGTACCCTGTCTGCAGCAGCAGAAAGGTTTTTACTCAAGATTCTTCCTAGTCAGGAAATCATCGGGAGATTTCAGACCAATGTTGGATTTACGTCCATTGAATCAGTTCATAAATTGCAGGAAGTTCAAGATGGAATCTATCTCCTCCATAATTGCTGCAGTGCCTCCACAAGCTTGGATGGTCAAGTTAGACCTCAAGGACGCATACTTTCATGTGCCGATCTACAGGTCCCACAGGAAATTCTTGCGGTTTGCAGTCCAGGGACAGCATGTACAGTTCACGTGCCTACCGTTCGGCCTCTCTACGTCTCCGAGGACTTTCACAAAGGTACTGGTAACAGTGATAGCCCTGTTAAGAGTGGAAGGAGTATCGGCTTTCCATTATTTAGACGATATTCTGTTGGTCGCCAATTCAGAAAAAGAAGCAAAGGAAAGCAGAGACAAGACAGTCGAAGTTCTACAAGATTACGGCTGGATAATAAATTGGCAGAAGAGCCACATAGTGCCAACACAGGTTTTGCTGTTTCTCGGCGCAGAGTTGAATACAGTTCTAGAGACTGTTTCTCTTCCGGACCAAAAGATCTTGCAGATTATAGACAGAGTGGAATCCTTCAAACAAAAGTCAAAAGTATCTGTCCGAGAATGTATGTCCCTCCTCGGTCTTCTCTCCTCAACAATACAGATGGTGCGTTGGGCAAGATGGCACATGAGACCTCTACAAGTTTTCTTTCTAAAGTCAGGGGAGAGCAATCCTCCCAAGATGGGGAAGTCCCTTCTTGTTCCAGATCATGTAAAAGCAAGTCTGGAGTGGTGGTTAAGGCCGCAGAATTTGTCAAAAGGGTTGCCGTTGGCACAACCCGACTTCATGGTTATAACCACGGACGCCACTCAAACAGGCTGGGGCGCAATGTTAGATGGCATGTCTGCTCAAGGGCAGCGGGACTTGGCTCGGGTTCCCTCCAATATTCTGGAGTTAAGGGCCATAAGAATGGCTTTGCTAGCCTTCGCAGAAAAAATTGCCCAAAGTTCGGTCGGACAACGCCACGGCGGTGGCATATATATATATATATATATAGTCCTCCATGAAGCCAGCACTCTCGATAAAATAGTTTCAAACGCCTGGGTGCAGTATCAACAATTACAATCTCTGCATACACGAATAAGATCCGCACTCACAGGACTTATGAAAATTATAGAAAATTTATTGCGAAAGCCTAACGTTTCGGCCTCCTCCGAGGCCTTTTTCAAAGTAACAAATACATACACACAAATGCTTTAAATACCCAGATTGGCGGGAAAAATATATTTTTTGGCCAATTAGAGATGACGTATCCACCCCATCATTAAAGTACGACAAATATACAAATCCCAGATAACAAAATAATTATCACAAATCACTACATAAACATAAATAATATAACAAAAACCCACTTCCTAATACCATGTTAAAAACGTTTTAAAACCAAGTATTAAGTAACATTATATCACTACCCCATTTGTTGTTAAAGTTGTTACCATAGTTATGACTTGTTACAAAAATATCAAAGTTTGAATAAGGATGGAAGGTCTGCTCAGGGGCTCACTCCACACACATATATAGATATATATTCGTATAACTATGCTAATATCTGAACCTAGATAACATCACAGTGATTCCATATAAAGTGTTCAGGTAACAGCCGTATTAACCCTCTCTCTACCGTTTAGTATCATAATATCCCAATGTTTCTCTCCCCATCACTAATTAATTGCTAGGACCTGGTAAGTGTACTTCCCATCGATATACCCATTATTAATGAACCCTTTATTGATATACCCATTAATGTTCGCTGGGGGGTCCGCGACAAACAAAAGGGCATGTATTCACTCTAACCCGATGATCTATATCAATATAACCTGATATTCAGGCGTGTATTCATTGTGCTTGTGCGTCACATTGCTTCAGTGTATAGCACCAACACTCCTCCGTGTATAACCCTACAAAGGTTAAAATATAAATATGTTAATGTAAAAATAAAAAGATTTTTTAAATGTGAGTACCCCAAATCATATACTATAATACACCTCAATCTATTAAAGTTGATCCTTAATAAACATATGTACCTGTGAACATGAAATACAAATGAATAAAAAATTTAAAATAAAAATAAAAATACAAATCCATATAATATGCCCCTAGTGTCCAGAAATCATAATCCCGGTGTATCAGTCAATCTTCATTAACCCTATAGTGTCCAAAGAAGAATAAATAAAATCATGCCTTAATAGGTGCTAGTCCGAGAGAAGAATGTCCTCTGTGTGGCCGCTGCCCCCCCAGTCGATATATCCGGCACCCGTCCTCTATTAGTGTTCTCCCATCGCAACGGTAAAGCCACACAGTGGCGAGGCAAACCCAGCCCCCACCACCGCTGTGAAGAGCATCCAGAGGGACAAGGTACCCCAAGACAGGGTACAAGCCGAGAGACGCCGCAAGAGGCCAATGCGCCGCAGATGCATCCCAGCGTCAGCCACCGGCCATCCGCGAACACAGACCTCCCGCTGGTAAGTGTACACATATTAAAAAAAAAAAACCTCATTTGCTTACGGCTCACAGTCCAAATCCCCTTCAACTGTAGGTAATAGAGGTAATTACATCATGCTCCCAGCTCATACTTCAACACCTCTCCAACTGTCGGTAGTAGATGTAATTGGATCATGCTGACGGCTCTCAGCTCAGGACATTTATCCAAATGTGGGTAATAAGTGTAATAGGAACATGTTTACAGCTCATTGACCGGATCACCTCTCCAATCACGGATAGTAGGAGTGAATGTAAAAGGGTCATGCTTACGGCTCACTGTCCGGATCACCTCTCCAATTCCGGATAGTAGGTGTAGTGGGACCATGGTACAACCCACAGATAGTTCCTTGTGTCAGGTGGCGAGTCCCCTTTCCAGACCATTAGAGACCTCTGGGAGAAATCTCGGAACGTCAGTCCAAATTATGTTAACCATGCAAATCCAAGTATTAGCATTTTGGTAAATTCATTCGTTTTCATACTTCAAAACTCACGGGTGCCCGGCTTAAATTAATCCGATACAGTCCTCCATGAAGCCAGCACTCTCGATAAAATAGTTTCAAACGCCTGGGTGCAGTATCAACAATTACAATCTCTGCATACACGAATAAGATCCGCACTCACAGGACTTATGAAAATTATAGAAAATTTATTGCGAAAGCCTAACGTTTCGGCCTCCTCCGAGGCCTTTTTCAAAGTAACAAATACATACACACAAATGCTTTAAATACCCAGATTGGCGGGAAAAATATATTTTTTGGCCAATTAGAGATGACGTATCCACCCCATCATTAAAGTACGACAAATATACAAATCCCAGATAACAAAATAATTATCACAAATCACTACATAAACATAAATAATATAACAAAAACCCACTTCCTAATACCATGTTAAAAACGTTTTAAAACCAAGTATTAAGTAACATTATATCACTACCCCATTTGTTGTTAAAGTTGTTACCATAGTTATGACTTGTTACAAAAATATCAAAGTTTGAATAAGGATGGAAGGTCTGCTCAGGGGCTCACTCCACACACATATATAGATATATATTCGTATAACTATGCTAATATCTGAACCTAGATAACATCACAGTGATTCCATATAAAGTGTTCAGGTAACAGCCGTATTAACCCTCTCTCTACCGTTTAGTATCATAATATCCCAATGTTTCTCTCCCCATCACTAATTAATTGCTAGGACCTGGTAAGTGTACTTCCCATCGATATACCCATTATTAATGAACCCTTTATTGATATACCCATTAATGTTCGCTGGGGGGTCCGCGACAAACAAAAGGGCATGTATTCACTCTAACCCGATGATCTATATCAATATAACCTGATATTCAGGCGTGTATTCATTGTGCTTGTGCGTCACATTGCTTCAGTGTATAGCACCAACACTCCTCCGTGTATAACCCTACAAAGGTTAAAATATAAATATGTTAATGTAAAAATAAAAAGATTTTTTAAATGTGAGTACCCCAAATCATATACTATAATACACCTCAATCTATTAAAGTTGATCCTTAATAAACATATGTACCTGTGAACATGAAATACAAATGAATAAAAAATTTAAAATAAAAATAAAAATACAAATCCATATAATATGCCCCTAGTGTCCAGAAATCATAATCCCGGTGTATCAGTCAATCTTCATTAACCCTATAGTGTCCAAAGAAGAATAAATAAAATCATGCCTTAATAGGTGCTAGTCCGAGAGAAGAATGTCCTCTGTGTGGCCGCTGCCCCCCAGTCGATATATCCGGCACCCGTCCTCTATTAGTGTTCTCCCATCGCAACGGTAAAGCCACACAGTGGCGAGGCAAACCCAGCCCCCACCACCGCTGTGAAGAGCATCCAGAGGGACAAGGTACCCCAAGACAGGGTACAAGCCGAGAGACGCCGCAAGAGGCCAATGCGCCGCAGATGCATCCCAGCGTCAGCCACCGGCCATCCGCGAACACAGACCTCCCGCTGGTAAGTGTACACATATTAAAAAAAAAAAACCTCATTTGCTTACGGCTCACAGTCCAAATCCCCTTCAACTGTAGGTAATAGAGGTAATTACATCATGCTCCCAGCTCATACTTCAACACCTCTCCAACTGTCGGTAGTAGATGTAATTGGATCATGCTGACGGCTCTCAGCTCAGGACATTTATCCAAATGTGGGTAATAAGTGTAATAGGAACATGTTTACAGCTCATTGACCGGATCACCTCTCCAATCACGGATAGTAGGAGTGAATGTAAAAGGGTCATGCTTACGGCTCACTGTCCGGATCACCTCTCCAATTCCGGATAGTAGGTGTAGTGGGACCATGGTACAACCCACAGATAGTTCCTTGTGTCAGGTGGCGAGTCCCCTTTCCAGACCATTAGAGACCTCTGGGAGAAATCTCGGAACGTCAGTCCAAATTATGTTAACCATGCAAATCCAAGTATTAGCATTTTGGTAAATTCATTCGTTTTCATACTTCAAAACTCACGGGTGCCCGGCTTAAATTAATCCGATACAGTCCTCCATGAAGCCAGCACTCTCGATAAAATAGTTTCAAACGCCTGGGTGCAGTATCAACAATTACAATCTCTGCATACACGAATAAGATCCGCACTCACAGGACTTATGAAAATTATAGAAAATTTATTGCGAAAGCCTAACGTTTCGGCCTCCTCCGAGGCCTTTTTCAAAGTAACAAATACATACACACAAATGCTTTAAATACCCAGATTGGCGGGAAAAATATATTTTTTGGCCAATTAGAGATGACGTATCCACCCCATCATTAAAGTACGACAAATATACAAATCCCAGATAACAAAATAATTATCACAAATCACTACATAAACATAAATAATATAACAAAAACCCACTTCCTAATACCATGTTAAAAACGTTTTAAAACCAAGTATTAAGTAATTCGTCGTACTTAAGTCGTACTTTAATGATGGGGTGGATACGTCATCTCTAATTGGCCAAAAAATATATTTTTCCCGCCAATCTGGGTATTTAAAGCATTTGTGTGTATGTATTTGTTACTTTGAAAAAGGCCTCGGAGGAGGCCGAAACGTTAGGCTTTCGCAATAAATTTTCTATAATTTTCATAAGTCCTGTGAGTGCGGATCTTATTCGTGTATGCAGAGATTGTAATTGTTGATACTGCACCCAGGCGTTTGAAACTATTTTATCGAGAGTGCTGGCTTCATGGAGGACTGTATCGGATTAATTTAAGCCGGGCACCCGTGAGTTTTGAAGTATGAAAACGAATGAATTTACCAAAATGCTAATACTTGGATTTGCATGGTTAACATAATTTGGACTGACGTTCCGAGATTTCTCCCAGAGGTCTCTAATGGTCTGGAAAGGGGACTCGCCACCTGACACAAGGAACTATCTGTGGGTTGTACCATGGTCCCACTACACCTACTATCCGGAATTGGAGAGGTGATCCGGACAGTGAGCCGTAAGCATGACCCTTTTACATTCACTCCTACTATCCGTGATTGGAGAGGTGATCCGGTCAATGAGCTGTAAACATGTTCCTATTACACTTATTACCCACATTTGGATAAATGTCCTGAGCTGAGAGCCGTCAGCATGATCCAATTACATCTACTACCGACAGTTGGAGAGGTGTTGAAGTATGAGCTGGGAGCATGATGTAATTACCTCTATTACCTACAGTTGAAGGGGATTTGGACTGTGAGCCGTAAGCAAATGAGGTTTTTTTTTTTTTAATATGTGTACACTTACCAGCGGGAGGTCTGTGTTCGCGGATGGCCGGTGGCTGACGCTGGGATGCATCTGCGGCGCATTGGCCTCTTGCGGCGTCTCTCGGCTTGTACCCTGTCTTGGGGTACCTTGTCCCTCTGGATGCTCTTCACAGCGGTGGTGGGGGCTGGGTTTGCCTCGCCACTGTGTGGCTTTACCGTTGCGATGGGAGAACACTAATAGAGGACGGGTGCCGGATATATCGACTGGGGGGGCAGCGGCCACACAGAGGACATTCTTCTCTCGGACTAGCACCTATTAAGGCATGATTTTATTTATTCTTCTTTGGACACTATAGGGTTAATGAAGATTGACTGATACACCGGGATTATGATTTCTGGACACTAGGGGCATATTATATGGATTTGTATTTTTATTTTTATTTTAAATTTTTTATTCATTTGTATTTCATGTTCACAGGTACATATGTTTATTAAGGATCAACTTTAATAGATTGAGGTGTATTATAGTATATGATTTGGGGTACTCACATTTAAAAAATCTTTTTATTTTTACATTAACATATTTATATTTTAACCTTTGTAGGGTTATACACGGAGGAGTGTTGGTGCTATACACTGAAGCAATGTGACGCACAAGCACAATGAATACACGCCTGAATATCAGGTTATATTGATATAGATCATCGGGTTAGAGTGAATACATGCCCTTTTGTTTGTCGCGGACCCCCCAGCGAACATTAATGGGTATATCAATAAAGGGTTCATTAATAATGGGTATATCGATGGGAAGTACACTTACCAGGTCCTAGCAATTAATTAGTGATGGGGAGAGAAACATTGGGATATTATGATACTAAACGGTAGAGAGAGGGTTAATACGGCTGTTACCTGAACACTTTATATGGAATCACTGTGATGTTATCTAGGTTCAGATATTAGCATAGTTATACGAATATATATCTATATATGTGTGTGGAGTGAGCCCCTGAGCAGACCTTCCATCCTTATTCAAACTTTGATATTTTTGTAACAAGTCATAACTATGGTAACAACTTTAACAACAAATGGGGTAGTGATATAATGTTACTTAATACTTGGTTTTAAAACGTTTTTAACATGGTATTAGGAAGTGGGTTTTTGTTATATTATTTATGTTTATGTAGTGATTTGTGATAATTATTTTGTTATCTGGGATTTGTATATTTGTCGTACTTTAATGATGGGGTGGATACGTCATCTCTAATTGGCCAAAAAATATATTTTTCCCGCCAATCTGGGTATTTAAAGCATTTGTGTGTATGTATTTGTTACTTTGAAAAAGGCCTCGGAGGAGGCCGAAACGTTAGGCTTTCGCAATAAATTTTCTATAATTTTCATAAGTCCTGTGAGTGCGGATCTTATTCGTGTATGTATATATATATATATATATATATATATATATATATATATATATATATATATATATATATATATATATATATATATATATATATATATATATATATATATATATATATATATATATAAATAATCAGTTTGATTATTTTGGGTTGGCCAAATTTTTACGGACAGAAACAAGCAAACAACACCTACACATAGCTGAAAATGCAATAAATGGCTAAAAATGCACCAAAGTTGTAATATAATCACCTAAATAACATACAAATAGTATTGCACAGTGCAGTTAATAAATAAGCTATTCGTGAAAAAAAACCCACTACACTTAGCAAATTGTGTCATTGCCTAAGGGCAGGAAAACGAGCTGGTAGCGGAGGCGCAACTTTACAAAACGATTCTCTGCTTCCAAACCAGGAACTGCTGCAGAACGTAGATTCTATATTCTGTAGGACTTAAATTAGGCAGCAGCAGCCACAGGAGAACCTCTGGTTAAAAGGATGCTGAATATTTGCATTTTTTTCTTATAACTTTTTTTTAAATTTAGTAGTGACATGATATGCACTTTAGTCCCTGTCCTGTTTGTTATACCCCCCCCCCTTTTTAAGTTGTTTGTGTTGTTCTTTTCAAATGACCAGCTGAGGGGGACTTTAGATACTCTTCATTAAACAGTGAGAATCGTCTGCACAAGATTGAGAAGCTTGGCTGAGACTGGCCATATACATCCAGGTATATGTTGGACAGACTGTTATATTTGTACCAGGGATATTTGGTGGTTTGTCAGTTGAATATATCTGAAAATGTGATTTGCCAGTGCACAATGTAGAGGAGTGCATGGTGATATGGCAATTGAGGCACATCCTTTTTTTTTTATATATAATTTTTGCTTTCAGCTTGTTAGTATTTTAGCCTGCCTGCTTTTTAACTTTGGAAGCAGGGAGTAACATGGCATTTTTAACGGCTTATACTGACTGAGATACTAACACCAGAAAGTAAACTTTCACATCTATCATGTCTTTTGCCATAAAATCAGGCACATGACCCATCTGACCCCCATGTGCCTCTATGAGGGGGCTGCCATATTTGTGCCAGTTAGTGCACGGTTTTACTTTGGGCTTTTTTCCCTTGAAAAATTCAACTAATTGCAGTTGCCTGTGTAAATCCCTTTAGTTAATAAAACAAGAAAATATATTGTGCATGGGTAGCCCATATAAAGATCTGCAAGGCAATGTTACCACAATATCTTTGAAAAGATTAGTAATAGATACTGAAGACTATTGAATCAACCACTGTCACTTCTTGGCAGATATTGCTTAAAGTTTCTTTACCAGCTCATATTTCATTCATGAGAGGAAGTGAAGAAAATAAGAATTTCCCTTCAGTGTTGAGGAACTTAAAGGGGCACTACTACTATTTTTATAGCTTTCACTGATATTTTTGGCTTCATGCTTTTACTTTATGGTATGTCTACTCGAATTCCCTACCCTAAAGGAATGGTTTTCACGTGTACATTGGAATTTTATGTGCTGGGTGCTGTTTTAGCAAAGTGTGTGTTTGCATACACAATAACTTAAAGGGATCCTGTCATCAGAAAACATTTTCAAAATGCATTAGTTAATAGTGCTACTCCAGCAGAATTCTGCACTGAAATCCATTTCTCAAAAGAGCAAACAGATTTTTTTATATTCAGTTTTGAAATCTGACATAGGGCTAGACATTTTGTCAATTTCCCAGCTGCCTCTGGTCAGGTGACTTGTGCCTGCACTTTAGGAGAGAAATGCTTTCTGGCAGGCTGCTGTTTTTCTTTCTCAATGTAACTGAATGTGTCTTAGTGGGACATGGGTTTTTACTATTGAGTGTTGTTCTTAGATCTACCAGGCAGCTGTTATCTTGTGTTAGGGAGCTGTTATCTGGTTACCTTCCCATTGTTCTTTTGTTTGGCTGCTGGGGGGGGGGGAAGGGAGGGGGTGATATCACTCCAATTTGCAGTAAAGAGTGATTGAAGTTTATCAGAGCACAAGTCACATGACTTGGGGCAGCTGGGAAATTGACAAAATGTCTAGCCCCATGTCAGATTTCAAAATTTAATATAAAAAAATCTGTTTGCTCTTTTGAGAAATGGATTTCAGTGCAGAATTCCACTGGAGCAGCACTATTAACTGATTCATTTTGAAAAAAATTTTTTTTCCCATGACAGTATCCTTTTAAACTTGTCATGAAAATGTGTTTTTTTTTATCTTTTTGAGAAATAGATTATTTGTTTATTTATTTTAATGGGGGTAAGGTTAATTAAATCCAATTGAAAAGTTGCCAATAATAGGACTATCCATAACATACTGAAGGTGGGGGACTGCCCCTTTTAAAGAAACCAAGAAGATATCTTAATTGTATGAGCAAAAGGTTGACCTTTCTTCTTTTGTTTCTTTTTAAACCATAGTTACTATTTACTTTTCACTAAGACTTTACTGGCACTTTCAAAATCAAAGCAATTATCTACATCCTGACTAAAGAGGCATGCCATTGAAGAAACGAGCTTACTGTTAGTAGCACTAGCTGCAAATCTCTATCCGTGAGAAGGGACTAAGTTGCCTGAAAATATATCTATTCTTAATGATGGATTAACATACAGAATTTTCTTGAGCAAATACCACAGTAACTAAAGTCTGAGAATTTCTCTTTAGCTAGTCTTTTGTTTTTAACCTCCATTCAGTATTTTTGTTTTTACATTACCTGTGTTGTGCACTTTATTTAAATTCATTATATCACCTCAAAAAGGTGCCCGGTGCCCTTAAGGTGAACACATACATTTAATTTGTGAGATTATTTTTTCCAGCTTCATTCCTTATGTCTTGAAATACTTAATACGTAATATAATAAACTGGTGACTAAGGGCAATCACATTTTGTTTTCATGCAGCTAACAGGTACTACTAAACAAGTAACACATTTTATATATTATAATTTGTTTATATATTAGGTTTATATATGTTAGGTAGACATATATAGGCTCAAAAGAAGCTAGCACACACAGGACCTCAAAGGCTAGGGACCTAGCCGAAAAGTTAGTTTTTTTTTCTGTTAAAATAAAAACCTTTTTTTCTCCATAACTCCTGTTTGTGCTAGCTTCTTTTGAGCCATTGTAAATACTAATACATAGCTGTGCCCCAGGCACCTTATACCAGTATATGTGCTGTGCTGGCATTTTCCAGATACATATGGACACTAGAGTGATGTTGAAATAAACCTCTTTTTGATTGAAGATTTGGTGTGCTGGTCCACTTTGAACTTTGTATACTTTGATTGACCAAGCACCCACTCTAGGAAGGAGTGCAGGTACTTTGTGAATGTTTATATATATATATATATAGTGACACGCCACTCTCGCATACTTCTTTAGGATGAAGTTGTCAACAGACCTAATGACGTGCCAGTACTGTAAACTATGCTTCATTATTTTTAATTTCATGACGGAGGCTGCGGGCTGGTGTATATTTGAAAAAGGGCTGCAATTGGCCCTCGGGCCTGACTTTGGACATGCCTGAACTGTATGGTTTGGTGGATGCAGGCTGAGGACAGCTGGCTGTTGATACAAACTAACAGTAGTCAGCCAGCTCAACAAAGTAGTCAGAAAGATCAGCAGTAGAGCAGGGGGCAAGGCTTAGGGGACTGTCAGAAACCGTTAAAAATCATGAAAAGTCAGCATATTTTTAAAATGATTTATATTGTAAAGTTGCTTAAAATTGTTTTTTAAAAAAAAAAAAAAAAAAAAAAAGCTTAAGATATGTTTTGTGGAGTTCCCTTTAATGTTCCTGTCTCTGGTGTTTCAGTCTGGCAGCTCACTGATACAGGTGCAGATTCAGAACTGTTATATTTTGCTTCATTAGTTCATATATTTCTCAGAAGCATATTGGCAACTATTGTGTCGATTATATTTAATGAAACTCAGGGATTTTTCTCAGCAGGGACAGAGATAAGAATGTATCAATTTAGAACAGTCTATGACCCCCCCCCCCCCCGAGCTGCTCTAGAAGAACAAAAGAACTTGAAAAATGGAACTTTACACTTCAATATTATAAAAACTGTTGCATAGAAAATAGAATAGAATTGGAAAAAGTCTTTAATTCTGGTGAAGACAACTGAACCGAAAAATGTGTTGAACAACCCCTTTAAATACAATCCAAACTAACTAAAGTATTATTCTTAGAAACAGATTTGTTTCTGCCATATCCTCCTTCATAGAAGCTCTAAAATCTGATTTGATTGCTTGTATTTAAAGTTATTAGGAGTCGGTACATTTTTGGCGACTCCCATGCCAGATACCCCAAATTGCCTCAGACTCCACAGCTCTTTTAAAATGTCACTCTCAATATAGTACATAGAAACAATAACAAAAAAGGGGGGTTGTGGGTGCAATCCTAAGGCTAAATTACATTTTAAAATACATGCACTTGCATATTTATTGAATTACTTAGACGGGACCAGGGAATCGGCATTGATTAATTGGCCAGGTCAGGAGCACTTCCATTGTATTTAAAATCTGTTATAATTTAGCCTTAGGAGTGCACCCAAAAACTTTTTTGTATTTGACAGAGCAACCCTACTAGAAAATCTCATGCTCAAATTCTGCTGTAATTGTGGATATAAACACACAAGCAAATATACAATCACACTAAAGTCTAGCATTTGTTTTAAGTTCTGTTATAGTTTCAGACAGTGCACAAGCTATGATATTTTAGCAGTCTGATTTGTGCTTTATACTCCAATCAGTAGGATCTGCTAATCTGAGCATCACCGCTTTACCACTGAGGTCAAGCATCCTATATTTTTGTTTTTGCATATGTTAAAAACTGCACTAAAAAGCCATGGACAGAGTCATCATGGCCTGTATTTGGAAACTGGCTCATTTTAACAACTATTGGATATGCTGGCAGCTTCTAGTCCCTAAGTAGTTAAATGCTTAGGTGTTGGGGGATGCCCCTTAACTACTGTACTTTCAAGCAACATTTAGAAGATGTTTGTAACTTTCCTGTTTTTAAATGTCTATTTTATTTCATTTGCCCTGGCAAAGGTCTTCATGCTTGGGGTTTTATTTTTAATATTGTTTGTTACTGCGACTACCACAACAGCCATGGGAAGTCGCAACTGCAGTTTATGTCCTAGTTAGTAGATTAGCAAAGGGTTGGAACAGTATTCTACAGTTCCGTGCAATCAGGTTCAGCATTCAGTGGTCTTTTTTTTTTCTTTTTCTTCACTTTTGCTTTCATTTAATTGGCAAATAGAAATCTTAAGAGGTAAATGTATAGTTATTTTCCTTGCACTTATTCCGTCCGTGGCCAACAGCTGATGGCACAAGATCTTTTTTCCCCATGTGTTTCAGCCACCAGAGGATCGCCCCAAAAACACCCCTGCCAGCTGCCCCACTACTGGTGATTCTTGTACTCAAAACATGCACATCAGTGTTTTCAGGTCAAGCACTGCTAGTATTGACGACGATTCTTCTTGCCGAACGACCGATTTTAGGGAAGCTAGACCAATCCTTCGAAATTATCATGCGGTTAGTGGGATTCGAACGATCGTACATCTTACGATCTTTCGGCCGACATCTGTCAGGAAATTGATCGGCCAGGTCAAAAAATCTTTGTCGGTCCCAGTGCAATCTATCTATGTTTGCAGGGCCAAGCAGGCAGCTCCCCTTTGTTTTCCTGGCAAATTGGTCTTTTTAGTTGATGGTAAATTCGTACGATCGTACGATCGTTCTGAGAAGATCGTGGTCTCGCGATCAGGATCTGATCTTTTAAAAATCTCAACATCTATGGCCAGCTTTAGACATGTCAAAGAAAATAAAGAAACTGTTACACTCACGAAACTTGGTTACAATGTGTGGTGACTTAACAGCTCAGCGTCTCCTCCAGTCACGTGACCCGACGTGATATATCCAAGTAGCAATAAAGATGAGGATGCGATGCTGTGTTGAAATGGTGTGCCAAAAGGCACCTCCAAAATTTTTATTTGTGCGGAATGTGGCCCAGACGTTTCAGGAGCTACCTGCTCCTTTCTTCAGTGGGTAAGTGCACAATGCTTATGTTTGTATCATTGTGCACTTACCCACTGAAGAAAGGAGCAGGTAGCTCCTGAAACGTCTGGGCCACATTCCGCACAAATAAAAATTTTGGAGGTGCCTTTTGGCACACCATTTCAACACAGCATCGCATCCTCATCTTTATTGCAGCTTTAGACATGTCACAAACTAAAGTTTTTGATTGCTAGCTGTATTTATTTACAAGACATTCGGGGTTGTTAGCTTTGAGCCAGTGAGCCTCCTAAACCAGGCATGTCAAACTTAACACAAAAAAAACAAAAACATTTTAAACTTATTTAAACCTGTTACTTGTTAAAGCTGCTGCAAAGCATATTCCTAGATTAGTTTTGTTCTGACTATGTGCATTTTGTAGTTTATTGTATTGCTGTTAAATTATTGGCAGGTGTCTTGTAAAAAAAAAAAAAAAAAAAAAAAATCCTTTTTTTCTTGTTTTTTTTTAAAGCTTTTGAAAGAAAATGATTAATTGGTGGCTTGATGCTTGCCTAGAAAGTTTCAGGGAGTGACATTTTAAGCCATGACGTACTTTCAGGATGACTTTCTACACACTGTCCGTTTCATTGAATCTTGCAAGACTTCTCTCATGGGGATTTCTTAGCAGGTGGTCTTTGGAACAGATGGCGCCACTGACTGCAAGTTAGTCATCTAGTGCCGGTTATTGTGGAACTGGTGCATGGTTCAGCAGCAATTTTTACTGCTTTCTTCAAATAAAGGAATGATTGCTAGCTTTCAGAGAAGTTCCAAAATTGGGTCTACTAGTGATGTGCAGGCTAACCGGGACCTGTGGTGGCCCACGGGTTGTCCATTGATTGCTTGGATTTAGGTGGAAATTTGGCCAACCATTGCGGGTTAGGTTTGGTGTGGGTCAGACTGGGGAAGTACACTCCTACCCTGCTTTTGAAGATTCTTGTTATCAGAGACATGAACAAAAGTAGCATACAGCGAGAGACAATGCTGGTACGGGTTGGGTGTAGGTCCTAAAATGGCAATTTATTGCAGATTTGAGTCGGGTGCAGTTTAAGGGTTTGCAGGTTAGGATTTGGTATGTGTTGAGTAAAATGTGTTGTTTTCTTGTAAAGCAAAGTTCTGTTTTGCAAAAAAACTCACTTGCCTGCTGGAGACGTTATTCATGGAGTAATCTACCCTTTGATTTATTTTACCTTGTTTTATATTACTGTATTAAATGAAACATTCCTATGTACACTCCCAGGACCAAAGCCAGTACTATAGAACAAAGAAGATCCAAATACATGTACAGGATCCATTACCTAGAGAGCTCCAAATTATGGAAAGGCCATCTCCCCTATTTACCATTTTAAGCAAATAATTCTGATTTTTAAAAGTGATTACCCCTTTTACTGTAATCATAACCTGGTAATTACCTTGTAATTGATTCCAAACCAAGCTGTATGAATCTATATTGGTGGCAATCAATTCTATTAGGTTTATTTAAAGTTGAAATGATTTTCAGCAGATTTAAGGTATGGTGATCCAAATTAAGGAAAGATCCCTTATCCAGAATAATCCAGGTCCAGAACATCTGGATAATGGATCCTATACATGTACCTTTATTTGGAAGACTCAACAAATGAAATTAAGATCACCAATATTTTCCCTTGCAAAATCCATGGCAAAATTTTTTTAGAATGCTAAAATATGGACGTTGTGTCCTGAGTGTCAGCAGAATTTTGTATTGTAGATGTTTTTTGAACATTACTTTTAGATTCCAAAGCCAAAAAACCCTGGACCAGTAGGATTACCTCAGGGAACCATATATGTTTATATAAGTACACATGCAGCCAAATTCAAAATGGCTAGCCATGTCTTTCTATTCAAAACATCTTGGTCGCAATGCTTTACCAAATTTGTCAGTTTCATGAGAAACCTGAAAATCACCTCAAAGTTTCCACTTTCTAGCATCTTATCTCTTATTTTTTACCTTTGTAATCTAAAGTACGCGATATTCTGGGTAGTGCTTTGAAAATATGATGATTTGCTACTGGCAGTTTTTGATCTATGGAAGTCAGAAATCTCCATAAAACGATACATATCTGGCATTGGCCCTTCCAGACACTTGAGACTTTCCAATTCAGTGGAAGTTTTGTTTTATTTTTCAGGTATAAATCCCAATATCATGAAAGATTGCATCTTTTCGTATTAAGAGCTCTAAATCTTGTTCCAGAGGTGGAAATACACCAAAACTCAGGCAGATTTAGAAAAGCTCAGGTTCTCCTGAAAAAACAACAACAATGTATAGTTTTCCTAGGTTAACTAAAAATCCCCTGCAGGAAATACCCCTAAAATGAGAGAGCACAAAATGTTCAAAAAACACCTGGCAAATGAAATGGGAAATTCTGCTGGAACTTAAAGGGTAAGGAAATGTAATAGTTATGCAATTGATTACTTATATTTAAGGTTCTTTGATTAAAGTTAGTCATCTGTTGTGTTTATTGCAGCAGTGTCAAGTATTGCACACCTACAAAATTGCAAACGGAAAACTTCTCAATACTTTCTAGAAAAGCTTTAGTGCTATAACACCATTAGTCAAAGGGAATGTTCACAAATACGTACCGGCAATTTATGAACTATAGGCCTTGATAGATAACATAATCTGGAAAGGTGTGTTTGTAGCAAACGTGGGATTCAAAGTACTCTGCACTAATAAATTCTATGTAATAATTATTCAGACTGGTCAGATTTTGATACAAGAAGTTTGAAAAATATGGAACACATATATATAGGAGTAGGGTTGCCACCTGGCCGGTAAAAATGATGGTTGATCCCAATGTTATTAATAGGGAAAAAAGATAAATATATAGGAAGGCCGGTATTTTTTTCCATAAAAAGGTGTCAACCCTATATAGGAGTAAAACCAGACTACAGTTTATGTATACTATAATGTTTGCACTAATGTTACTCTTTTTCTTATTCCAGGCATCTCTAAAGCTAAAGCCAGCCATCCGATTCCAAGGCTCCCAAGGGGTAAGTGAGAATTTAAATGAATTCTTTTTTTAAGATGTTAATAGTTTTTACGCCCCTCTTATCTTTTTGGTGTAGACTGGAGTAGTTTGTTAACCATAGTAATTGTAATAGATTTGGGTTTTGAACAAAGACTGTGTGCTACAATACTGAATTTTTTTCCAGTTTATCTAATTGCAAGGTGATACCTTTTTATTTCTTCATTTCCCACCACACAGACAGGGAAAAGAGAAAACTCCGTTATGTGTCTTGTAAACAGATAACCACTTTTCCAACTAACAGATACCACTTTTCCAACTAAAGGTGGCCATACACGGGCCGATAAAAGCTGCCGACAGACCGTGTCGGCAGCTTATTGGCCCGTGTATGGGGGCCCCCGACGGGCTTCCCCGATCGAGATCTGGCAGAAAGTCGGCCAGATCTCGATCGGATGGGATTAAAAATCCTGTCGGATCGCGGCCGCATCTCTTCGTTGATGCGGTCCCGCGATCCGACCGCCCGTTTGGCGAACGCTAGGATCCGATCGTTGGGCCCTAGGGCCCACGATCGGATCAGCCCGATATTGCTCACCTCAAGGTGGGCATATCGGAGGGAGATCCGCTCGTTTGGCGACATCGCCAAACGAGCGGATCTATCCGTGTATGGCCACCTTAAAGCAGATTTCTACAGAGAACATTATATAAGACAGATACACAACCCAGTTTTTTTACGCATGTGATATGACTATGGTGTTGACCTTCACCTCTAATTTGAATCACCTAATAAAAAGGGCAGAGATCACTTTTTCTTTAGATGAAACTAATAAATCTGGTTTGCACCAAAAATGTGTGTGTTTATTTATTTATTTTTTTAAAAAACTTTTATATCAAGTTGCACCCCATCTGCAGGGTCATCACCCCTTCTTGCTTTTGTAAATGTATTATAAATACAATAGGTGCCCTGATGAATATAAGCGCCTTGTGGGTCAGCTTGCCAGTGAGACCATTGCATCGTTATACCTTAGCACACAAGCTTTTTGCTCTGTTGGCTTATTTTCCCCTCTCAGACTTCCTGCCATACACTTCAATGGCAACTGCTTGTCATCACTGATCCAAAGTTAACTCACTGGGACAAATGATGTGATCCAATTTTATTTTATTATGTGAAAATGTGAGCTGCTACCATAGCAACTGTATTCAAAGAAAGGCAATGATGGATTGGATCTCAATTCTGTTCTATTTTTGCATGTTTTGACAATATAATACAGCTTACCACATATTAAAGTCTTGTTTGGCAAGATTGCAGAAGGCTCTTACATCTAAAGTGACAGATCTTTTTTTTTTTTTTTTTTCATGGCAACTAAAATATTTTTTTTTAACTTAAATATATACAGTTAATTTCCTTAACTTTTCTGATTGCAATTAAGCAATATTTGCATCTGTGTTCATTTTAGGAAGAACCCAATGCATAGGCAAAATAGTTCAGTCAGAAATCAAAATGATTGGATTTTATGAAAACTCTATAAAAATAGAAAAACTTCAAGAAGTCATAAAAGGAACAGTAACATCAAAAAATTAAAAGTGTTTTAAAGTAATAAAAATATAATGTGGTGTTGCCCTGCCCTGGTAAAACTGTTGTGTTTGCTTCAGAAACACTACTATAAATTATATAAATAAGATGCTGTGTAGCAATGGGGGCAGCCATCCAAAGAAGAAAAGGCTCAGGTTACACAGCAGATAGCAGATGAGCTCTGTAGAACATAATGATGTTATCTGTTATCCACTATTTAACCTGTGTCATATAGCTTTTTTTCCCAATTTCAGCTATTGCTACACAGCAGCTTGTTTATATGAACTATAGTAGGGGTTCTGAAGCAAACACATTGGTTTTAAAAGTGCACGGCAACACTACATGTTATTTTCATTACTTTAAAACACTTTCATTTTTTGTGTAACTGTTCCTTACACAATGATCTTCATTGCATAGTTTATCCCCCCTGCATAACTGACTCCTGCTTACAAAGACTGTTCACAGGTAAGAGATTTTTTTATTTTAAATGATAATCTAATTTATCTCCATTGCAAGGACCAAACATGGAGTCGCTTCAGTTTCTTCGTTTAGCTTAAGAACCCAAATTAACTATGTAAATATGTGACCCATGGGAAGCCTTTTTCAATCTGCTATGCTGTTTCTTCTACTGTTCCATCTTATCATGCCTTTCTTATTCCTCTCGTGTTTCTCTTCTACTCTTTTTCATTTCAGTCCAGCTTCCAGCCCTACCCTCTGACTCCTTTTCTTATACTTGATCTACACGTTTCTATTTAGTATCTCCTATTCTCATGCACAGCTTTCATCTGTCTTTTTTTTTTTTTTATTCTGTCTTTTTTCACATTTCTTTTTATACATGCATGCAAAATTCTGTATTCACTACTTTACATTTGTTCTCAGCCATTTCTTTCGTTGTTCCCATCTCGCCTGACCTGTCTCTTTACTAGTTTTAATATCATGCTCCTATCTGCTTTCCTACTCTCCTGTTCCATGTCTGTTTCCGATTGAGCAATTGTACAGCACAATCTTCCAACCTGCAATTAACCATTTAGATCTGGCCATGACCGCATTTGTACAAAAGTTATGTCCGACAAATAGTAGTGACAGTCGCCCATTGATATCAATACATGCAGAAATATCGTTAACCGACAGAATCTAATCGACTAAATTGCCATTTTTGGACACACAGTCCAAAAAACCGTACAAAACAAATTTTCTTTCAACTTTGTATCTATAAACAGCTTAATGTGTTGTATTTGTGGTCGGTTGGAGGTTAGGCAAGGGGAAGGCATTTTAGGGCGACTTGTCCGAGGCAGTGCTGTTTTACTGTGGGCAGCAAATATATACTTGTATGGCAGTACCCTAATGTTCTTAAATTATCTCTACCTTTCCTATTCTGATCTTTCCTCTTTTTCCCAACCTGATTTTCCCACCTATTTCTGCAGCAAATTGTCTTGCTTCTAACATTGCAGTTGCCGGGCAGAACTGCACAGTAACCAGATTAGAGTGGGAGATTTAAAATATTATTATTTTAAATCCTTTTTGCTTTAGTACGGTTTGTGATTATGTTATATCAAATATAATTTTAAGCTTCGTGTAAGCCACACTTGTAAATAAATGTTTAAAGTGTCATCTTTGTGCTCTTTCTCTGTGTGCCAGGATTATGCATAAGGTGTCTTTCTGTCAGGGTTCATTGTGCCATCTGTATCAGCATTAATATGTTTAGCCTGTGAATTCTGTGTGCAGCCAGTCATCCATCTGCTGTCTGTTTCATGCTGTGCTCTGTGCTGTGCCACTCAGTTTGTGTTCTTTCTGCTAAGTAAATAAGTATATGGTTATGTGCGAACGGAAAAATGATGTATGGCTCCCATGTGTTCTGAGTGCTGTTATGCATACACTGATGGCGTTGCACTGCACATGTGAATGGTGTCAAATAAAGTGGGTGTTGTGTGTTTATTTTTAAAGCATGCATTGGGACACTTTCCAAAGATGGTTACAAAATCACAGGATCCTTCCACATGGATTGAATAATCAGGGCATTTCCTAATTCTGCTTTTTTTTTTTTTCTTTTTTTTTTTTTTTTAAATGTGTCTTACACTAAGGCTGTGCAACTGTATAGGAAAGGTCAGGACTTATTAGTTAATTCGTACTATTGAAAATATGTCTGAGTGTATATTATAGACTTGCAGCAATTCTGCTTACCTACCATGTAGGTAAATGTACAGGCGCCTGGATGGTTGCTGTTCTGCACACTGTTTGGCTCCTTTGCCTCAGCATTTTCTTCTGATAAGGTTTGCATGAGGGGTTAGTTAAACAATTCACTCTTTCTTGTCCTGTCACCCTTTTTGTGGGGGGTGCATGTAGTATGTACCTGGAGGAAAGGCCTAGGAAACCTTTGTTACACTCTGCTGACCTCTGTAACCTCTAATGTTTAATTTATCCTTTCGAAGGAACTTGCTGGATTTGCATGGCTCATCATCTCGTCATTACTGAAACAAACAAATCTTATTCTCACTTTTAATCATGCTGTTCTGGATGCTTCACATTGTGTCTCTCATTGCATTTTGCTGATGGCACATGGTTTTCTAGACTGCTCAGATGTACCTGAAATCACCCATGCTACCTTCCAAGGACACTTGTGCACACACACTCACAGTGGATTGTGGCAACAAAATGTGTGTGTATACACAAAGCCGATCCAGTACCTGTTTGTGCACACATATAAAGGGACGGGAAGCAGCTCATTATCTTCTCTTCGCTAGCATATCTACGTCAATGGAGAAAATACCCCAAGAGCCATTAGATACAGGGAGATTCTTGTGTTATAAAACCTTGTAAAAGTATAGCCCTCTGACCTCTTAAAAATGCAAATCGCACTAGGGAAACGTAGCACTGCTTCTTTCTTCGTGAAGAAACTGAGCTGTGTGTGCTTTCCCACCAGCAATCTGCTTTTTAGTCCATGGGGAAAGAAAACAAGATATGTTTTATTGCTAGTGGTAGACTAGATTAATATTGGGCAACCAATATCCCATGTGCCATTGCACTAACACACTGAGAGATAATTGAGAGACACTGTTTACTGAACACAACAGCATTTCTTGGACTGGTGCATACAGTACCCATTCCAAATTGAGTTTATATTGTCACTCAAAGCAACCCATTGTTCAATGCAATAGATCAGATATGATCAACACTTTGTGAAGTGTGTATTATACAGTGAATAAAGTACCCCCTCTTGTAAAATATAAGGATATTATAAGTTACAGAGGAGTTTCATGACCATATAAAACACGAGGCTGAAGGCCGAGTGTTTTTATCAAGGTCATGGAACTCCGAGGTAACTTCTAATATCCTCATGTTTTGCAACTGGGGGTACTTTATTTATTATAATATACAAGTTTCAGTGAGTCATGTGACAGAAATGACATCAGAAATCACCGTTTATAACTGATGACATCAGAACTTACAGTTTATAAGGATATAATTTACAAGATATTCATGGCTTTTGTATATTATATAAAAACTAGACATTAAGCCCGTTAAATTAACGGGCGCTAGAACATATGTAGAAAATTCACCAGAGACGGTCCGTGGGGCACATGCGCAGTAGCGCCAGAGACGGTCCGTGGGACACATGCACAGTAGCGCAATCCCACGGACGCAGAGACACTTCAACTTTATTATATAGGATAAATCATTTGCAGCAAGATTAAATGATACACAGGGTGGCTGTCACAAGTCTTGGAGTTTTAACAAACATATGGAGAGAGCTATCATGGAGCAGATCAATCAAGAAACATGCCCTTAATTAATGTGTGCATGGAATTAAGTAAAGTACAGCATGTTTTGTGCAATCTTGTTGATTACAAAAGCTTTTCTCTTTGTTTTTCTGGAAGAGCTACAAGTAACTAAGGCAAACCTAAGAGACCCGAACAGGGATGCACCCAAATAACTGGGAAGCACAGTGGTAAAGGGTCAAACCAAGAAAACAATGAAGGAACTTGAACCGAAAAAAAAAAAACAGAATCCACTGCTTTAAGTGACTTCTGAACTTTGTTCCTGTTTAATGAAATGCAGGAAGACCGTTTTAACTCCATTAAAGAGGGAAACCTTTGTTTATACCTGTGCTTATCTACAAGCCAGCCACAGTTGTCTCTGCTTAGCTAGCTGCTCTCTGCATACTGTTGATCCTTCACTTGTCTCCTTTATTACAGCAAATCACCATTCCCCTGCCTGAGAGCCCGACGGAAATACGGACTTTCACGTTCTATCTGTCAAATGTTGGCAGAGACAGTCCCCAGGGGAGCTTTGACTGTATCCAGCAGTACATTCAGAGGTGAGACATGCCCCTCTCCCCCTCTGCCAGTGGCGTCATTAGTGTGTCATTTCTGTCGTAAACAGACTTATGGGCTTTCGTATTCGTTCTTATCTGTGAGGCTAGAGTCATATGTCACTGCATGCAGCTATTTTCCATGTAATAAGGACAATGCAAACAAAAGCAAGTAACACATTTCCAATACAGTATTCAACAAGCAGTTTTTTCTCTCTCTCTCTCTCTCTCTCTCTCTCTCTCTCTCTCTCTCTCTCTCTCTCTCTCTCTCTCTCTCTCTCTCTCTCTTCTCTCTCTCTCTCTCTCTCTCTCTCTCTCTCTCTCTCTCTCTCTCTCTCTCTCTCTCTCTCTCTCTCTCTCTCTCTCTTTTTTTTTTTTTTCAATGAGTCCCACCCCCCATGTTCTCAGTTTGTGTTGTGACCATTGGCTGTAGTGTAAAAAAGAATGAATATCCAATATTTCAGTGCAAAATATCACTATATTTGTAGCGGGCTGAAATTGAACCAATCACACCAGCTCTGGTACTCTGGACACTGCCTCCAGGGTCCCAATCACAAAACCATTCCTATTCTCATTTCATAGATTTATGTATTTATTTATTTTTAAGCGATTTGTGTTGCTTCTTGGTAGTCATAATCTCTTTTCTGTTTCCCTCTGTGACCTTGTGTTACTGAAGTACATTTTTCATTATAACCAATGAGATTGTTCTGTATTTAACTCTCTATCAAACGAATAATTATAAGCCTGGTCTGCTCTGCTAATTACTCCTATATTTTAATTATTGCTCCCTAAATGCCAATGTGTTAGATTTCATTGATTGATGGAAAAAGCCTAAATGATTTTTGTTAATATACAGATAACTCCTGTATTGATGTGTGTATGTAATCTATGTTTGTTGTATACACCATTTCTGTTTTAAATGCCATGTGGTTTTTAAGTGGAACGACGCATGTGATTTATGAATGCATCTACAAATTGCACAATGCGTTACTGGTCAGATATCCAGAAAGTCAGTCCTCTTTTAAAGACCCAAGCCAACAAATCATTGTTTGCTTCAATGCTTGGGATGGTAATATACTTTCCCTGGTAGCCCTTTGTGTGCAATTTATATTATGCCAGCATCCATCAGTTCACTATTTTTTTTTTCTGTCACTTTGAATTTTCTGCATTCAGTTAAAGGGATACTGTCATGGGAAAAAAAAATTTTTTCAAAATGAAACGGTTAATAGTGCTGCTCCAGCAGAATTCTGCACTGAAATCCATTTCTCAAAAGACCAAACAGATTTTTTTATATTCAATTTTGAAATCTGACATGGGGCTAGACATTTTGTCAATTTCCCAGCTGCCCCTGGTCATGTGACTTGTGCCTGCACTTTAGGAGAGAAATGCTTTCTGGCAGGCTGCTGTTTTTCCTTCTCAATGTAACTGAATGTGTCTCAGTGAGACATGGGTTTTTACTATTGAGTGTTGTTCTTAGATCTACCAGGCAGCTGTTATCTTGTGTTAGGGAGCTGCTATCTGGTTACCTTCCCATTGTTCTTTTGTTTGGCTGCTGGGGGGGGGGGGAGGGGTGATATCACTCCAACTTGCAGTACAGCAGTAAAGAGTGACTGAAGTTTATCAGAGCACAAGTCACATAACTTGGGACAGCTAGGAAATTGACTATGTCTAGCCCCATGTCAGATTTCAAAATTAAATATAAAAAAATCTGTTTGTTCTTTTGAGAAATGGATTTCAGTGCAGAATTCTGCTGGAGCAGCACTATTAACTGATTCATTTTGAAAACATTTTTTTTCCCATGACAGTATCCCTTTAACTTTTATGACACCTTGTAGGGACTGAACATTTCATCAAATACATTTTACTGAACATATTTTAGAGTATGTGCACCATCCTTCATTATGCCATTTATATGTTATACAGTGAAGGCATTGTTATTGGCATCACAGTACCTTCCTTCTCTGAGTATTTGCTTTCATAAATGCTTGAGGTGCCATGATGGCACTGGCACATTGCTTTAGAGTCTGCACCCAGACTAGGATTAAGTCCCAATACTGGATTTAGCAAAGCCACTCACTTGAATCAATACATGCAAATACAAATATGCAGTGGAAATAAAATCTTATTTTCCTGTTTTAAAGGGAGAATAAAGATCCATATATAACCTTAATTCATATTTAATGTAAGGATTAGTTCATAGTTATGTTTGCCTTTGACTTTCTAGGTTTCTGCTGAAGGAAAGACTCAATTTGTTTTCGTTAAAGAATGAGTTGGTCTTTTTAATGCAGGGTTGGGATTAGTCGGGCATGGATATGCACAGAGGCCCTACTGGGGCCTTCATCACCCCCCTAGGAGCACTTTGCTTAAGTGGTGTTGCTAACAACTTGTTTACTTGGATCAGTACCTGAGAGTGTTCTAACCCCCCTGTGGCTTTTATACTTGTATTGGGACGTCATGTCCTTGTAAACATGGGACAAGAAAGTCTTAGCCCACCTAATTGGCACCTTACCTCAGGCCCTTTGGTGTGTGATTTGTTTTTCTCTGTGTTTGTATGTTCCACCTGTTTCACTAGATCTGAGCATTTTATCTGCTGCTCTGCTCAGGTTATTCTTGGTGCTTCAGCTTTTCATTGGAAACAAATGCCTGTTTCCCTTTACCTCTTATAACAATGTTTTATCCATTTCTGCAGCAACGGGCATGTCAAGCTGGACTGTCTGGGCAGCATCCAGGATAAAATCACTGTGTGTGCCACAGACGACTCCTATCAGAAGGCACGGCAGAGCATGGCGCAGGCTGAGGAGGAGAACAAGAGTAGGGGTGCCATTGTCATCAAAATGGGCAGCAGATATGGAGGTATTACTATTTTTTAATGGCAGGTTTTCACCCATAGTATGAATAGCCATTTACAGGTCTGACTATCCGAGGAAAAATAAAATAGAAATATCGCAAATAAGAATTATTTATGTTGCTTCATTTTGGTGTCTCTTAATACAAACTACTAATTTCAGTTTGCTTTAGTGATAGAGTTATAGCTAGTATACCAAACAGTAGGCTTGTTATGCAGGCATGTAGACATGTGTATAGATAGTTAATATGGACTGGTTCAACCGAGACTTTCTCTTAGCTGATTTAAGCTAGTGCTTACATTTGTGTGCACAGTGTTCCATACAAACCAGCCTGTGGACTTAATTAAATAAAATTGCAGTATTTCTGTATGGAATTATCCAATGGCATGTGCTTCTAGAAAAGTATATTTTTTATGAAAAGGCTTTCTTTATATGAAACTGTTTTGCATATTAGCCGTTTTTTGTGAAATATTTTAATAGAGCCATGCAGTGTGATAAGTTGCCCCATTTTTCTGAGCTCTGGGAAATGAACAGCTTGATGAGATCACCCTAACTTGAGCCATGTTTGTAGGACTCGTCTGTTGAGCTGGTTGGTATTTTAGGAATATGAGCTCACCACTGAGCCATCCCTAGGAGTTTATTGAAGCTGCATGCCTTCTGGACATGCCAAATTACATCAGCACCCAGCAAGATTTGGCTCCTTTCCTACATTTGTGCACTGTGTAGAAAGGAACTGTTATATGGTATGCTGGCCTGATGAGCTGGATAGGTTTCAGGAATGGCATTGGTATTATGACCAGGGAGTGCTAATCATTCAGTTGCAAGAGGCTTTCTAATTGTTAATTTTCCCACTGTATGAGCAGTCGAGACCATCGGAAATTCAGCATTTGCCTTAAAGGGTTCCCAATTGTACAGTAATCACGTTTAGGCATTCAGAAAAATCCCCCAACCCTCCCCCCATTATACCAATTTGGGGGTGCAGTAGATGGGTAAGGATTAAAAAAAAAAAAAAAAAAAGAGAAATTAAAGTGGTTCATCATTTGATGTGTGTTAAAGCATCTCTCAAACATCCTATCTGTGTGTGTGATTATTGCATGCAGATCAGAAACAGAAGGCAATTGGAGTTTAGAACATTAAATTAAATTTGTTTGTTATTGCTACAGTGCTACTTTAGTTTCGAATGTGTAGCAACCTTGTTCTAATACATCAGTAAATATTTGTAAGACTTTATCCTGGGAAAGACGACTCGTGGTAAAGATATTGCAGTGCACCAGTTGCAGAGGGGTCTTGCATGAATACAGTGCTCATATTCATGTTGAGAATTCTCCGTTATTTATATATAATACACAAAAGCCATGAATATCTCGGTGAGTTCTGATGTCATTTCTGTAACATGACTCACTCAAACTTGTGTATTATAATAAATAAAGTACCCCCAGTTGCAAAATATGAGGATATTAGAAGTTACCTCGGAGTTCCATGACCTCCGGCCTCGTGTTTTTATATGGTCATGAAACTCCTCGGTAACTTGTAATATCCTTATATTTTACAAGAGGGGGTACTTTATTCACTATATAATCTACAGTCTGGTCATTTCCCTATGGGACCAGACTGTAAATTATATCCTTATAAACTGACGCCAGAACGCACCGTTTATAAACTTAAAGAGACAGCACTTGTAGCTGCTGCTCTCTCCTCTACCCTGTTTCCCACAGTTTGGCTTTCATGTGCCACACTTCCTTGCTTCGCACGCACTTAACACGCTCCACCTGTTTCAATGCCTCCCATCTATCGGCTGCACTTTCCTTCCTCCCAAGTCACCTGCAGCTGCGTCCCTGCATGGTGTCGCTTCCTTCTTCACAGGATTCCTCTTCACTCTCGCTCACCCTCCCGTCCACTATGGCAGGTCATGCTCCCCCCTCCCTCCATCACCTCAAATCTCGCTCCCCCTCGCACCAACTATCACATGTCTGGGAAGGGGGTGTGACTTCCTGTGTGAGGAGAATAACTGACTTTACTGTTGTGAGGTAATTTTGAACCTATAAACCTATTATACCTATTACCTTTGAACCTATAAACCTATTATAAGCACTTATAATATCTTTATAAATTACAGTAGGGGGTACATTATTCACTATATCACCGACATACTGTGCAGCATCAATCACAATACTCCTTGCCCCTGTGGAGTTACCGGTAAGTCAATGGTTCCTATCACGCAGACACATTGTGGTTCGTTTACCTGCATAGTGTTTTAGAATTATTCTCCCGCTCAGTTTTTTTCGGTGATCCCCCTCATTAATTGTATCTTGTTGCAAATACATCATTGATTTAGTATGATCTAGTTATTCAGAAACAACCAAACAAACCCTTCTATTGGCATGCAAATAGTTGTTCAAAGATTACTTAAAAGGACTTCTCCGTAACTTAAAGGGGAACTAAAGTCTAAAATAGAATAATGCTAGAAATGCTGTATTTTGTATACTAAACATAAACATGAATTTACTGCACCAGAAGCCTAATTAAACAAATGATTTATGTTTTCAAAGTTGGCCGCTGTCTTGTAACTTTGTTAAAGGGATACTGTCCTGGAAAAACATGTTTTTTCCCAAAACCCATCAGTTAATAGTGCTGCTCCAGCACAATTCTGCACTGAAATCCATTTCTCTAAAGAACAAACAGATTTTTTTATATTACATTTTGAAATCTGGCATGGCATTTTGTCAGTTTCCCAGCTGCCCCAGTCATGTGACTTGTGCCTGCATTTTAGGATGGAACTACTTTCTGGCAGGCTGTTATTTTTCCTACTGAATGTAACTGAATCAGTCTCAGTGGGACTTGGCTTTTACTATTAAGTGCTGTTCTTAGATCTTCCAGTGAGCTGTTATCTTAGGGAGCTGCTATCTCATTACCTTCCCATTGTTCTGTTGTTAGGCTGCTGGGGGGGAGGGAGGTGGTGATATCACTCCAACTTGCAGTAAAGAGTGACTGAAGTTTATCAGAGCACAAGTCACATGACTGGAGGCAGCTGGGAAATTGAAAATATGTGTAGCCCCATGTCAGATTTCAAAATTGAATATAACAAAATCTGTTTGCTCTTTTGAAAAATGGTTCTCAGTGCAGAATTCTGCTGGAGCAGCACTATTAACTGATGCATTTTGAAAAAAACATGTTTTCCCATGACGGTATCCCTTTAAACATCTTTGCAAGACCAAGACCGTGCACATGCTCAGTGTGGTCTGGGCTTAAAGGGATCCAGTCATCGGAAAACAAGTTTTATTCAAAACACATCATTAATAGTGCTGCTCCAGCAGAATTCTGCACTGAAACCCATTTCTCAAAAGAACAAACAGATTTTTTTATATTCAATTTTGAAATCTGACATGGGGCTAGACATTTTGTCAATTTCCCAGCTGCCCCTGGTCATGTGACTTGTGCCTGCACTTTAGGAGAGAAATGCTTTCTGGCAGGCTGCTGTTTTTCCTTCTCAATGTAATTGAATGTGTCTCAGTGAGACATGGGTGTTTACTATTGAGTGTTGTTCTTAGATCTACTAGGGAGCTGTTATCTTGTGTTAGGGAGCTGCTATCTGGTTACCTTCCCATTGTTCTTTTGTTTGGCTGCTGGGGGGGGAGGGAGGGGGATGATATCTCTCCAACTTGCAGTACAGCAGTAAAGAGTAATTGAAGTTTATCAGAGCACAAGTCACATGACTTGGGACAGGTGGGAAATGGAGAAAAATGTCTAGCCCCATGTCAGATTTCAAAATTGAATATAAAAAAATCTGTTTGCTCTTTTGAGAAATGGATTTCAGTGCAGAATTCTATTAACTGATTCATTTTGAAAAAAAAAAAATTTCCCATGAAGTTGGGAGGTTAAGCTTAGGGATTGTCATAAATTATCAAAACCACCCAAGTCAAAGAAGCTGATACAACAAGACTATTAATAATCAGAATATACAGACTGCACTGGTTCTGCGGATACAAATCTCTACACAGTTGCTGGCTACTTTACAGGGTAAAAACAAAGCTGCTCAAGGTCAGGGAAGTAAGGTGGGGGGCCTCCCCCCAGCCATTTGAAAGTATGATTATTTCCCTGCAGAGCAGTTAGGGACCTATCTGCAGCTGTCAGAGCAAGTAAAGTGAAGGGGGAATTTCACTGCATACGGTCAGGTTTATTATAAAAACGGTAGGCATTTTTTAATCAAAGTATATTGGGGAGAGATTTTTTTTTTTCATTAAAGAAAGTAAAAATTGGATTTTTTTTTTTTGCATTTACGTCCCCTTTTACTTGATTTAAAGAGCTGCCTCGCTGCGCCCCATGCCTCTTGAACTGTGGGTGGATTTTGGAGCGAAATGCAAAATGTTCGCCACGTCTGCCTTCACCCGAGCGGAAAATATGCTTCCAGGCGCAGAAGTGCAGCAAGGCAATGGATTCTCGCCCTGCGTTTCGCCATAATCTGGCCCTGGCCATTTAGTATATAATATATTTTAGTTATAAATCCAAAGAAACTGTACTTGCTTTGTAATTCAGACTGAGTGATGGGGAATTGCCCAGCATTTTAAACCCTTAAGGCCGTTACAATCACCATAATCTAATTGCAGTGGATCTCTCGGATGTATTCAGGTAAGTGTAAAATGAATCTCACTGAAGAGTAAACATAATGCACTTACAGTGGTACCACCAAACATATTTTAGTTTTTAACTTTTCAAGTTAAATGGTTGCTAACTTGGCATAACTAACTTCTGTCACATCTCTCAAACAATTTGTATTCTTGGACCAATATATGCATGTTGCTGTCATCAAAGCAGTTCCCATATGCCTTTCTTTTGCCTAAGGGGCAATTTGGTCTCCTCAGTGTATAGATTGGTGCACTCATTATTACATTGGACAGCATATTGCTTTGCTTTTGTTTAGGTGTTAGTCATTTGGGTACACCAGCTTGGAAATCACAGGCATGGGATGTTTGTTGAAACTCCATAGCCAGCATAATCGAAATATAGTATGTTGTCATTTTTGCATCTCCTCACTGTCTGGTATTTGATTCTCCTCTCTCTTCAGATTAAAACCCCAGTTTGGGTATCCACAAGCTTTCAACACAATGCTTGTTTTTATTGGCTTTAAATGATTACTGGTTGTCACAGTTTCAGCTTTGTGGTGTAGAGTTCTGCATTTTATCTTTCAGTGGGTGGTGGAAATCAAATACTGGCAGTATTGGTGGATTCCCTGCATACTTAAATTTTCAAGTTGTCTCTGTCTTTTTCGTGTATCCCATTTCAAAAATGCCAGTTTGTCTTTGTGAACTTCATGATGTTGTGATGAGTTCACTGAAGGCTGCAACCTAGTGAATTTGAATTTTAACCTGGTGTCATCTGCTTATCTGAACCAATAACTTTGTGCTGTATCCCTGAAAGTGCTCACGGCTCTCCTTTCCTCCTGTTCTGTGTAAAGGTGTACTAAGGTGGGGTTCCGAGGCAAACCCACTACACAGCCATGTTTTTGCTGGTAAAAAAAAAATAACCCTGTGCTTGAAGTAAGTGGTGTTTAGACATAGGTCCAGTAAAGCACAAACTAGTTCTGGCATGAGATTTATTGTGCTCTTGAGGGTGGTATCTTGTATCAATTGCCGCCGAAGTTAGTATGCACGTTTATAATAATGTACTGTCATACAATACCTATTGTCTCATAGGATTCTAGTTTTAGCTCCTGTGCTATGCTATGTCCATGGAGTTCTAAATGTGGTGCACCATGTTCCCAACTAAACAGGATAAAGATGGCTAAACTCTCACCAACATGGTTTCATACAGTTTTCTGTGGCACACTATATCTGTCAATGGCATATCGGTAGATGAAGCGGAGCCCTAGCTTCTCTGCCCTTCCTTCTGTTTGATCATTGGGAGCTATATACCCTAAAGATTAGAGCAATAGAAATGTAGCCAATATCAAGCATGGTAGTGATGTATAGTCTGACAAAAAGTTCACCTAACCCGCTCGCTTCTGATCTGCACCCGACCCTAACATGCCGAGCCTACGGTATTCATAGACATGCACCTGACCAGTCCAATTTTGATGTCACCAAGGGGAGGGACACACAGATATGAGTCTATAAATACCTATATTCTGGAGGCAGACCCACCCACGAGAGATGTGTGGAATGCCGGCCAAAAACTGCCAGATTCACAGTCCCATGGGTTCTGGCCCGGCCCACACATAACTAGTGTATGGCCCATTGCAAGCTACCTGTATGTTCAGTCACCTGAACCTGGTAAATCAAGTAGCATTGTTGTATGTTACCTAGTTGATGCTGCTTCCCATTACGTGGGTGAACTAAAGAAGCCACTCAAATAAGCAAAGAAAAGTTACTCAAAGTCCAGTTACTTTAGACTCATTTGCTACTTTTACTGTAAATTATTGCCTGGATAAAAAAACATCCTTGCTTTCATTGTAATTTTTGTCTGAACATATAGCTATGTAATGTTAATTCTAAGGATTAGAGTAAAAAAAATACTGCTCTCAATGTCTACACAGACATTGAGTTGATAAACTTGGAATAAATCATAAAATATTTTACGATGCTTAGTCATAAGGTTAGACAAATATTTGGTGATGAAAGCAGAATGTATGTATTATACAATGTCGACTGGTAGCTATCATCTCTTCTACAAGTCTGTTCCAGCTTTATGGCAGGTGTTGTGTTTAGTAAATCAGATTTGTTGTGAATCTCAAATTAAGTTTACTAAAAATAACTGGAATGTGAATTTGTTGTCTCAAAGATTCAAGTTCTGTTTTTATTTTTTGCTTGTTTGGTTTTTTTTGTGAAACACATTGCTCATAAGAGAAAGTAGAGCAGAAACCACTGTCTGCCATGTCTACTTTGAATGCAATTTAAAGGAATTGTTCAGTGTAAAAATAAAAACTGGGTAAATAGGCTGTGCAAAATAAAAAATTCATACCCACTCAAGTCTTATCCCTGATGTTGCTTGATTTCAGCTCCCAGCATGCTGCAAAGAAGAATGAAAGGAACTTAAGTTATCACCCTCTGGAAAGAGCTCCCTCCCCACTCCCAAACTGCACCACTGCACCCCCCCCCAACTTTCCATTACCTGTTTTGAAAAAGTAGAGTATTGTGGTGGTGTTGATGAAGACCATTTTGCAGTGTACAGTTGAAGCTGATCTAGACTTGGCTTCAACTGTGCATGCTTCTAGCCAGCAACCACAAAGCAGTAGTGTGAGATTGCACCCATCCAATTCCTCTACTCTGGTTTGCTTGAACAGGTAAGTGAAAGTTGCAGTGTTGGAGGTTGCAGTGGTGCAGTTCACTTGGGGGTTAACCCCTCTTTAAGGAGGAAAAACAAATTCCTCTTGTTCTCCTTTAAGGCATGCTGGGAGCTGCAGTTTAGCAACATCTCAAGGCTCATCAGCCTGTTTGCAAGAGATTCCTACCTGCTCTGTGTACATTTAATGTGATACTGGCATCTTCCTATAACTAATAGGTACATAACACTAGTACAGGTAAACAACATGGTTGTCATTCCAGATAAATGCTTGTCTTGGCTAAGTTTGGAAAGCCAATGCTTATGCTCATGTTAGACTGGGCAGCTTGATTCTTCAGTAGGCTAGTGTACTGTTTATTTCTACTCCAACCTTTTTCCCCCAATAAAAGTTTATTGCCCCTGTAGTACACATTTGCCCCACTATAAATATAAAATAATATGCATGTTGAGAATTGATTGCTTAGACATTAAAGAGATATTGGAAACCACCTGATCCTTGATTTTTTGTTTGTTTGCTCTTTTAGTTAAAAAGATTCAGGTGCGGAAACCTGCTCCTGGAGTCCCAGATGCTGTTCCCTCCCGGAAGCACCCCACTCCAGTCAACCTTGCTAGTGCCATACGGAAAACCAGCACAGGGCTGTCTCAGCGACCCTTCAAAGACAGGGTAGTGCACTTACTGGCCCTAAAGCCTTACAAGAAACCTGAACTTATCTTGCGATTGCAGAAAGATGGACTTTCAATACAGGAAAAGGATTTGCTTGACAGCCTCCTGCAACAGGTTAGTGTAAGGAAATGAGCTAACCAATCTATGTTGTTTAGAAGCTTTGATTTGTCAGTTTTCCTACCTGTGCTCAGTAAAATTTAACTCCAGACCAAACTGAGCAATTGGGAAGAAACAATTCCACATCGCAAAACTTTTGGATTTATAAACTCTTAAATATTGTGTTTTTTAAGTAGCGATGCACCAAATCCACAGTTTTTTTGTTCAGCTGAACCCCTGAATCCTTTGTAAAAGATTTGGCTGAATCCCGAACCAAATCCGACCCCTAATTTGCATATGCAAATCAGTGAGGGGGAGGGGAAAAGAGACAAGGAACAAACTTCCTTGTTTTGTGATGAAAAGTCGCATGATTTTTCGGATTTGGTTCGGCCAGGCACAAGGATTCGGTACATCCCTATTTTTAAGTAAATGCATATATTCAAAAGAAATCTATTAATGGAACTAAGCTGTAACGCTTTTTCAGGGTTGCATAAAGCATGTTCGTTTGCAGGTCTATTTTAAACTAATGAAACCTGTCAAGCCATAAATAGCAAAGCCTGAGGAAGTGCCAATGAACTCTGATACATACAGTGCACTCCTAATATTCTTCTTTTTATGAGTGAATGTTAATGTGTAACTCAATGAGTGTGTATATTTCTAAATAATTTGCTGTAGATGTGCTTTGACTTTTATTCGCCAGGGAACTGAGCACCATCTGTATGACTTGGCTCTATTTGAGTCAAAGAAATCGCTAAAATGCCTTTGAATATGCCTTAGCTACCAAGTCAACAGTGAGACCAGCCCTCTCATTCCCCAGTAGATATACTCCAGTAACCCATTGACGCACACAGTGTTTTCACAAATTACCTGCCATCGCATGTACTTTAACATGATTTCCATTTACAGTCGAGTGGGGGGAAAATGTTCCAAATCGCAGTGTGCACACCATATCTTAACATCTAATTCAGGAGCGCTCATATTTTACTAAAGTGCGGTCTACTTCTAGTCGTATTGTCCAATTATGATCTACATCATATACACAAATTACCTGCCATCGCCTGTACTATGACATGATTTCCATTAACTGTCGAGTGGGGGAGAAAATATCCCTAATTGCAGTGTGCACCATATCTTAACATCTTACCCAGGAGCACCCATATTTTACTAAAGTGGGGTCTACTTCTAGTCCAATTATGATCTACATCATATAAACAATATACATATACATCATATACACAAATTACCTGCCATCTCCTGTACTTAGATTTCTGTTCCTTGGAAACTATTACTTAAACATTATATTGATTTATGAGAGAATTTCTATTGCTATATTTAACAAACAACTATTTCTCAAGTAACCATAACATAATAAATATCTGAATTAAAATAATTAAATAAGAGGTGATATAGACAAACTGTTTGTTGACAGTGTCTTGAGCTAAAGGTCTACTGGTAGATCCCGATCTACCTTTTGGGCACCCCTGATTTAACCCTTACCTGGGAGAGTATGGGGCAGCAGGGTCTCCTAGGCAACCCCTCTACTCTTCAAGCAAGGAAAAATACACCTTTTTAATGAAAATCAAAATCTGTTCATATATTATGTACTATATATACTTTTTGAGTGTGGAAAACTTAGAAGAACACTTATACCATTTAAATATAAGAATAATATTGTCCCTTTGGAATTCCAGTACTTCTTGTGTAAATAAACAATAATTGCAGAACCATGGCTTTTTTTTTTAATCAAATGCTCTGCTCCAACTCCGTTCCGAGTTCTGTTAAAGGAGAACTAAACCCTTTCTCCCCTCCAAGCTCCCTCCTCACAGAATGTATTGTTCTCAGAAATCTCCCTGTCTGCTTACCTGCAGGGGAGAGGTGGAGGGGGCAAGGCTTTAGTTCTCCTTTAAGCCTTTTGGTGCTTTCATACAAAACATTTTTATCCCAGGCCTGCATAATATTTTTTATGCTCTATAAGTACACTGGCACTAACTTGTTCAGCATTCTCTGTCCAGTGTGGCACTTCATCCTTTATCACAAAAGATTTGTGATAATGGATGCGTTTTTCTGCTGTCCTCATATTATTTGGTCCCTTAGGGAGCATGACTTAGGTTTGTGCTGTATGATACTCCCATTCACACATGCACACACATCTTTACTTAGACTTGCAATTTAACAACAAACATAGTCAAAGGGTTGTTTTCTGTAATGTTGCAGTAAGAAGAGCTTGTCTCAAAAGCTAGTGTTATGAGCCATTGCAGGCCTTCAATATTGACCTTTTTAATTTGCAGTTGTTTTTTGTTTTGTTTTTGTATGCTATCTTTAGCTTTTATTGAATGCTGAGGTTTCACCCCCAATCTCATATCCTTGTGAGGTATTTGTATTACTTGTTTTTTTCTGCTTTATTTTTCAATTTCATATCCATACTGCTTATTATACAGGTGGCAAATCTGAGTGCCAAAGACTGCACCTATACATTGAAAGACTGTTTGTACAAGGAAGTACAGAAGGACTGGCCAGGCTACTCTGAAGGAGACCAACAGCTCTTAAAAAAGATTCTTACTCGGTAACCCCCCCCCCTGCTCACTTTAATTCCTTCCAGATATGGATATATATATTATTTTTATATGGAATTGTAGGTGCATTTTTGTTCTAGTGGGCCCCACATACTGTGCTGCCAAAATGAATTTGCTTTCTTGTGTTGTGTTGAAACTGTTAACAATTCCTAATGGCAGTGACATAAGCCTGCGTACTGCCTGCCACACTATAAATTCTTGCCAGCCTCAAAATCCCCTGCTTTGACATTCTTCCATATAATCTAGCATAGTTTTTTGTGTACCAAATTGTCCTCATACTTGTAAGTGTTCAATCATGTAGACTTTTTACTGCAAATATTAATGCACTTCCCACTTTTTTTTTACAACATGCGTTATTTTGTGCTTTAACCAGTTTCAGTAATGAATGTGTTGTTGCTGTCCTGCAGAAAGCTGTTACTGCAGCAGAATTCAAGTACCCAGCCTGGAGACAATGCACCTCTGAGCCCTCCAAAAGAAAATGTGAATTCTTCCTCCCCTCTCCCTCAGGTATGTTGTGAACAACTGTAGCGTGCACCTTTCCTTTAACATGCACTGTATGTGACCTACATTATACATTTCAATTTGGTATCTGTTTTTCCAGCTCTCTACAAATACACTATATTTCAGATACAAATGTGCTGTTTTGTTGCAGACATGTTTTTATACTCTAGTTCTGTTGAGAGTCGAAATGGCATTAGACCTCTTTATCTTAGGACTATGTGAGAAAAGCATTTTCTCTGGCATTGTATCTACGCTGAAATTAAACCACAGCGTCACTTGCTTCTGCTCTCAAAGTCTCGGTTTATTGACAGACAAGGTATCTGTATTTTGGTTCAAACACAGTGGATGTTGTAAGGAAAGTGTATACTTTTTGTATCACTTTTCAGCTCTAAAATTCAAGGTGGCCCCCTACTATTATGGCCAACCCCATACATATAGTAACTTGTGGCTTATTATTACAAAGAGCCCTTGCTTGGTTGCATTTCTTTTTATGCATACATGTAGCTAGGGTAGTTAAGCAGGATAGGTATAGGGTCCGAAAGTATAGGGGTAGAGGAAACCTTCATGCATTCCTCTATAATCTCTTTCCAAAATGTGTGGAGCTTATGACAGGACCAGACCATGTGCATAAAATTTGCTGGCGTATAATGACATTTAGGGCACTCATCAGCAATAGTGTTAGTTATTTGAAATAGTCTATGTGGAGTGAGATAAATCCTGTGTAGATATATAAATTGTACCATTTTGTCCCTGACACTTATAAATGAATCATATACCGCCTCCAAGACTTCTTTCCATACATCTGGAGTCAAGGTTAGGATATCAACATTCCATTTTGCATATCGTTTAGGGATTATTTGTGGTGTGGGTAGACTGATTCGTTTATACAATTGGGACATAGGCTTTTGTAATCCTGGGGTATGAATATATTCCTCTAATTTGGTGGGACTTGTCTCAATATTAGCTTCCAGGAGTTTAGCCTGAATGGCATGACGTAGTTGAAGATACCTGAAAAACATTTGGTTCGGAAGATTAAATTTACTTTTAAGGTCATCAAAAGTTTGTAATTTGCCTTCACGCTGTACATTTAATGTAGAATTAGTCTTTTTGTCTCCACATAAAAAAAATATTTCAGATGCAAGGAACTTCCTTTAGCTACAAAATCCCAATATTGATAATTTCCTATTCTAGGCAGAGAGGCGGTTACTGGTTATTTGGTACATTATACACTGAAAGCAGGAGTAATGGTAGTGAAATCCCAGCACAAGTGAGAACAGTGGGAAAATGCCATTCACTGTAGATTGTTCAGTAAGATCAATTATGACCCTGGCACATTATACAGTGTGTAATAAGTAATTGGGAATCATAATGATATAGCATCCCCCATATAGCACATTATTCAATGAGAGCTATGGGTAATAGGTTGTAATATTTAGCATATAGTTAGCATATAATAAAGTGAGAGCAAACAGAACTGGCATCTACATCCTAATATACAGTGAGATAAATGGGTAATGTCATCATCATATTCTATGATAAGAGCAGATCAGTTTTGTACTATCAAAAACATTATACAATGAATGGCAGTAGGCACTGGAACCCCAAGCACATTATATACATAAAGTGAGAGGTTCTGGCACACAAAGCATATTCTTCACTAAATGGTGGTGGATGTATAAAATCCCAAGCACATTATATACTGTGCAAGTCAATGGGTCCTGCCATACAGGATGGAAGTGGCACTTGTATAATGACTGCATTGATAACGCAGCTGGAAATTATTTGAATTCTCCAGTACCTGCAGTGCATGTTCTATTAAATGTTGCCAGTTTGGGTCGCTTTGGGCCCTGCAGACATGGCAATTGGGGCAGCTTGCCAAATGACTCCTATAATCGTTTGCCACTGTTCGTACACATATGTTGATAATGATCTAGACAAGATCTGTGACTTTTCTATTCCTTGTAAAGAGCTTACCAAGATTGCAGTTATTTCTATTTGTCCTGTTTGCTTTAAGCAGTCACCCTTTGTGTGCGTGTCTGAAAGGATGTTGTGAAATCCTCACTGAGTCATATACCAGGGAACTTTATCCTGCTCCCTCTGAATGAGGTTGTAATTGTGCAAACCATTTAAATGCCAAAGGGATGTGGAACAGTAGTCACTCCTAGCAGTGCCATTATAACTACTTATACCTTAACCAAAACCTGCTTTGCTGTTTATCTATACTAACAGATTAACAGGTTAGGGTAAATAACTTGTATGGGGCCTGGGGATTTCTAATAGCTTCCATGATTGGTATCTAGATAATATGGTGTAAACGGAGGAGATTTCTCAGAACTGTTCTACATGTGTATAAAAATAATGGCTAACTTTAGCAAAGCATTGCTGTTAGGTTAGAGCAGAAATGGATATTTACCCATTTTGGATTCAAAGGAATGTGTACTTTCCAGAAATGTATCGTAATCTGGGGTAAACCAATTATTAGTGGAATTTTTACCCCTGAAATCTAAAGTATGCAGGTTTCTGGAGCACTGCTTTGGAAACTCAGTATTGTGTTGCTGGGAGTTTTTGACCTAAAAGTAGGAGATTGCCATAAAAACTACACATATTTGGTATTTGAGCATTCAGGAGACATGGGATTATTTGTTTGTGCATAAAATAAATTTTCTGATATATATGTTTATATAGTTAAAGTTTGTAGGTATGAAGAGCCCTATATCTTGTTACAGAAGAGAAATTCTAACAAACAAAAAAAAAGAAATCTGTTGCACTAAAACGAGCAATGTATATTTTCCTAGGTATATTGAAAGCCCACCCAAGTAAATTCCCTAAATAGAGAGAGAACAAAATGTACAAAATGCATCTGGCACTCCGAGTAAATATGTGACATTCCCTTGGCACTTAAAGGGTTAAATTCCCTATTCACATGTTAATGTTGAGACATATAAGCTTTCACTCTGCTGTTATAAGTGTGTGCAGCTTTTTTTTTTTGGTTTAGGAAACCTGTTTAGCCTCTGACAGCTTTTTCCATACAGCGTGTTGCATGGTACAATCCAGCCTTCTAACAAGAAAGTGACTATTGCAAAGGAACATTATGTCCCAACATTGCTAAGGGAACTGCACATGTAATAACATCCTGTGTATTTATTTCTGCCAGTACAATTTCCCATCTAGTTTTGCTTCTAGCAAACATGCTTGGTACTTTTTCCCCCCGGGAAAGAATTCAATTGAGTTCCTTAGGCGGTAGATCCTGGAGCCCAAAATAATTTTAGGCTCACATGTTCTTTCCTTTGATTCGAACAGCAATTGCGCATTTTTATTCATGGTGGATGTCTGTTTTTTTTTTCTGTCCATCCACTGCTTCAGAAGATTTTAGACCGCACAGAGTTGTTTAAATATTCTCTGCAATTTGTGGTCTATCTGTCCTTTTGGAGGGCCCTGTTGTTATTATAAACAACCACTGCCATCTAGTGGTTCAATTTATCATAGTCATTACAACCATTTGAAAAAAAAACCTTATGTCTGCTTTTCTCTGTTCTAATCGGTTTGGGTGGCAGGGCAGATTTCATCAAAAGCCAGATTATTCTAATATTTTTTATGTCCTAAAATACAACTTTTTTTTTTTTTATGAGGGACAGGTTAAGAGATGTTGCCGGCTTAATATTGTTAAAAAAAAATGACTATTCAAAGGAAGTGACACCTATTTGCATCAGTGCCCATCTGTTATGTTTACAAGGTAATTAATATATCATTCTTTTTGTTCAACAGAAGCGGCCGTCACAAAATACAGATTTCACTGATCCCTTATCGAAGAAACTTCGAATCTCCCATTTCATGCATCGCTCTCAACCCACCTTCAATGGAAAGCTGAGCTCTTCCAATGGAAAGGATTCACTTGCTGCCATACCTTCCCAGATCCCTTCGTCTGACCCAGTCTGTTCCAGCTCCCATTTACCTGCTTTTCATGACCCCCTTTCAGACTCCAGCACTGATACCCAACACAGAGACTGTGTGAGCCAGGAGGCCTCAGAGAGGCTAGGCCATCCACTTCAAACAGACAGTAATGCTGAGGGCAAACTGAACTGTAACTCTCAGCATGCCAAGCCCAAAAAGAAGTCTAAAAAGCACAAAGAAAAGGAGCGGTCCAAAGAGAAGTTAGGGGAAAAGCAAAACTGCACTCCTGTCAAGAACTCTGGCGTAACTGGTGGAACTCTTCAGGATACTATTGGTGAGGCCTTTGCTCTGATTAATTTTAGCTATGTCAAGCCTCAAACTAATTTATTATTAATACATGTTAATCACTGACCCAGAATAATTCTTTGCTTGGCTGTGGCCCCAGACTGCTAGTTGGCTTTATGAGGATATTTTTGTCATTTATTTAATTTACCTGCTTTTGGATTCTGCTTCCAAACCATAACTAGTACAAAGGCAATCTCTGACTGTGTCATACTATTCAGTCAGAGCATCATAATCTAATGCTGGTGCATGTGTAATCGCAATGTCATAGTCCCATTTTAGCACAGCCCTTTCTTTATGCATTCTAACATGATAATTTTCCCATGTTTTCACCCTTCTTACTTGCTTATTTAATAGAGAAAGATCTATCCAATAACATGGAATTAGATAAAGAAGCAGAGCTTAGGCACCACTCCTGTTTGTCTGTGTTGGAGAGCTACATGTTTCTCATTAACTTGCCTTTGTCTTTATCTGGACTGGGATTCAAAATAGGGCCTGGCAGAGGCCCAAACAGACCCTCACTGGCCCAATAAATAATGACTGTCTATGGCGTCTTACAGCAGCCCCTCCTGCATTTGTCCAGCCTGCCTTGTCTAATACTACCAAAGTACAAGCTTATACCAGCAACACACATCAGACAAACTACACTGTACCTGCAGCTCATGCCACTGCTGTTATCTTAAATCCTGAAGTGATGTCATTGGGGAAGGGGGTCATAATAATGGAAGAGACGCCCACTTCCATCTTCCATCTTCCTGTAAATACTGGTCATTTGTCATCACTTGGCCGACTACAGGACTCTCTGTACCTAAGTAATCATACATTTACAACACATTTATTGTAGCACATCAAAGCACACTGTGTACCAGAGGAATACTATTTGTGTTACACAAGCTGTTTCAGACTTCCTTTTTAACGCAGGATCCGGTCATATGCACAGAGTTTGTTTATAAATTATATATTTTCACAACCAAAAGAGAAATTCACATTGTGTGAAGACTCTTTTACTGATTTGCTCACTTTTGTGTTCTACCAGCAGCTAATACATATTTGCAGAAGTTCAGTAGAACACAATACAAAACGTGTTTCTCTGTTTGCAACTTCTACATACACATCCAAAGCAGATCAGTTAGTCCATACGGCAAGCACTGCATAGAAACCAGCAGCAATTAACAAGATCTCGTGGTCGTCTTCTGATCAAGTATCAATGCAGTCCCTAGAAATATATGTAAACTATGCTTTTGGTCCTGTTCTTCCTTCTATTGCAATCAAGGAAGGGATAGCTTTTATATTCTCCTAGAAAAAACTGCTTCAATGGTGTATGAATAGTAACTGGCCCATAGCTGTTTAAAGCACAGCTACTTTCTGCACTTGAATTCATACAGATTGCTTAGCCATGCTGTTTCTTCTGTCTGAAGGCAGCAATTTTTATGCACTTCGTGAAATGGCACAACGATCACCTGTTTTGGGGACCCCATAAGCTAACACTGTAAGCACCTGTTCACTATTTCCGGCAACTGTCGCCTGACAGTGTTGTTAGGCGACTGCCGTGTTAGTGTATGGGAAGGTGGTTTGGACACTTAGTTTAACTCTGTGAGTACGGATCACACACGCATACTTTCATACAAGCAACAAGATTATCAAAATAACCTACTTGACACCTATATTTGCTATTCATTTACACACATTTGTTTATAAGCGTTACCTCGTCTCCCTGAGCACCCTCATGTTGGAACTGTCTTCTTTGCACAGTTGTCCATTTAATACTGTCTATGTGAAATGCACAAATGATTAGTAATTATTTCTGGTGCATAGCTGCTTAGCAACCAGCGCTGGCTGCACTATGTATCTCCACCGATTACTGATTAACCTTGCAAAGTGTGCTTTACTTCTGTGGCCATGTAATGTGGTCTTCTTCTGTATTGTACATGGCACTGCAGGGATTCGTTGCTCCGTTTCCCCCATGGGAGCGCACTATGTTATTGGTCAACGATTCCATGTATACAGACCTATAGGTGAAGCACAGATCAGTGAACTTAAAGGCCCAAAGAGTTTAATGAGCTTGCTGATTTTCTGTGTTGCACTGCAACCATTATATGTACCCATAAAAGAGGACATAAATGGGGATACTTGGATTTTGTACAAAGTGGTACGACTTTGCAAAGGAAGCAATTTTCCACATACATTAATGTAGCAAGAATTTTTCAAAAAGGTCATCACAGCTTTAATCACTACAGTGCATGCCCAGTCCCTACATCACTGGCCAATAAGATAAGTTGTGCTACCTTGCACATAACCAGACTGCAGTCATTTCTGAAGATTTCAATCTATATTTTCCTACATAAATCAATAGCATGTCAGCAGTAGCACTAGATCTTCTTAGGAAGCAGCTGGAATGATGATACGGACACTGGGGAACTATGTTCTGCTTCTGTACCATGCACAGGCAAATGGAAACTGCCCGAAAGAAAAAGTTTATGTAAATTGAATCTTGTATGAAACATAAAGCAATGTCTTTCTCTCTCTCATGAAAAGCAGTCGTCCGCTAAGAGTGTGGCTCGCTGGATATGTATATGGAAAGTGGTGGAAACTCCCAAAGGGGCAGTTTACTCCTCCTTTTAAACATTAGTTTCATGAGTAGGGCTGCACATTTTGCCTATTGTTTTTAATTAGGCGGGAGGGGGGGGGTCTATTTCTTGCATTATATAGAGCAAAAAGTTAACCAGAACAATCAAAGCAAATCTGCAATAGATTATGAGATAAGGAGCAGCTCAAGATGCAGGTTGAAGGAAGTTTTAGAATGGAGTGTGATTGGGCCACTATTTACAGATCATTAGAACTAAGCAACGATGGCACTTTTGCATTTATATGGCAACCACTGTGAAATTTCTATACGTCTATAGTAAAATTAGTAGTTAATAAGTGTCAGTGCAAACCTGCCCTTGCTCTAGATGTGTTTAATATAATATGACATTTAGAGAATGAGAAATAAAGGGGCCTGTAACAGGTAAAAGGTTGAAAATTTTACTTTCCACTCTACTTTTTGCTTTTGAATGGGGCTTGTTTAAAAAGAGGCTTCTCAGTGAACACAGTTACTTGTTTTCATTGCTTGTACAAATCAGGAAATATGTGACTTGTGTTTAAAATTTTCCCTATTTAGTGCAAAAAATATCAAAACCCCAAAATATCTTCTAATTAAAACAGCACCCTGTTTGCCCAACACACCTCCCCATTCTGCTCCATCTTTCTGTAATCTCCATCTAGAATGCTGACTCCCATCCGGTGTGCCTAGATATGTGCCTCTTCTGAACAACACACAATTCCTTAGCCCGCTCAAGCATGCAAACCACATTATTAGTACTGGGATGATGCATTTTAGTAATGTTATCTGTCGAGTCATGGGAACCTTCATGCCCGGATTCCGGGCTGCTGGGTCCTAGTTCCCTGCAATCCAGCACCCCCCTCCCTCCGCCCGCGGGTGCATGTGCTGGAGCACTGGAGATTACAGAAGTACCCATCCCTAGCACTCCGTAGGTTGCGGCTGGGCTGCACGCCAAAATCTTGCTGCCCTAGGTCCGGGCTCTTGTGGCATTGCCATAAATCCAGGCCTGGGAACCTTTCTTTATATTTGTAATACTGTGTGCCCTTTCTCCGAAAGCTCTTATCTTGCCTTATCATATTGCTAAAAGCAATTCTATAATGTGCACTTCAGGGAAGATTGTGACCACTAGATGGTGCTTTTATTCATTTCTTGACCATCAATTTTACGGTCAATGTGTACTTATGTAAATATAATAATATACTTAACTGCATTGTTACATGTATTTTAGACTTGCATGCATGTGATTGTTGTTTGTCTAAATGTATAGTAGAGATTTATTGATGTTTCAGCCAAAGAAATGTGGCAATTAAAAACAAAAAAACACATACACTGAAGAATTTGTGTTTTAACATATAACCGTGATTTTACAGAATGATTTGACTTGCCCTAAAACAGAGCCACTGAGTTTTATATGTAACTGATTCTTTTCTTTCTCCTAGATTTAAATGGTGCATGCAGTAACTCCAGTGTTCCCACTTCCACATCAGAAATGCCGGATTACTTACTGTATGTCCATCCCAGGTTTTTCCTTTGCTCTGAGCTTTGCACCTGCTGCACCCCAACACACGCCTTTACATGCATATCATTTTTTATAGGAAATATGCGGCAATCTCATCTCCGGAACAGCGGCAGAGTTTCAAAAATGACTTCAATGCAGAGTACAGTGAATACAGAGACTTGCATGCCAGGATAGAGCGTATAACACGCAGGTTTACACAGTTGGACTCCCAGCTCAAACAGCTTTGTCAGGGCTCAGAGGAATTCAAGGTAAGAAACACTCAGAATGAGTCCCAGGAACGATACCTATATTTTTGGGGTTTTGCGGATAAGATATCTTTCCATAAGCATATTTACCCAGCATTGTGGGCCTGCGCCATTTAAAAGGCCCATACAACAGATTGTGGAATGTGTCAGGCATGATGGTCAGCTATTGTGATCTTTATTGTAAATGTTATATAGATTTGAGATGAAATATTCCTCTCAAATCCCTCTAAAAGAAATCCTTCACACTAAATATATATTGTGCACAAAGCTACATATTATTATTTGTTCTGATATAGTTAAACTGGCCAACCGATTCAAATTTATCACTGGTCTGGCCAGTCCTACATTCATTTTTATTCTTATTCAGAATTCCAAAATGTTATTCTGCTTTTATAAAGGGACACTACAACTTCACTTTACATCACTTTGGGATGGTTGCCCTATGTATTGGATTTATGATGGGGCAATGCAGGAAGGGGGTTTTGAGCACTAAACCTTGTTAAATTTACTGTTACTTGTTACCATTTCTCAAATGTTTTATTCTCTCTCCATTTTCTAAACCATGTGCCATCTTACATGTTGTCTTCAATTCATCCATACATTTTTCTCTTTCCAGACTATCCATGATCAGATCCTACAGGAATATCGCAAAATCAAAAAAGTAAGTTGGGGATATTTTATTTTATATGCACATCATTTGCACATGAAATAATATAGTATACTTTTGTGAATGCAAATTACAGGTGTTGCTGGTCTTTTTTGAGGATATACACTCACTCGCGCACACTCACTCGCGCACACTCACTCGCGCACACTCACTCGCGCACACTCACTCGCACACACTCACTCGCGCACACTCACTCGCGCACACTCACTCGCGCACACTCACTCGCGCACACACACTCGCACACAAACACACTCGCACACACACAAACTCACACACAAACTCACACACAAACTCACACACAAACTCACACACACTCACTATAAAAAACAAGGGGAAGTTGTGCTCACCACACATTTTTAAAACCATTAGGCGGGGTGCAATGAGGCTGTGACCACAAAATACATATAGACAAATACAAGAGGTCTTATGCACCCATTATCAATATATTTAAGACATCTTGTGTGTGTGTGTGTGTGTGTATATACATATACACATACATTTTTATATATGAAACATACATTTTTCCTATATATTTGGGCCAATTTTCATCCATATGTTTACTTGCAAAATCTTAATACATTTTTGGCAAATAATATGTACCGCTCACCAGGGACTAGATGGATTAGAATGGAAAAATAGAATAATTACCAACATTGCTTGGTTTGTCTAATAGCTGTACTGGTCTCTATTTTGTCATTATCTTCTGTTACACCCCTCTGACAAATCTGGTCTACTGCACCTTTAAAAGATAAAATAAAATCAATACAGTTTGTAAAACCTCTCTCTTACAATGCCCACACTACTAACCCTGCCTAGATATCTGTCATTGAATAAAATGTATAGGCCTAAGCACAGTTGCCCTATAGCACATGTTAAGGGCATTTATTCCACTATAGGTCTCTGTGAACTAATACAGTGCCTTCAAGGCCAGCGTTCCGAAGTTTCCAAAATTGCCTCCATTGACTGACACCAAACCTCTACAAATGTGGTCTATCTGCAATTAGCAGAATAATCGGATCACTGGAGGGGTCTTATCAAATCTGTATGACAGTGCTTTGCTTTTAAAAGGACAGTAGACTCCGATGTTCCACTTGGCCTGATAATAAATCAAATGCTTGTTTTGTGCATATTTTCATCCTGTTGTATTAAAGGGAACCAATCATAACTAAAATAATTTACTAAGTAAATACACTGAAAGTTGAAGAAATCTGATTTTTAAAACAGTTAGGATTGTTTGTATAATGTAAATCATCAGCTCACTATACCTTCTGCAAGATCTCCCATATCTCCACTGCAGTTCTAGCTGAGGCAGCCATCTTGGATTTCACTGGCTCCTCCTATCTATATTTTCCCAGCCAACTGCAGTTCTGCAGTTTCACATGCTCCTTTGAAATTCTTTGGTTGCTTAACAATTCTAAGCTATTTTCAAATCAGCCAAACTTCTGTGTTAGCTGCTGTTCAGTAGTGCTGCCACCTTCTTGAAGTTAGTGTGTGCCCTTCATTTGCATAATAACATCACCAGCAGGGGACAAGAGAGGAATCGCGTGAAACTTCTAGTGGAGGAGTTTACTAAGGCTAGGCATTCTGGGTAGAATACTCAGGGCAGTGTTACAATCTGAGCATGCTTGTGAACTCATTTGCATGTTATAGTCACAGTATTGGCTCCCTCGGTGAAGGAACCCATTTGACAAAGTAAGGGATTTTTTTTAAAAAATGCTGTTTTTTTTTTTTGTTTTTTTTTGTTTAAACCTATATATGTATTTTGATTAAATGTGTTTAGGTTGTACTGGTCTGATTGCTAATATGTGTTTGATTTTGGCTGTGATAGGTATCCTTTAAGTAAGAATTTTCCGTTTTACTTGGTTTTTCAGAGCAATTGTGGGAAGATAAAAAAAAAAGGCAGTTAATATCAATAAACACTCACAGTTAAGCCCCCTTCATAATTAACTCCTCATCTGTAAGCCTAAATCAAAAACGGAGTTAAGGAGCATGTTTATACAGAGCTCATGCCATTTATACTTAACTCTTTCGTATATTTGAAGGTCAGCCCAACAGAATGAGATCTGTAATAGCTTTGGCGCCATCTGACATAATGCATTTGGAAGTAAGGGTTTGGAAAATCAGCTGATTTGTCTAAAAGTCCCTTGGGTTGATAATGCTTCAAAACTCTGGGTATATACCAAGTAGAAATGTGCGATGTAAATATCAAGGTGTAGAAGTCTGTTCTAAAAATAAATATTTACAGATTTTTTTAAATTTTTTTTTTTATTCCAACTTTCTAGACAAATCCAAACTACAGTCAAGAGAAGAACCGGTGTGAATATCTTCATAATAAACTTGCCCACATAAAAAAACTCATTGCACAGTATGACCAACAGCAGTTTCAGTCTTGCCATTGACATTTTCCACTTGGTAACAGAGAATTTGCACCTGGCTACATAACCTTTTTTTTTTTTTTTTTTTTTTATCTTTTTGATCTTTTACAAATAATTACAAATCCTCCTTTTTCCAAAAAAATGTTCTACAAACCAAGCCGAGGACTCAGCCAAGGAATTCTATTGGTTATTTCCACCATTTGCCAAACCAAGTAGTGAAACCTGCAACTGGTTTATATTACTTTTTTCACAGTTTTTCCCTAATGGTTTTATTATTATTTTTTTCCTTTTTTAACATCTGATGTTTCTGGTGCCCAACTGAACTTTTCAAGAGAGATTAAAAAAAGAAACATTTTGTTGATAAAACGCCAAAAGAGATGGTATTTTTATTTTATGGATTATTGCTGGAAGCCAATAATAAAATTATCCATGCATTTAAATATTTGCAACGTATTTTGTGTATCCCCATTTCAATATACCTGCTGAACACGTGTATCTGCTGAACACGTGTATTCGTATACTGCAGTCGTCTTGTTAATGGAAATGCAGGTATGGGATATCCTCCATCTCCTTAGTTTATGGTACCTCCGACTTCAACGCCTCTATTTTTAAAGGTACAGTAACACCAAAAACTGAAAGTATACTGTATAAAAGTAATTATATAATGTACTGTTGCTCTGCTCTGTTTGCTTCAGAAAGACTACTATAGTTTGTATAAACAAGTTGTTGTGTAGCAATGGGGGCAGCCATACAAGCTGCAGAAAAGGCACAGGCTACATAGCAGATCACAGATAAAACACCATTGTATTGGACAGGGCTTATCTGTTATGTGCTGTGTAACCTGCACCTTTTTTCCAGCTTGAATGGGTGTCCCATGGCTACACAGCCGCGTGTTTATTTAAATAATAGTAGTGTTTCTGAATCAAACACACAGCTTTTACCAGTACATGCTAGCAGTATATTATATGTTAATTACTTATGTTAATTACTTTAAAACAAAACCGATCCTTTAATATACAAATTTATTTTCCATGTTGATTGAAGAAGTTACGTGCACAACATACAAGGCATTTTATCACTGCCAAAGTGATCATTCTTAACCAAAATCAAAGTTAAACTTCATAAACCAAAATCAATTGGAAAACCTAAAAAAGCTTATATATTAATTGAACCTGGCGTATAGCTGTTAAATACAATACAAAATAAACTAAAGTATTGTTCTTAGAAACAGAATTGCTTCTGATATTTCCTCCTTTATAGAAGCTCTTAAATATGATTTGATTATTTTCATTTTCAGTTATTACATTTTTGGCAACTCCGACTCCAGATACCCAAAATTGCTTCCAACTTCAAGACTTCGACTTCACAGCTTTGTATGTTATCCTGAAACGTGGTACTTGGGCTATTCTGGATAAGGGGTCATTTGTATCTCCATACATTAATACTGCTGCTCCAGCACACTTCTGAAATTAAATCAGTTTTTTTCAAAAAAAGCAAACCTTGAGGTGGGCAATATCGGGCTGATCCGATCGTGGGCCATAGGGCCTGATGAGGTTTTTAGTCCCATTCGATTGAGATCTGGCCGACTTTCGGCCAGATCTCGATCGGGGGAAGCCCGTCGGGGGGCCCCATACACAGGCCAATAAGCTGCCGTCTCGGTCTGTCGGCAGCTTTTATCGGCCCGTGTATGGCCACCTTTATGCTGTGTTAAACTTCAGTCAATTTACTGCTGCACTGCATGTTGGAGTGATAAGCACATGACCAGGCAAAATGACCTGAGATGGCTGCCTACACACCAATATTACAACTAAAAAAATACACTTGTCGGGTCAGGAATGAAATTCTAAATGGTAGAGTGAATTATTTGTAGTGTAAACAGTGCATTTTAGAAATATAAACTATACCATAAAAATCATAACAGAATCCCAAAAATAATTTAAACTCAATAGGGTTGCTTTACCTCCAATCTTAGCTGAGATCAAGTACAATGTACTGTCTTATTCTTACAAAAGAAAATTTAATAACTAAAAAATAAAACAAATTGATTAAAATAAAGTCTATGCAAGATAACCTTCCTGTAATTTGGAGCTTTCTGGATAAGCAATCCCATGCCTGTATATGAGATGGTGAGAAAAAGGATTGATTGTTTAATAACATATCTTTACCCAATTACATGTTCAGGATGAGTGATAATGTATTGTAATGCTTAAGCCAGTGTTGGAATAATGGAAGGGCAAGTAGCTTTTGATGCATATTATTTTGAAATTTGCCCTTTGTACAAGTGCTTTTTTGATTTTGAGCCCCATTAAATGAAGTGATTGTGTTAAAAAAAGGCTTTAGTTCCTCACATTTTTATGCAATCTTTTTGTTCAACCCACTGAATTAAAGCTGAAAGTCAGTTCAACTACATCTGAGTTGTTTCATTTAAAATTCATTGTGGTAATGTACAGTACCAAAATTAGAAAAAAGTTGTCTCTATCCAAAGATTTATTTGCAGTAAAAAACGATTGGAATCGATGTTTTGACCCTCAATGGTTTCTTTATCAAGATGTTATCCCTCAATAGGGCTTTATCAAGATAACAACACTTAGGTAAAAGTAACATATTTATAACCTCATAAGTGCACTCCCCCCAGACAGGTGCTTCCATCAGGAGTCCAACATCAAATCAATTAATCCCGAATTCCTTGTGCAGTTACAGATTACTGTAAATACTGCCACCTATGGGTGAAACACAAAAACAACCAAACATAAATGGATAAAATTAGACAAACATTTTTGTAAGTTAAAAACAAATATTGGCATTCATCAAAAAAAGGCAGATATGAGCAATATTCTTTTAAGCCCCTTGGAGATAATGTATTCAGCTTTTGTATCCAAAAGGTTTCCCTTTGCAGTAGCATGCGGCAACGATCACCCCCACGGCGGGGGTCAGGGATAGTGTCTATCCCCATAAAACAGAAGGTGGGTGGACCATGCCCTTTTTCTAAGTAATGTTTGTAAAGGGGATATCAGTTTTCAAATGCAGCACATAGTGCTGATCTATAGTTACCCATGCGTTTGCGTAAAGAATTCTGGGTTTTACCCACATATGTTAACCCACAGGGACAGATTATGTGGAGTGTCCTTTAAGTAGTATGGTAGTGATTGTACTGGTTTTTGTAAATAGTGATCAATAAAGATACCACAAAAGTAAAATAAACGGTTCCTTGATGATGGGACGCCCCGGTGGATTTGTAATGCTTTTGTGGATTTTGGGGAGACAGTAGAAAATGGGACAGATTGGAAAATTGGGTAACAAAAAGATCAAGGTGTCTCTTGAGATCCATTTAGATTCCACAGCATAATTCAAAACCCCAGTCAGGATATTTTTATACTCATTCACAGGATCAGAGCGTAATTTCTCGTATGTTTTAGTATCACTCAATTGATTTATAATTTCATTATGATAATCCTTATAATCCAAAAGGACAACACCCCCTCCTTTGTCCGCAGGGCGTATAATGATGCTGTGATCCTGTTTAAGGGTAGAGATGACCCTACGTTCTTCTTTGGTTAGATTAACATGTCTTTGTTTTTTTGCCCAGAGTCTTATTAATTTCGAATGTAGTTGTTTGTAAAAAGGATTTAATACTGGCATTATTTGAATTGGGATCATAATTACTTTTCAATTTCCATTTATTGGGGGTTTCGGTAATATCAGAGTTAGAGACATCAAATTCCTCCATTAAACGTAATTTGCGACCCAGTTTGTAATGTTCTATGGACCATCTATACCCATCATAATTTACTGTGGGGACAAAGCTAGCACCCTTAGAAAACAGTGAAGACTCACCATCAAATAGTATGTGGTGTGAGAGGTTGAAAATGGGAATCATCGCTGGCTGCGTGGTAGACGGCCTCTTGCGGTTTTGCCCCCGGTGTAACCGCCTCTTGTGCCTGCGGGATGAAAATTGGAGCAGGTAAAGGGCGCTCCTGTGTGGGAGGTATGTTGGAAAAAGAGCCGCGAAGTCTGCTCAATATCGGTTCTTGTGTCAGTGGAGCGTGGGTCTCAGCTTCAGAAACCGAGTCGTCAAAAGTAAAATCAGAAAGTGATCGTGATCCTAAAAGGATGGTCATCACCTTCCAATATAACACCAGTTCCTCCACAATTAGCAACATTATAGGCAAAAACTGGCCAATTTTGGCTAGTTATAGTAGTCTCCCAAGCATTTTTAAAAATAAACCTATATGGGGCTATAAACTTGGTAGGAACCTCAAAGATATCCTGATGCCATCAGATCCTGCAGAGTGTTACAATGTTTCACCCCTTTTATTGGCTCCATTAAAAAATGGTTGCTACAAATGTTCGGGTTGCACCACTTTTTGCCATCCACACACAGGGAAAAGTATTGAAATAAAACACAGGATAACGTGTACCAGAACACACATGATTTATATAATAATCTGTCCCTGTGGGTTAACATGTGGGTAATACCCAGAATTCATATGCGAACTCATGGGTAACCATAGATCAGCACTACTCCCCAAAATCCACAAAAGCATTATAAATCCACCGGGGCGTCCCATCATCAAGGAACCGTTTATTTTATTTTTGTGGTAACTTTATTGATATTTACAAAAACCAGTACAATCACTACCATACTACTTAAAGGACACTCCACATAATCTGTCCCAGAATTCATTACACGAACACATGGGTAACCATAGATCAGCACTACGTGCTGCATTTGAAAACCAAAAAACTGATATCCAACTTTACAAACACTACTTAAACACTACTTAGAAAAAGGGCATGGTCCACCCACCTTCCCTTTTATGGGGATAGACACTGTCCCTAACCCCTGCCGTGGGGGTGATCGTTGCCGCATGCTACTGCAAAGGGAAACCTTTTGGACACAAAAGCTGAATACATTATCTCCAAGGGGCTTAAACGAATATTGCTCATATCTGCCTTTTTTAGATGAACGCTAATATTTGTTTTTAACTTACAAAAATATTTCTGTCTGTTGTATCCATTTATGTTTGGCTGTTTTTGTGTTTCACCCATAGGTGGCAGTATTTATCTGTAACTGCACAAGGAATTCGGGATTAATTGATTTGATGTTGGACACCTGATGGAAGCACCTGTCTGGGGGGAGTGCACTTATGAGGTTATAAATATGTTAGTTACTTTGACCTAAGTGTTGTTATCTTGATAAAGACCCTATTGAGGGTCGAAACGTCGATTCCAATAAAGTTTTTTTTTACTGCAAAATAATTTTTTTAGACAGAAGATACAATATAATATGATCTAAAGTACAGAAAAATATCTAAATTACCTATCACTGTTTGGTTACACCAGGATTGACCCCCATTGGTTTCCATCCCTTGAGGCTGAAGCTGTGCATTGTATGTAAAGTAACTTCACATCCACTCCTCTAAGCAGGTTGCTGGTAGTATACCTGCAGTACTGAAAGAATACGTAGTCTTCAAAAAAAGCAATTTGTACTTTGCCAGCGTGAAGGCAACTTGTGGTATTCTTCAGTGTTGAGTTTTGTGTGGTTCTAAGCACATGCCCACTGCATTTGTATGAGAACATAGTACAGGTATAGGATTTATTATTTAGAAACGTCTGACACAAAGAAATAGGGTTTTATGTAAACAAACAAGTGTTATTCTTAGTTTTTTTTTAACTGACTTCCTTTTCCCGGGTATAAAAAGTGTACTTTGTACTAGATGTACAGCTTGTGTGCAATTTGTGTTGCTTGCAAAATATCCCGGTGAATTGTTTTAATGCTTTTTATCAGCATTAAGTCATGTTGTTTTACATTACAGAAACCTGGTCCCTTGCATTACCCCTCTACAACACTTTCCCTTCCAGCCAATTCATGTCTGTGTTTAAAAAAAAAAAAAATAAAAGTACAATTCATACTGATAGACATAGCAACACATGGTCAGTTAGCATTCTGAGTAGTGTCTGGCTAATACAATGGACCTGTTTAATGATGTTTGCAGCAGAGATACCCAATATCATGTTGCCAGGGTGGAGGTTCAGCATACAGCTTGAATACATGTCGGCTATGAAATCTTTCAGGAGCTGTTTTGTACTGTATGTTTAGTGCTCGTGAGTGTGTTGTCAAAATAAACCTTCATCCTTCAGATTTTAGTTAAACCAAATAAATAAAATAAAAAGAATTTGCAGAGCATGGAAAACCCCAAAATATGCTCCCAAGATATATCAATTTTGGGCTGTAGAAGTATAAAGCATTCAAATTTTCACAGCTTATACTTTGACACCTAATGCTTTTGAAAACTAAACTCGCTGGGGCTTATTTATAAACACTGGGCACATTTGCTCATGTAGCAACTAATTGGCGATTTGCTTTTTTTCAGCCAGCTGTAAAGCACAAATCTAATTGTTTGCATTGGTTACTGCCCAGGTGCAAATTTGCCCAGTGTTTATAAATAACCCCATACGGTCTGCAGGCTACATTGCAAAAGTCCCTAATTTTACAATAAACCTACATAATTATACAGATAAATCCATATTTTTGAGCATACTGATTTTTGAATTCAATTAATTTAATAGATAAATGTATTTTCTACTCTAAATTCACCAACAGGAAGTCTTTAAAGTTAGAAAAATCTGCTCAACACTGTTACTGCATCTTACCTAACACATGTTCTTGGGTACAAAGACAAAACGTCAAATAGTTTAATACTCCGTGTGTATAACATTACCCAGTTGTGACTTGTACAGACTCCAAAATGAAAATAATGTATAAGATATTTCATTGCCCTTCACACTGGTTGCGATTTGTGTAAATTACCATATAAACCCCAAAAAAAAAATCAGATCTTTTTAGAAACTGCATATACTAAAGAATTCAAAATGCTTAAATTTGCTGGTCTTTACAAAATTGTCTCAAAGGTTGAATTGTACACCGTTATCTCCCATTAGCTCTTTTGTACTGACACAATGTTCTAAATATTACTTCCTTATGTCTCCTGTGTTTATAATCTGGAATGCATGGGACCGGGGTTTTTCCATAATTTGAATCACCCTTCCTTAAAGGGGTTGTTCGCCTTTAAATTAACTTTTAATATGATGTAGAGGGTGATATTCTGAGACAATTTGCAATTTAGTTTTCATTTTTTATTATTTTTGTTTTTTAAATAATTGATCTTTTTACTCAGCAGCTCTCCAGTTTGCAATTTCAGCAATCTGGTTTCTAGGGTTTAAATTACCCTAGTAAACTTACATTGATTTGAATAAGAGACTGGAATAGGAGAGGAACTTAATAGAAAGATGAGTAATAAAAAGTAGCAATAACAATACATTTGTTTTCTAGATGGGGTCAGTGACCCCCATCTGAAAGCTGGAAAGAATCAGAAGAAGGTGGCAAACAATTCAAAACCAATAAAAAAAACGAAGACCAAATAGAAAAATTGCTTAGAATTATCCAGTCTATAACATACTAAAAGTTAAATTAAAGGTGAACCACCCATTTAAGTCTACTAAAACATTTAAACATTAAAGGGGACCCTTCACCCAAAAAAATATTCCAAATCCAAATAATTACACAATATTAATTATTTGAATCTTGTTTCCATCAGTCTGGGAACTCATAGTTAGGCAGGAGCCATTTTGTGGACACTGTCATTAAGGCAAAGTCTTACATCATCTCAGAATCTTGTTTGTGCATCAGAATGGGGGACCTGATGTCCATCCCCATGCCCTGACTACACAATTTAATTAAGAGAACAGGGGAATGTGGGGAGAGCAGTGACATCTAGAAAGTGCTGAATGGAAAGTGAAAGTAATTGCCTGCCTTTCCTCTGAGGGACAGACAATATTTGATTGACAGCTGAAATGTTTAAATGTGTTTACAACAGCTAAGAACGCTTTAATACAAAAAAGAATTTGGATTTCATGTTTAATTTGAAAATAACTTTTATTAGACAGCTTTTGATGTCTGGGTGACAGGTCCACTTTTAATAAAGTAGACTTGTGGTAGCTTTATCATCCAGTGCAAGGTACTGTTTATATTATTACAGAGAAATACTTAGAATTCTATTACTTAAATGGAACTGAATGGGAGATAACCTTCCCATAATTCTGAGCTTACAGGGTAAAGGTTTCCACATATTGCACCCTTTACTTGTACCTTATATATTTAAATAGATCAACATGCCTGAGGAAGATCACTATGATGTGAAAATCTGTTACTTTTGCTGGGAACATTTATAGAAGTAAACAATTTGAATTTTTATTTAGTATATATTTAAAAGCAGGTCAAAGTTTCGGTCTTTTCCTAAGAACTTTATCAAGACCTTTCACCATGCCTTGCACCAAGTGTATTTCTTCCTTTGAGGAATCTCAGGCTGGGTTCTCTTTTTTTCCTCACCTTTATAGTCACAAGAGTGTTGCAATGAGCCCCTGTGCTCATGGGATAAGGAGCCTGTCTGATATATATATATAAATATCCTGTAAATTATATATTTGGTGATATTGGTTATAATTAGAGATGGGCGAATTTGCGCCGTTTCGCCGAAAAATTCGTGAAACGGCGAAATATTTGCGGAACGGCGCCGGCGTCTCGTTTTTGACGCCGGCGCCCGTTTTTTCGGAAATTTTTTTTTTGACGCCGGCGAATTTTTGCCACAAATTTTCACGGGCATTTTGCGAATTTATTCGCTGGCGGCGAAATGCACAAATTCGCCGCAAATTCGCGCCTGGCGAATAAATTCGCCCATCACTAGTTATAATTGGAGCTTAGTGATGTCACGTGACTCATTGAAAGCTCCCCACTGCACTGGCAGCTTTTAAAAGCATGTTCAGTTGTGCTGGAGTTGGAGTATAACCTTCACAGACATGGATATAATCCTAATGTGGGAATATGTGACCAGGAGATAAGAACTTGATCTACAATGCCCTGTGTCTGGGGAGGGTAAGACTGTTCTTAGAAAGAACATCACCGCACAAGCTTTAAAAGAAAGATATTTTTTCTTGGACTGAGGATATCATCTGATAAAAAGTCAAATTGTAGAACCAGAGCACTTTTTTGTGCAAATGAAAGGCAATTTTTGTCTTATGTTTTTTTTTTTTTTTTAACTTGTTTTTATTAAAGGTCGATCATGTACATCAACGAAAATCGTTTGGACCTACCAGAGGTCCGAAATAGTAAATAAACAACATGGGGTAGTACGTACATGTGTCATAAAGTGAAAGAATAGATAAGGAAGAAAGGAGAAAAAGGAAAAAATCAAGAAGTAAACAGATAAACAAAAACAATAAGCTCTGATATTGCAAATTACAAAGTATGGATCAGTTCCATAGGCCAAAGTCAATTACCTTAGATATGAGGCCAGAAGCCTGTTAGTCTGTTGAGTCCTGGGGGGCGATCCTGGAGATGGTACGTTCCCAGAAGGTAAACTTTGAATATATTGAAAAGTTTCTAGTAATAGTGAGTTACCTCTAAGACTTTCCAAATCATACCAAGTGGTATTCTGAAATGTATATGTGGTCAGATACTTAAGCGTTCGTGGGAGGCTATTGATATATGCTTGCCACACAGAGAAGAATTTATCTACCCGCTGTTCTTTTTTGACTGTGGCTTCCAGCCAATCCATGTGGAAGATGTAATGCAATTTTTGTTTAGTGAGTAGAAGGGATGGGCTGTCTTCAGAAAGCCATTGATGCAGAATTGCCTTTCTGGACGCTGCTGCCAACCTGATCGCCAAGTGTTTCTCAGCTCTCGATAAATTCATATAATGAGTTACAAAGCTAAACAATGCCCATTCCATGCTTGGTTGGATCTGTGTGTTAGTCAACTGCGTCCAGTAAGAGGAGACATCCCGCCAAAAATCTACGATTTTAGGACAAAGCCAAAACATGTGCAAGAGATCTGCTTTGGGGGCCTGACAACGAGTACAGCAGTCTGAGGGGAGACTACCCATTTTATAGCGTCTCTCAGGGGTCAAATATAAGTTATGTAGAATCTGTAGGGTCATTTCCTGATACCGGCTAGCCGGGAGCAATCTCAGCATTTGAACATGAGACTTTAAGATCTCTGTGGGGTGTAATTGAGGTATAGATAGAGTCCATTTAAACAAAGATTCTCCTACCGAGTCCGTGTCAATGCTAGTACGTATTACACAGTATATGTGTGAGGTAGAACGACATGCAGTTTGATCTTTCCAGAGAGTATCTACCGCATGAACAGTACCTTCATCTCCTATCGTCTGAGTGGCAGTCCTAGCGAAATGTAACAATTGCATACTAAGAAATAGGCATGGTTTTGTGAACGGGAACTTTTCGTGTAGCTCTGTCAGGGAAAGTAAGTCTGAATTTTGTTTAAGTAGGGCACCTATATTGTATAGACCATTATTTTTCCAGAGTTGCAAGGTAGGGTGCGACATGCCGATGGGAAATTGCGCATTACCAAGCCAGGTAAGGTATGGCGAGCATTGCGGGGAGAGGTGAAACTTGCGCCGTAGGGAACGCCAGGTTTTATAGGTATCTGCGAAAAGTGGATTATCTTTCAGAGGTTGTGGGACGATTGAAAGTGGGGAATGTAAGAGGTAGTTCAGAGTCAAACCACAAGACTGATATTGATCTAGGTCAATTGTAGTAAACTGATCACGATCCATGAGCCAGTCCCCAGCATAACAAAGTAGTGCAGCATAATTGTATTCCTTCATATTTGGTAAGTTGACCCCCCCCTAAGGCTTTGGGGAGATGCAGTTTATAGAGACTAATCCTAGAACGTTTGTTCTGCCATATGAATGTACGGAGTATTTTATGCAAACGTGACAAGTCCGATTTTTTTAATACAATATGGCAACATTTGGATGGGGTATAAAAGTTTTGGAAATAAAATCATTTTAATGAAATTAATTCTACCCAAAAAAGTAAGGTTAATGTGTTTCCATTGAATGGTCTCCTGTTGTATCTTGTCTATGATAGCTCTAATGTTCAGCTGATAGGTATCTTTATGCTCTTTCGGCAACTTGATACCTAGGTATTTAATACAGTGATTGGCCTTTTTGAAGGGGAATTCTGATGCCAGGCCTGTTGTGTCACGTCATGAAGTAAGAGCGCTTCAGATTTGTTTTATGTTTTTTAAATCTGATGATATTAAGGAAAACATAATATACTGCATACTGTTATTTTGAAAAATGTATATAAAACATGATAAATTGGGGGGCGTGGCTGACCGGGCAACTGTGCAGACGCACATCTATAAAGCACGGCACTTACCTTCCCAAAGTGCCCCATGCTATCGGCGCATCTCGCCCAACGTCGCTAAACCCGCTCCGCTTGAGTGGGGGAAGGCGACCGCTACAAGAGGAGCCCTTCCCTGAGGCGCTGCGGCCAGTGCAAGCCGAACGGGGATTCCGGCCTAGCTTCTTTCCGGAGCCGCGGCCTAAATTTGAGGAGCCACACAGCGGAGCGGAATGTGCGCCAGGGGAGCTGTGACGCGCCTGGACCTGGAGAGAGCTATAGGGGGTCCCTCAGATACACCTCGAAGGGGTGAGTACCTCTGCCCTAGAGGGACTTTCACATACTTTGCCCACAACAGACTGAGGCACCTCCAGGCCTGCCACAGGCCGAGGGACAGTGAGGTGTGTCATCAAGGCCTCACCCAGCATACAGCAGTAAGGCAACGCTCCACCCTTGCAGCTTGGGGTTTGAAGGGTTGATATTAAACCTGCACCTATAAATATCATATTGCCAAGAACACCTCTGGTACACTGGGCTGGTACTAAACAGCAGCTTAATTAGGGTGCAGCATGTACTCTAACCCAGGCTGGGTGGTCCGGTTGGCCTCACACGGCTCTCACACATTTGCTGGCACCGAGGTTTGGGTCTGACTACACCCCTCCATGGCTTTCTAAAACCTACCTTATGCTAGAGATCATCTTGCTAAGTGGAAAATAAACATACTACTATGGGTAAATACGGCAAAACAAAAGAGGGCACCAAAGACACTCCAAAACAGCATAAAATGACCGAATCCCAAAAATTCTTAAAGAAGTTTCTGGCCCCAGCAGAGCAGGAAAGGGCACGGGTGGAAACAGAGAGGTTGGACCAGGCTGAAGGAGATGATCAGGCCTCTGACGATGACTCTACAATTTCGGAAAGCAATGCATATGCCCTCTTAAAAACTTTACCCACAAAAAGAGACTTAAAAGATTTGGCGACCCAGATTAAAACGGCGCTGCGAGAAGAGGTTGCAGATCTTAAAATGGAAATCGCATCCCTTCATACCAGAACTGAAGCAATAGAAGGCCGAACGGAGCAAACTGAGCAATCAGTTGACTCACTACTCAATGTATCGTTAATACAAAATAAAGCCATACAATCCTTGACTCGTAGGGTTGAGGACCTTGATAACAGAGGGAGACGGTGCAATCTACGCATAAGAGGTCTTCCTGAAACTGTGGAAGCAGCCTCCCTCAAACAGACGGTAACCTCATTGTTTAATTTGGTGCTCAATACACCAACAAGATACACATTGAAAGAGTTCATAGAGCTCTCCGACCGAAGGGACTCCCATCTGACAAACCGAGGGATGTAATCTGCTGCTTGTTACATTTTACAGTGAAAGATGATATACTCTCTAAAGCCAGGCAACAGAAGCTGATTAAAATGGATGACGCCGAGGTCTCCATTATGCAAGACCTTTCCTGGTACACTTTGCAACAAAGGAGACTCCTCAAACCTCTGACAAACTTCCTGAAGGAAAAAAAGATTTTATTCAGATGGGGATATCCGTTCAACATACAGGCCACTATTGCAGGGAAGCTACACACACTATCTACGCCGGAAGATCTGCGCCCCTTTCTTCAAGTTTGCAACGCACCGAAACTTGATCTTTCAGAATGGATTAAATTTGTGCAACTGCCGACACCAACACCGATGCCGCACCAAGTACCGTGGACAGAGGTTGAATCACCTAAAGCAAAGAGAAGCAGGTCGAAGCAAGCGACAGGCAAACCTCCCGGAAGTCCCACTCCGTCTAATCCTGGATGACTCCATATTACAACTGGAGGACCATCCAGTAATTTTGCCATTTTTCTTTAATATGCTCCACTTAAATTGATCCTACTTATTTTTGTTATGCATGAGATCTAGCATTTTCTGCTATCGAAGCACCTACGAATCACATGTTGCTCAACACCCCCCCCCAGTATTGGGCCAGACGAAATGTCTGTTGATTGATTGGCGTTTACAGGAGAGATGCCCATTTGAAATGTTTGTTTCTTTTTTCAGCTTTTTCTATCTACGACTTCTACCCTCTTCCCCTACCCCATCCTGAGCTTGGAGGCAACACAGTTGGTAAGCTGTTTATATTGTGTATTATTCTGATTGTATCTTGTCTTTATGATGGAGAGTAACTTGAAAATAATTTCCCTAAATGTGAACAGCCTAAATGTACCGGAAAAAAGGAAACAGATGATAAATCTGATGAGGAAAGATAAGGGGGACGTACTTTTACTTCAGGAAACACATTTTAAGAAAGAAGCCCCGCAGATGCATAAACTAGGCCACTACTCTCAGTGGTTTTTTAGCAATAACCCCATACAAAAAACGAAGGGAGTGGCCATAGCTATTAAAAACTCCATAGATTTTAAGGTCGCGGATAGCCTTGTAGATCCCAATGGGAGGTATGTTCTAATAAAAGGCCTATTACACCATACACCTTGTACGATCGGTAGTGTCTTATCTTCCTAACCAGGGTCAGGCGCAATACTTGACCAAACTAAGTGCAAAGATTTCTATTTTTTCGGAAGGGATACTGATCTTGGGAGGAGATCTCAATATGACACTGAATCCCAAACTAGACACGTCCAAAGGGCAATCCCTGCTAACTCCTAAAAACATTTCTCAATCTGCCAAATCACTTCAAAGACTTAGGGTCATAGACTCCTGGAGATATCTCAATCCTAGTGCTAAACAATTTACCCACTTCTCATTCCCTCAACAGAGTTATTCTCGTCTAGATTATGTTTTTATCTCTCAACACTACTTGCATTGGCTTGTGAAAGCGGACATGGATAGCATAACTTGGTCGGACCACGCGGCAGTACATATTGTACTTAACGTGCCTACCAAACCTAAGCCGGCTTGGAACTGGAGACTTAATGATAATCTATTAGATAATACTGAATGCAGGGACGAAATCGTGGAAGCTATTAAGGAATATATCCCCAGAGTAAGAGACGATGCCACCTCACAGCAAACTAAATGGCAGGCGTTGAAATGTTTGGTCAGAGGTATTTTGATTAAGCATGGCGCGCGCCTTAAAAGACAAAGACAGAACACGCTTGATGGTATACTTCATCAAATACAGCAGTTAGAAGCCCAACACATTGAAAACCCATCTCTAGATAACCTTAAAACTCTGACGGCGAAAAGAACAGAATTGAGGCAGTTATTAAATGTCTATAGCAAACATGCAATGATTAAACTTAAACAAAAATATTATGAGTTTGGCAACAAATCAGGGAGGCTGTTAGCTAATGCTCTAAAACATAGACAAAAACTATCTTACATACATAAAATCAATGATCAGAAAGGTAACTTACAGATCCTACCGACAAAAATAGCCAAAACTTTTAGACAATACTATCAAGATTTATACAACATCCCTCAAACTATGACTCAAGAAACGCTAGAGGCTAAAATCAAAACTTATATAGCAAAATATCCCTTGCCTGGCGTTGAAGAAACCCTCCTAAAGGAACTGAGTACCCCGTTCCAACAATATGAAGTACTAAATGCTATCAGAAATTTAAAACTACACAAGTCTCCAGGGCCAGATGGTTATACCGGGAAGTTTTATAAGGTTTTCGCCGCTCAACTGGCCCCCCTTTTCCTCAATTTTATAAACGAGATTGATGAGAACCACCCCTTAAATAAAGAAGCCTTGCTAGCTTATATTACAGTCATCCCTAAGATAGGTAAAGATATTACTCGCTGTGGCAATTATAGACCTATATCCTTACTGAATCTTGATTTAAAACTATATACTAAAATTATAGCGCAGAGACTTAACCCACTTCTCCCTAGGTGGATACATGACGATCAAGTAGGTTTTGTCAAGGGTAGAGAGGGCAAAGAGAACACCATGAAAATCCTTAATTTGATTAATTGGGTGAAGGTTCAACGCCTTCTCTGCTTCTTTCCACTGATGCGGAGAAGGCGTTCGATAGAGTTAACTGGACATTTCTCAAATTAGTTTTAGAAGGCACTGGCATTGAGAAACCCTTCAGGGATAAAATTATGGCCGTGTACACATCACCGGCAGCCAAAATAAAGCTAAATGGCATTCTTTCGGATATGTTTGATATAAGGAATGGCACTCGCCAGGGCTGCCCATTATCCCCGTTGCTCTACGTCCTCTGCATGGAACATTTATTGTTAGCATTGCGAACTAATCCAGATATCTCAGGTATGCTCATAGACACACAGGTATATAAACTTGCCGCATTTGCAGATGATCTTCTTTTAGTTATAACGAATCCACTTATCTCGATGCCCAATGCTATAAAGAAGCTTGCGTTATATGGTGCGCTCTCAAATTACAAGATTAACATGACCAAATCTGAAGTCCTCCCCATATATATGCAGCGATCTGCGATTCACCAATTGAGAGCTAACTTTAAATTCCAATGGCAAATGGACAAAATCAAATACCTGGGTGTCTATATACCAAATGACTTAGATAAAGTGTATGCCTACAACTACAAACCTATGGTTGATACTATATCCACCTTGTTAAAAGAATGGGATAAGACCCATTTTACTTGGACGGGTAGAATATCTATTGTTAAAATGTCGATTTTACCAAAAATGTTCTACCTGTTTCAAACCTTGCCTATTCTGATACCTAAAGGGTTCTTTTCGACTCTGACTACTATTATTTGCAACTTTGTATGGGCCAATAAACGTCCTCGGATTAGTAGGTCTATCTTGTATCAACCTAAAGGAAGAGGTGGTCTAAGCCTCCCAGATTTTTACTCGTACTACCAGGCTTGTCTGTTAGCGAAACTGGTTGAACATTCTAACCCTCGCTCTACAAAACAATGGAAGTGTCTGGAAGATAAAGGAGCTAAATTCCCCGTCAATAATATTCTCTGGAATAAAGGGAAACATGTGGCCTTAAACCTGAAAGGTAATCCTCAAACTTTAGCCTTAGAAACGTTCTGGTCTTCTTTTAACCAAAAGCATAGGCTCATCCCCTATCCTTCTCCATTAGCTGCTATGAGTCAAAATCTGGATTTTATGCCAGGAATTCTGGACAAGGGAATGGCATCAGCTTTTGGAGTTCAACACTTACAGTTAAAACATGTCCTCAAACCAGAAGCTTCTGAATCTGTAATCAAGGAATCTGAAAGTACATGGGATGATAGGGACCATTGGAGGTATTGTCAAATCCAACATTTTCTGCAATTGAACCCAATGCTCCAACGAGCCAAACGTTTATTGACGGAGTTCGAAACCCTTTGTGATAGGAAAACTGTCCCACACCATTTAATATCAATGCTTTATAGATTGATAATACAAAAGAAATATCCTACGTTGCCGCATTTTACTAGAACCTGGGAACAGGAGCTACAGTTGCTTATATCAGAGAGTGAATGGGAAAAAATTTTCAGGCTGCTAGCAAAGTGCTCCATAAACAACAGGTTTCAAGAAAATTCGTATAAGATATTGTCGCAATGGTATAGAACGCCTGTCAAATTATTTCAAATGCACTTGATCCCAGACAATACATGTTGGAGGTGTCATGAGGAAGTGGGAACGATATCTCATCTCTGGTTTTTTTTGTGATAAGTTAAAGGTATTCTGGAATAATGTACAAATGGCATGTCGGGAGATCCTAGGTTACCAGATAGATCTTACACCCCAATTACTATTGTTGTCCCATACTGACACCCCAGAACATTCCTTCAAATCTAGTTTGCTTAGTCAATTACTGCTAGCGGCAAAAATATTAATACCGAGACACTGGAGAGAGGTCGCTTCCCCGACCTTTGAGGAATGGATCAATAACGTTAAGGATATTTACCTTATGGAGGAATTGACCTCATACCTAGCAGTGAAAAAAGATAACTTTATAATGACCTGGCAGCCCTGGATCTCTTACCTACATGTACATAAGAGTCTGTGATGTATTACTAATCTGCAAGATTTTTGCCTCCAAGCTCCCCTTCTCCCTCTTTTTTTGCCCACTTTCTTCCCATCCTTTTCTTATCATCCTTACTATTTTGATATCTCATTCAACTTTCATGTGTTTATTTTGAGAAAAGTGATCTTGAAATTTCGATAGCTTACAAACCTAAGTAACAGTCTGACATGTCACTTTAATGCATATCTGTTGTGAACCTGTTTATTCTTTATGAATAAAGTTTTCTTGAAATACAAAAAAAAAAAAAAAACATGATAAATTACTAACTAGGTACTTACTGTATATGGAAAGAACTTTGGGCTCCTTACTTAAGGGGGGATGCAAACAATTTTTCCCCAATAGTACTGTGTGGCCTCCTTTCGGTGCTTCAGAGGGGAAAAAGTCTGCCAGGACTTTGCAGGGGACTATCAGTGGAGAAAAAGAGCACTGGTCTAATTAGATGGAGCTTCTTGGGGAAAGAAATGAAGTGCAATTTAGTAGTATGAGGGATTGCAGTGTAGCGTAGATATGCTAATCTATTATGTGATGCTGGGGTAGAGAATCTGTATGGTCCATTACAGGGTACTGCCAATGAAAGGTGTACTAATCTATTACGATGTGCACTGGGCTTTATTGGTATTGGTGCTAAGTATTGTATTGATGTGGATTGTGTAATACAAAAGAAAAAAGGGGGGCATTAACTTGAACTCGCCAGGTCCACCCCAATACCCCCTAATCACTTGACAAAGGCCCAGGGGAGTAGAGGTCTGATATAAACCAGCCCCCCCCCTCCCTGCATAGTCTGGATCAGATCCCCTATTATTACACCAGTGGCATTAGTGTAACTTTGGAAACTATGCATGCTAGTGATTGACGGATCATTTATAATTATTTACTATTCATTGCTTGTCAGATGAGCATTGCTTGATATGTTGATTTGATCACAGCTGCATTTATTGCATCTAAGTAAAGGAAAGTGCTTTATAAAAGCAATTGCCATTTTACATTGGCCTTAAAATGATTTGCTAATGAGCTATGATAAGCTAATGTGGTGACGCATGCCTAGAGCTAACAGAGGATGCTTGGCATGGAGCTGCACTGGAATTTTCCACTAACCGTGTGCCGGCTCCTGGAAATTTCCACTTGCTTCTTCCATCCAGTTTCTCATTAACCATTCCGACAGCGACAGGATGCTTTGGCACTCACAACAGTATCATAGCACAAAGGAATCCAGCTTGCTTTAGTCTGTCAGCCCTTACACTTCTACATTTACTTGCTCCTGTCTGCTAGAATTAATCTCTTGCCATGAATATTAATAGAGCAATCAAACAATGGGATAGGATACTCACACTGAACTACAGATACAGTCTTCATTTTAATTAATAGATCCCTGCTGGAATGGAAATTGTCCTTTCCTATAGTGCAGACTGCATATAACTTTGTTACAAACGACGTGTGTTTACCAGTGATGACTGACTTGCAGCAATTTAGTTGAGGCCAAGGTTTAGCTGTGAGGCCATGCACTATACGTGGTTTAGAGCAAAATTGTTTACTTGTGTTGGTGCTTGTGCACATTGATAATGTAGCATTCCAACAGGAGAGGCTAATGGTTGGCTAATGAAGAGGTTCAGCCAGAATACAGTGTGAATCATCACATTCTCATAAAGACACCGCAGTAGAAACCCATCACTGATTCTGAATCTTAAAAACTCCTTTGAGTTAACTTTAATATGATGTAGAGATCCAAATCCAGGATTCGGTTCAGGATTCAGGCATTTCCAGCAGGATTGCCTGGTGCCTATATATAATTATATACACATAATTTACATATATATGCACATTTGGATTTGGTTTTCGCCTGAATCTTTCACAAAGGATTCTGTGCATCCCTAGTAGAGAGTGATATTCTTTATTTATTTGTGTTTTTTAAGTTGCTTAGCTTTTTATTCAGCAGCTCTCCAATTTGCATTTTCAGCAATCTGGTTGCTAGGGCCCTAGACCACAGGGTCTGTTTCCTCTATAGCATTCAAATCCCCCTCTCTGCCGATTACTATTTCTTTTCATTGATGCGTCTGCGCTACCATGCAGTGGGGGAGGGGGGTTGCGGAGAGGCACGAGCAGGAGCGGATTTAACTCCTATTTCTAATTGATAGATTAGGAATCAAACAAACACTGCCCCGCCTCTCATACCCCTTGTTCCGGCCCTGGCCTTGGGCAATAAGGGTGGGCTGACCATGGTAATATTAAAAGGACTGGGGGATAATTTTGGAAACATAGGTCATTTCTTTCATATTTGGGGTGCTGCAGTAAGTTAATGGCATTTCCTTTTTACAGTTTCTGTCTCTATGCATTCCTCATAAAGAAGGATTAAGAAATGTATGCAGGTTTTGTAACTGTGATTAACATCATTAACAGCTAAACTTTACCTGTCGTGCAACTATTTAATGTATTTCTGCTTCTAGACTCTTAAGACCCCGGAAGCCTGTTCAGACTGGCCAGACACACACACAGGGCTTTGGAGGCATGCCAAGCAATATGCTATTCTTTCAAAATGTATACTCTCACTACTGAATGCAAGCCAGTGAAATACCATAAATAGCTACTCATTAGCTTATATGTCTCCATAAATTGGATGCTAGGTAAGCAAATGTTACACAACAGAAAACACTGCTTTATTTGCCTTTGCACTCAATGTATCTGCATATTCAGCATCTTAATATTCATTCATGTTACACCAGTTTGTCATTACAATCCTAATAAATTCACACCAGTACACTTTATAAATGTTGTGAGCCAAAACAACAGACCAGCCCATAACCCCCATCTCTCTAGGTATTGGTTCATCAGTTCAGTACACTTCTATCTGCCGTTATGCGCTGTATTTGTCAGGCAAAATGTTCAACTGCCCAATCATTGAGTGGTCACATACCCAGAGGCTCCAAGGGGGAATTAACAAATGTGTTGTAAGCAAAACTTTATATAAAAAAGCTGCAATTGTACCACCACATTTTTCAATATTGTCGCAGCTCTATTAATACATATGCAATAATATTGTTAACAGGGGGTATGACTGTCTTTGAATCAAAAATTGCTAGGGATGCACAAAATCCAGGATTCTGCATTATTTAGCAGGTTTGGGTTCGGCCAAATTCGGCTGAACTGAATCTGAATCCTAATTTGCATATGTAAATTATGGGCCGGAAGGGACAATCACTTCATCTCAAAACAAGGAAGAAAAAAATAGTTTTTCCACTTTTTCCTTTTTTGACCCAATTTGCATATGCAAATTAGGATTTGGATTCAATTGGGTATTCACAGCACCGGATTTGCTGGGCAGGCACCTGTCTGGGGGGAGTGCACTTATGAGGTTATAAATATGTTAGTTACTTTGACCTAAGTGTTGTTATCTTGATAAAGACCCTATTGAGGGTCGAAACGTCGATTCCAATAAAGTTTTTTTTACTGCAAAATAATTTTTTTAGACAGAAGATACAATATAATATGATCTAAAGTACAGAAAAATATCTAAATTACCTATCACTGTTTGGTTACAGCAGTGATCCCCAACCAGTAGCTCGTGAGCAACATGTTGCTCTCCAACCCCTTGTATGTTGCTCCCAGTGGCCTCAATCAGGAGTTTATTTTTGAATTCCAGGCTTGGAGGCAAGTTTTGGTTGTATAAAAACCAGGTGTACTGTCAAACAGAGCCTCAATGCTCACATAGGGGCTACCAAATGGGCAATTACAGACCTTTGTTGGTACCCCAAGAACATTTTTCATGCTTGTGTTGCTCCCCAACTCCTTTTACTTCTGAATGTTGCTCACGGGTTCAAAAGGTTGGGGATCCCTGGGTTACAGGATTGACCCCCATTGGTTTCCATCCCTTGAGGCTGAAGCTGTGCATTGTATGTAAAGTAACTTCACATCCACTCCTCTAAGCAGGTTGCTGGTAGTATACCTGCAGTACTGAAAGAATACGTAGTCTTCAAAAAAAGCAATTTGTACTTTGCCAGCGTGAAGGCAACTTGTGGTATTCTTCAGTGTTGAGTTTTGTGTGGTTCTAAGCACATGCCCACTGCATTTGTATGAGAACATAGTACAGGTATAGGATTTATTATTTAGAAACGTCTGACACAAAGAAATAGGGTTTTATGTAAACAAACAAGTGTTATTCTTAGTTTTTTTTTAACTGACTTCCTTTTCCCGGGTATAAAAAGTGTACTTTGTACTAGATGTACAGCTTGTGTGCAATTTGTGTTGCTTGCAAAATATCCCGGTGAATTGTTTTAATGCTTTTTATCAGCATTAAGTCATGTTGTTTTACATTACAGAAACCTGGTCCCTTGCATTACCCCTCTACAACACTTTCCCTTCCAGCCAATTCATGTCTGTGTTTAAAAAAAAAAAAAAAAAAAAAAAAAGTACAATTCATACTGATAGACATAGCAACACATGGTCAGTTAGCATTCTGAGTAGTGTCTGGCTAATACAATGGACCTGTTTAATGATGTTTGCAGCAGAGATACCCAATATCATGTTGCCAGGGTGGAGGTTCAGCATACAGCTTGAATACATGTCGGCTATGAAATCTTTCAGGAGCTGTTTTGTACTGTATGTTTAGTGCTCGTGAGTGTGTTGTCAAAATAAACCTTCATCCTTCAGATTTTAGTTAAACCAAATAAATAAAATAAAAAGAATTTGCAGAGCATGGAAAACCCCAAAATATGCTCCCAAGATATATCAATTTTGTGCTGTAGAAGTATAAAGCATTCAAATTTTCACAGCTTATACTTTGACACCTAATGCTTTTGAAAACTATAAATAAGCCCCAGCGAGTTTAAACACTGGGCACATTTGCACATGTAGCAACTAATTGGCGATTTGCTTTTTTTCAGCCAGCTGTAAAGCACAAATCTAATTGTTTGCATTGGTTACTGCCCAGGTGCAAATTTGCCCAGTGTTTATAAATAACCCCATACGGTCTGCAGGCTACATTGCAAAAGTCCCTAATTTTACAATAAACCTACATAATTATACAGATAAATCCATATTTTTGAGCATACTGATTTTTGAATTCAATTAATTTAATAGATAAATGTATTTTCTACTCTAAATTCACCAACAGGAAGTCTTTAAAGTTAGAAAAATCTGCTCAACACTGTTACTGCATCTTACCTAACACATGTTCTTGGGTACAAAGACAAAACGTCAAATAGTTTAACCTTTTAAGTGCCAGCAGAATTTCACATTTTGGTTACGCGAAATGCCAGCCGTTTTTGAAACATTTTGTGCTCTCTCACTTTAGGGGCATTTTCTGAGGGGAAACCTATAGTTTACCTAGGAAAACTATACATTGTTTTTTTCGGTAGAAACTGAGCTTTCTAAATCTGCCTGAGTTTTCATGTATTTCCACCTGTGCAAAAAAATTTATAGTGCTAAATACCAAAAAAAAAAGAAAAATTACCATTTTTCATCGTATATCAATTTATACCAGAAAAATATTTCATTTTACGGAGGAAAATCCAACTGATTTGGAAAGCCTTATGTCTCTTGAACGTGCCAATACCAGATATGTATAGTTTTACGGAGATTTAGGACTTCTGTACCTCAAAAACTCCCGGCAGTATATTAACGAATTTTGAAAGCACTAAGGCAGAAAACGGCATGCTTTAGATTCCAAGGCAAAAAATCTTGAAACCGTAGGTTTACCCCAGAAAACCATACATTTTTGAAAAGTACACATTCTGCCGATTACAAAATGGGTAACTATGTCTCTCTACTCCCAACTACCAAACATAAAAGCTTGTCTGAACATAGCGGTTTTTCATAAAAAAATTCAAAATTCTGAAAAATAATTTCAAAGGTTTTATTTTGCTGCTCCGCATATCCCAAACTATATTAGGTACCAAGAAAAAGCACCTGAAATATGATTGCCAGGGGTCCACTGAACAGTTTGATACCCATTATGCATAGGTTTACCAAAGTATCTGACATTTAGAGACACCAATATGAAGTTAGCACATCCAAATTGTTCAGGACTTTACTTCAGCTACTGAGAAATCAACACATTGACTGCATTTTTTGTGGGGTAAAAACACAGAAATATATGTTTACCCCCCAAAACCCATATATTTTTGGAAAATACACATTCTACTGAAGCTAAAATGGGTACCCATGCCTTTCTGCTCCAAACTACTGAGTCGCAAGGCTTTCCCAAAATTGTCGGTTTTGGTGAAATATCTGAAAATTGCCTCAAACCTTCAGCTTCCCAGCACCATATCGCCCATGTATCATTACGTACTAAGAAAAAGCACCCTAAATATGATTGCCAGGGTTCCTCTGAACATTTTGGTAGTCATTGTTCATAAGTTTACCAAAGTATCTGGCATTTAGAGGCCCCAAAATGAAGTTAGCGCATACAAACAGTCCCATGGGTAACTTCAGCAAATGAAAGATCAACACATTGACTGCATTTTTGTGGGGTAAAAACACAGAAATATATGTTTACCCCCCAAAACCCATATATTTTTGGAAAGTACACATTCTACCGAATCTAAAATGGGTACCCATGCCTTTCTGCTCCAAACTACTGAGTCGCAAGGCTTTCCCACAATTGTCGGTTTTGGTGAAATATCTGAAAATTGCCTCAAAGCTTCAACTTCTCAGCACCATATCACCCATGTATCGTTACGCACCAAGAAAAAGCACCCTAAATATGATTGCCAGGGTTCCTCCAAACAGTTTGGTGGCCATTGTTCATAGGTTTACCAAAGTATCTGGCATTTAGAGGCCCCAAAATGAAGTTAGTGCATACAAATAGTCCTGTGGGTAACTTCAGCTAATGAAAAATCAACACATTGACTGCATTTTTGTGGGGTAAAAACACAGAAATATATGTTTACCCCCCAAACCCATATATTTTTGGAAAGTACACATTCTACTGAATCTAAAATGGGTACCCATGCCTTTCTGCTCCAAACTACTGAGTCGCAAGGCTTTCCCAAAGTTGTCGGTTTTGGTGAAATATCTGAAAATTGCCTCAAAGCTTCAACTTCCCAGCACCATATCACCCATGTGTCATTATGTACTAAGAAAAAGCACCCTAAATATGATTGCCAGGGTTCCTCCAAACAGTTTGGTGGCCATTGTTCATAGGTTTACCAAAGTATCTGGCATTTAGAGGCCCCAAAATGAAGTTAGTGCATACAAATAGTCCTGTGGGTAACTTCAGCTAATGAAAAATCAACACATTGACTGCATTTTTGTGGGGTAAAAACACAGAAATATATGTTTACCCCCCAAACCCATATATTTTTGGAAAGTACACATTCTACTGAATCTAAAATGGGTACCCATGCCTTTCTGCTCCAAACTACTGAGTCGCAAGGCTTTCCCAAAGTTGTCGGTTTTGGTGAAATATCTGAAAATTGCCTCAAAGCTTCAACTTCCCAGCACCATATCACCCATGTGTCATTACGTACTAAGAAAAAGCACCCTAAATATGATTGCCAGGGTTCCTCTGAACATTTTGGTGGCCATTGTTCATAAGTTTACCAAAGTATCTGGCATTTAGAGGCCCCAAAATGAAGTTAGCGCATACAAACAGTCCCGTGGGTAACTTCAGCTAATGAAAAATCAACACATTGACTGCATTTTTGTGGGGTAAAAACACAGAAATATACGTTTACCCCCCAAAACCCATATATTTTTGGAAAGTACACATTCTACAGAATCTAAAATGGGTACCCATGCTTTTCTGCTCCAAACTACTGAGTCGCAAGGCTTTCCCACAATTGTCGGTTTTGGTGAATTATCTGAAAATTGCCTCAAAGCTTCAACTTCCCAGCACCATATCACCCATGTGTCATTACGTACTAAGAAAAAGCACCCTAAATATGATTGCCAGGGTTCCTCTGAACATTTTGGTGGCCATTGTTCATAAGTTTACCAAAGTATCTGGCATTTAGAGGCCCCAAAATGAAGTTAGCGCATACAAACAGTCCCGTGGGTAACTTCAGCTAATGAAAAATCAACACATTGACTGCATTTTTGTGGGGTAAAAACACAGAAATATATGTTTACCCCCCAAAACCCATATATTTTTGGAAAGTACACATTCTACCGAATCTAAAATGGGTACCCATGCCTTTCTGCTCCAAACTACTGAGTCGCAAGGCTTTCCCACAATTGTCGGTTTTGGTGAAATATCTGAAAATTGCCTCAAAGCTTCAACTTCCCAGCACCATATCACCCATGTGTCATTACGTACTAAGAAAAAGCACCCTAAATATGATTGCCAGGGTTCCTCTGAACATTTTGGTGGCCATTGTTCATAAGTTTACCAAAGTATCTGGCATTTAGAGGCCCCAAAATGAAGTTAGCGCATACAAACAGTCCCGTGGGTAACTTCAGCTAATGAAAAATCAACACATTGACTGCATTTTTGTGGGGTAAAAACACAGAAATATATGTTTACCCCCCAACCCCATATATTTTTGGAAAGTACATATTCTACAGAATCTAAAATGGGTACCCATGCCTTTCTGCTCCAAACTACTGAGTCGCAAGGCTTTGCCAAATTTGGCGGTTTGGGTGAAATATCTGGAAATTGCCTCAAAGCTTAAACTTTCCAGCATCGTATTGTCCATGTATCATTACCAGCATAAAGCATCCTAAAAATAAACATAGGGGTCTACTAAACAGTTTGATGCCCAATGTGCATAGATATACCAAACTATGTGGCGCACAGAGACCCCAAATGACAACATGTATAGACATTTTCACCGCTGACGCACTGGCTGCTGCAATATAACCACCCGGTGTGTGTATTATGCGACATTAGACCACCTAACAGTACAGAGACCCCAGAAAACCATATATTTTCAGAAAGTACACATTCGGACGAATCCAATATGGGTAAATAAGTGTTTCTACTGCAAACTGCCAAACTGCAAAGCAATGCTGAACATAACGGTTTTTATCAAATTTCTGAAAATTGTCACAAAGCTTGAATTTTACCCCATTATATGCCCCACATTTCGTAACTTATCAGCATAAAACATCCTAAATATGAACGCCAGGGGTCTACTGAACACTTTGATGCCAAATATGCATAGATATACCAAACTATGTGGCGCACAGAGACCCCCAAATGACAATAGTGTATATACATTTTCACGGCTGACGCGCGCTGGCTGCTGCAATATAAGCACCTGGTGTGTGTAATATGCGACATTAGGCCCCCCTAACAGTACAGAGACCCCAGAAAACCATATATTTTCAGAAAGTACACATTCTGACGGATCCAATATGGGTAAATATGTGTTCCTACTGCAAACTGCCAAACTGCAAAGCAATGCTGAACGTAACGGTTTTTATCAAATTTCTGAAAATCGTCACAAAGCTTGAATTTTACCCCATTATATGCCCCACATTTTGTAACTTATCAGCATAAAACATCCTAAATATGAACACCAGGGGTCTACTGAACACTTTGATGCCCAATATGCATAGATATACCAAACTATGTGGCGCACAGAGACCCCCAAATGACAATAGTGTATATAAATTTTCACAGCTGACGCGCTGGCTGCTGCAATATAAGCACCTGGTGTGTGTATTATGCGACATTAGACCCCCCTAACAGTACAGAGACCCCAGAAAACCCTATATTTTCAGAAAGTACACATTCTGACGAATCCAATATGAGTAAATAAGTGTTTCTACTGCAAACTGCCAAACTGCAAAGCAATACTGAACATAACGGTTTTTATCAAATTTCTGAAAATTGTCACAAAGCTTGAATTCTACCCCATTATATGCCACACATTTCGTAACTTATCAGCATAAAACATCCTAAATTTGAACGCCAGGGGTCTACTGAACACTTTGATGCCCAGTATGCATAGATATATCAAACTATGTGGCGCACAGAGACCCCCAAATGACAATAGTGTATATACATTTTCACGGCTGACGCGCTGGCTGCTGCAATAAAAGCACCTGGTGTGTGTATTATGCAACATTAGACCCCCCTAACAGTACAGAGATCCCAGAAAACCATATATTTTCAGAAAGTACACATTCTGACGAATCCAATATGGGTAAATAAGTGTTTATACTGCAAACTGCCAAACTGCAAAGCAATGCTGAACATAACGGTTTTTATCAAATTTCTGAAAATCGTCACAAAGCTTGAATTTTACCCCATTATATGCCACACATTTTGTAACGTATCAGCATAAAACATCCTAAATATGAATGCCAGGGGTCTACTGAACACTTTGATGCCCAATATGCATAGATATACCAAACTATGTGGCGCACAGAGACCCCCAAATGACAATAGTGTATATACATTTTCAAGGATGACGCGCTGGCTGCTGCAATATGAGCACCTGGTGTGTGTATTATGCGACATTAGACCCCCCTAACAGTACAGAGACCCCAGAAAACCATATATTTTCAGAAAGTACACATTCTGACGAATCCAATATGGGTAAATAAGTGTTTCTACTGCAAACTGCCAAACTGCAAATCAATGCTGAACGTAACGGTTTTTATCAAATTTCTGAAAATCGTCACAAAGCTTGAATTCTACCCCATTATATGCCACACATTTCGTAACTTATCAGCATAAAACATCCTAAATTTGAACGCCAGGGGTCTACTGAACACTTTGATGCCCAATATGCATAGATATACCAAACTATGTGGCGCACAGAGACCCCCAAATGACAATAGTGTATATACATTTTCAAGGCTGACGCGCTGGCTGCTGCAATATGAGCACCTGGTGTGTGTATTATGCGACATTAGACCCCCCTAACAGTACAGAGACCCCAGAAAACCATATATTTTCAGAAAGTACACATTCTGACGAATCCAATATGGGTAAATATGTGTTTCTACTGCAAACTGCCAAACTGCAAAGCAATGCTGAACATAACGGTTTTTATCAAATTTCTGAAAATCGTCAGAAAGCTTGACTTTTACCCCATTATATGCCCCACATTTCGTAACGTATCAGCATAAAACATCCTAAATATGAACACCTGGTGTCTACTGAACACTTTGATGCCCAATATGCATAGATATACCAAACTATGTGGTGCACAGAGACCCCCAAATGGATATATAGTATATAAAATTTACAAGGCAAAACAAAATAAGGCAGTAAAGAGTGAAATGCAAAAAAATCCAATAAAACCACAAAAATCAATGTTTTTTTTCCAGACTAGTGTTATCGGCCGTCAGAATCACAGTTTGAATATTTTAGCTACGGCTAGAAACAAGTGAACACAACATATGCAGAGCTGAAAATGCAATAAAATGGCTAAAAATTCAATAAAATGGCTAAAAATGCACCAAAATACCCAAAATTGCAATATAATCACCGAAATAACATACAAAAGGTATTGCACAGTACGGTTAGCGAATACGCTATTCGTAATGGCAATAAAACATTTTTTTCAGCCAAAAAAAGAGACGATGCGATAAGAAAAAAAAAAAAAAGCCACAATGCCATGTATGTGCGTGTGCGTGTGTACAAATGGTAAATTACATGTTATGTGTGCGTGTGTGCGTGTGCACATGTGTGTAAGTGCAGTGAGTGTAAGTGACCCCCCCAATCCCCAAAAATGTATGTGTAAGTGTGTGTAAGTGTGAATCTAAGTGTGTATTACTGTAATAAGTGTGTGTTGGTGTGTTTGTGTGTGTAATTGTTGCACTAACCTGAAAAAATCGCTGAAGACTGTTGCAGGCGATCAGGAAGAGCCCCTGGAAGACATCTGCCTCGTGGTTCCTGTCTGTGTGCTGTGGGGGCGGAGATCGACGATCCGGTGCAGGCTGCAGCAGCAGGACACGTAAGTAACACGTGCCTGCTGCTGTTTTTGGGCCCCTGGGCGATCGCGCCCCAGGGGCCATTCGATCCCCTGCTCTGCTCGTTGCCTAGGGGCAGGGGATCGAGCAGGAATGGAGCGAGCGGCTCTAACAGCCGCTCCTCCGCTTCTGAACCCGGAAGTGCTGCAGAACGTAGAATCTACGTTCTGTGGCATTTCAAGTACCTTTGCCACAGAACGTAGATTCTACGATCTGTGGCATTTAAAAGGTTAATACTCCGTGTGTATAACATTACCCAGTTGTGACTTGTACAGACTCCAAAATGAAAATAATGTATAAGATATTTCATTGCCCTTCACACTGGTTGCGATTTGTGTAAATTACCATTTAAACCCAAAAAAAAAAAATCAGATCTTTTTAGAAACTGCATATACTAAAGAATTCAAAATGCTTAAATTTGCTGGTCTTTACAAAATTGTCTCAAAGGTTGAATTGTACACCGTTATCTCCCATTAGCTCTTTTGTACTGACACAATGTTCTAAATATTACTTCCTTATGTCTCCTGTGTTTATAATCTGGAATGCATGGGACCGGGGTTTTTCCATAATTTGAATCACCCTTCCTTAAAGGGGTTGTTCGCCTTTAAATTAACTTTTAATATGATGTAGAGGGTGATATTCTGAGACAATTTGCAATTTAGTTTTCATTTTTTATTATTTGTGTTTTTTAAATAATTGATCTTTTTACTCAGCAGCTCTCCAGTTTGCAATTTCAGCAATCTGGTTGCTAGGGTTTAAATTACCCTAGTAAACTTACATTGATTTGAATAAGAGACTGGAATAGGAGAGGAACTTAATAGAAAGATGAGTAATAAAAAGTAGCAATAACAATACATTTGTTTTCTAGATGGGGTCAGTGACCCCCATCTGAAAGCTGGAAAGAATCAGAAGAAGGTGGCAAACAATTCAAAACCAATAAAAAAAACGAAGACCAAATAGAAAAATTGCTTAGAATTATCCAGTCTATAACATACTAAAAGTTAAATTAAAGGTGAACCACCCATTTAAGTCTACTAAAACATTTAAACATTAAAGGGGACCCTTCACCCAAAAAAATATTCCAAATCCAAATAATTACACAATATTAATTATTTGAATCTTGTTTCCATCAGTCTGGGAACTCATAGTTAGGCAGGAGCCATTTTGTGGACACTGTCATTAAGGCAAAGTCTTACATCATCTCAGAATCTTGTTTGTGCATCAGAATGGGGGACCTGATGTCCATCCCCATGCCCTGACTACACAATTTAATTAAGAGAACAGGGGAATGTGGGGAGAGCAGTGACATCTAGAAAGTGCTGAATGGAAAGTGAAAGTAATTGCCTGCCTTTCCTCTGAGGGACAGGCAATATTTGATTGACAGCTGAAATGTTTAAATGTGTTTACAACAGCTAAGAACGCTTTAATACAAAAAAGAATTTGGATTTCATATTTAGGCGTCCGTTTACTAAAGCGCGGTAAAAGTTACTATATATTTTCGCATGTTATCGCTGCGAATATTTTTACGCCAAAATATTCGCAGCGACAAAGTTTACTAAACAGCGATGCACTCAGAATTCATTGCGATCAGTTGCGGTAACTACGTTAATGAACCAGCTTACGTTAGCGGAAATTTAAGCGAATTGCGAATTTTCTTGCGAAAAATTACGTTTTTGCGAATATTTATGCTAGAAAATAGTCTTATTTTTTGGCGGTTATTATGGCGGTTATTATGTCAGTTATTACTGCAATATTTATGGGCAGAAATTCATCTTCAAAAACTGAAACTTGACTGATGAATTACCAGAGTAAAACATGTATGCATCATAAAAAACAATTCTTCACCCATCCAGTCACAAATCCTTCTGCCAATAGACTCATATCAGCAAGAAATCATACCAGTCAATGCACAGTTTAAAGTAGCCTATCACAATGAAACCGAACCCCCTGCCAATAGGATGATCAAAGTTTCAGAAATCAAATATATACAGCCAATTGACACCTGTCATTTCACAAAACACATCCCACTGATTGATTGCTTATAAGTGCCCTTGGTATACAGTGAATCTTTGACAGGAGTCTCAGGAGTGAGGAGACAGTAGTGAGAGAGAGAAATAGTGAACAGGTCAGGCCCTGACAACCAGGATGAGGAAAGAGAGGGAGCATCTGAATCAACAAAAAGGATTAGGAGTACCAAGTTTTCATATGAAGAAAACTGTGCCTTAGTACATGGTGCAGTGAACCACTGGCGTGAAATCTTTGGGCAGGATGCCAGCAAAACTGCCATGTCTAGGAAGACTCTGCTGTGGGAGATCACTAGATTGGTGAATGCAGTGTCCTACCACAAGCGAACGATCATCAACTGCAAAAAGAGATTGAATGATATAAAATGTCAGCTAAAGAGAAAACTGGGTCAAGAGGCCAAATATGCAAGAGGGACTGGAGGGGGTCCAGCCCTACACCTCAAATATCTATCATATGAGGAAGAGCTAAAGAAGGTTATTGGTCCAGATGTGGTAGAAGGAATCCAGGGTCATATGGATACCGATCTGCAAGGTAAATGTATTTGCTTTTTATTTCTACTTAATTCTGCACTCTAGCAGCTGCATTGATGAGCTGCCTCTCTTAGCTGCCTTTAGCTTAATGTTAACACTACCCTCCCCAAGCTCATTTGCTGATGTTACAGATGCTTGTGTTTACTGTACTCTACTAGCTGATTTCTTGCCAGCAGGGTGGGAGAAGATTTTCTATTATCTGTGCTCCACCTTATCCTATTGCTGCCTTCTTGCTAGTACAGAAACACTCCACCCCCTTCTCCCCCTCCCCATTGCTTGTGTAATGGTTACTTATGTGTTACCTGGTCTACTAGCTGTGTCCATCTTATGCTATTGCTGCCTACTTGCTAGTACAGAAACACTCCAGCCCTCTTCTCCCCCCCTCCCTATAACTTATGTAATTGTTACTGATGTTGCCTTGCCTGTCTCTTCCAACATCACACACCCCAAAAACACACATACTTGCTTATGTCATTCCAGCATAACCCCCCTAAACACACAAATGTGCATAACTTTTATGTTTTAGATACCACTGTGCTTTATATAAAAACAAGTGTGTTTGGATTGTAAAATAATATGTTTATTAATTTTTTATGTCTAGTTGTTCAGCAACACATTGAGGAACAGCAGCAGGTGGAAGCCATCTGTGCAAGAGACACCCAGGTGGAAGCCATCTGTGCAACACACACTCAGGTGGAAGACTTCTGTACATCAGATACCCTAGATGAAAATAATGATGAAGGTTAGTGTTGTTCACTCATGTGTCTTCATATGTTGCTATAAAGAATTTTTTTAAATATTTTTTTTCTTTTCTTTAGAATATATAATACTGGAGACAGTTGAATGTCCAGATGTTCTAACCTGTGCTGGAAATGAAGCAGGTACATTTCTGTGCTTTGTAGAGTTGATAGTCCAACAGAAATTAGGCCAAACTAGCGAATTGTGTGTCAACCTGTATGTATCTCTGGACTGGGTATCAAAATAGGCCCTGGCATTGCAGGTACTTATAGGCCCAAACAGCTCACAGAGGCCAAAAACGCTCCCGACCAACCCACTAAGTAAAGACTGTCTATGGCATCTTACAGCAGCTGCTCGGGAATTTGCCAGAACTCATTTTGCCAGTCCGGCCATGCTTGTTTGTGTGAGTGTGTTTGTTAGTGTTGGGTATGTTAGTATGTTAGTATTTGTGTACAGTATGTGTGTGTGTATGTCTGTAAATTAACATTCTGAACTATATCTAACTTGTTCTTTTTTTTCCAAGAACAACTTGAAACTAATATCTGTGAGCAACATGCCTCTGGATCAGCAGCATATCATGAAACTACCCCTGAAAGTCCCCAGGCAACAGCACCCCAAAGGAGTACTGGACCATTTTCAGCGAGAAGGCGAACTCCTGGACGGGGAAAGCCGTCTACTGGCAACAGTGATCTACTTGAAAATGTCAATAAATTAGCAAGGTTACATATTGCTCTAGAACAAAAAAAAATAAAACTATTGTCAAGGCATATGACTCGTCTTCAGCAATTTCAGGCCCAAACACTTGAGAAAGTAGAACAACAAAATCAGATGTTAAGAGAAACAAACATTTTTTTAAGACAACTATCTGAATGCAGGCATGGAGCTGCAGTATGCAGTAGTACTGCAGTTCAAACAGATGAGCCAGTTCAAACAGATGAGCCAGCAAGGGCACCGGAGCAATCAGCCCCAGTTACTAGTAGGGGTGGTTGTACAAGGGGTAGGAGACGTATTAGGCCCCCTAGGCTTCCAGACCTTTAAATTTTTTTTGGAAAATAAATATATTGTTTTCACAGTTTTTGGATTTGTGTAAATAAAGGTTTGCAATTGTTTTTCATAAATTGAAATCTCTTGTTTTATTTATAACATGAATAATGACCTGTAAACTGAAGGGTAAGATTTATGAAGGAAAATGGAAAAACTAATAATAAGTGGATAGAACGTGGGACACATATAATTGGTTTAAATTATATTTGAATGGACAGGCCTTTTAGTAATGGTGCTTTCTAAATTACGGGTCATCATCATACTTATACATTTAAACCTATATATATATATGACTGAATTAATAATTGAATGTACATGTGAATATATAAGGCTGGCACACAGACCTGTGCTGAATTATTTTATAATCCTGAGCTCGCTGCCAAAAAAAAGGACATAGCAGCAATTAAAGACAGCCTGGATGGGATGAAACAGGACATTGAGGAGCTAAGGGCTTATTTTTCTTTAATTTCATTTAGTTTATTATTTCATTTGTTTATTAGCAAACATTTGTTTTATTTTTTAAATTGTATTTTGCACTTGCAAAAACTTTTACATACTGATAAAAAAACCTTTTTATGCAGTAATAAAAAGATTTTCAGTAATGCCAGTGTGTGTGTGTGTGTGTGTATGTGTGTGTGTGTGTGTGTGTGTTTCTCTATTTATGTGTGCCATGCTGCTTTCCCATACCGTTATAGAACAGGCTAATCTAAGCAACTTTTAAATTGATTTATATTAGATATTTATTATAGTTTTTATAGTTTTTGATTTTTTTTTCTTTTTCTTCTGTTTCTTTGCTGCTTTCAAATGGGCATTGCCCTCCCATGAAAAAAACAAATGCTCTGTAAGGCTACAAATGTATTTTTATTGCTGATTTATATTGCTGATCCTTCTATTCAGACCTCTATTCATATTCCAGTCTCTTATTCAAATCAATACATGGTTGCTATGGGAATTTGGACCCTAGCTACCGGATTGCTGACACTGCAAACTGGAGAGCTGCAGAATGAAAAGCTGAATAACTCAAAAACCACAAATAATAGAAAATGAAACACAATTGCAAATTGTCTCTGAATATCCCTCTCACATATTCATTATTCAACAGTAAACACAAGTCATGGCAGAAGTCAGTTCCCTGACAACTGATGAAGCACATTAGGCCAGAATGATACCAATCTTCAAGGTAGATTTTTCTATTGTCTTTCCTCACTCTGCAGAGTTACAACAGCATTTAACATAATAATATAACATAATTATTCACAGTGCATGGTTGCTAGGGTATTAATTACCATAGCAACCACACTGCTGAACATGCAAAACTGATAGCAGCTGAATAAAGTTGGCCTTGGTAGAATTCCTTACTGCAAGACCTAATTGTTGGTTACACAAAAAAACATTTCATGGTATGTATATAAATACATGAATGATTTCAAGAATACATTAATAGGTTGTTTTCAATGCAAAATTAGCAAGAAAAATAACAAGAAAAATAAGGCGACTAATATATAGTAACGGTCAGTATGAATAGCGACTATTCTAATAACTTATACGCAACGCTACTATGGAGACTATTTCCGCGACAAATAATATTTTTCCGCAATGACGTCACACGCGCATGCGCACGTACGCGCAGGTGCGCACGTCTTTACTGGGATAGCAAATTGGAGACATGGCTGGAGTTAGCTCCCTCACAACTGAAGAAGCAAAGTACGTGGCAAAATATCTTCTGAGACGTGACTATGATACTCAGCCATTAGGCACCGTGGGGGTGCATGAAGTAAAAAGGAGAATCATGCACAAACTAGTGCGTAAAATGCACAGAAAGTTTGGCTTGGACATGGAGGTTCGGCAACTACAACGCCTGTGGTCTGACATGAAAAGACGTAACCATGCTATGATCCAAGAGGTCCAAGAAGGTAGATATTGTTATGACTGTATAGCAGTAGCTGATTTGTTTGTATGGGCAACATCACCAGTATTGTCTGTCACCAATCTTAAAGGGCTGGTTCACCTTTAAATTAATTTTTGTTATGTTATGGGATGGATATTTCTACACAACTTTTAAGTTGGTCTTCATTATTTATTTTGTATTTATTTCGGAAATTCAAATGCTACATTTGAATGGTCTAATATACTTTTAAGATAGCCTTCATATTCTTTTTTTTTTTTTTTTTATTAAGACAAGAAAGTAGGGAGGAGAGGGAGGGAACATGTAGGGAGTACTGGCTAACGAATCTACTACATGTAAAAGGTGAGCAAAAGTTCTCATTTGTCTTGAAACCAAGCCGTTGCTATCTCTAGTCAAGTGGTCCATAGGGCAGTTCTTTCATATAGCTGTATGCGTTCCACTTCTTGTTTTACTTCCTTAACTGTTGGTAGTGTGGGCCTCTTCCAATTTTTTGCTAATAAACTTCTACTGGCCAATAGTATTTGAATGGTTGCCCTTTTTTCATTTTTGTCCATTTGTTGCGTAAAGAGACCCAATAAGACCATTTCTGGTAATAGTATATGGGATATTCCCGTGGTTTCTGTAATAAGATGGTTGACTGAGGTCCAATATGTTTGTGCAATGGGACAAGCCCACCACATATGTAACAGAGTTCCAACTCCAGCTTGGCATCTCCAGCAATTATTCGGTACCATGGGAAAGGCTTTATGTATTCTCTCCGGGGTCATGTACCATCGGTACATTATTTTTGTGGTTAGTTCATGATGATTGAGCGCCCTAGAGAATTTGGAGGTTTGTCTGAACAGATATTCCCATGTCTCCGCATCTATTGACATGTTCAGGTCTCTCTCCCATGCTTCTTTAGCCGACAGTGGTTGGCCTGTAATGCTTTGCACCAGTATGTTATAAATGGTAGTGGTACCCTTCTTGGTTCTTAGGGTATTCCAGCACTTTAATTCAAATCTGGTTGGTTGATGTGCGCTCAGCCATTTGTTGGTTTGTAAGTAGTGTTGTATCCGAAGGAATGTATACAGTTGGGCGTCAGGTAGTCCATATTGCTTTTTCAAGTTGGAAAAAAGTTTTATTCCATTAAGATCATAGAGGTCTCCAATCTTTGTGATGCCTTGTTGTTGCCACGACTGTAAATACAGATCCGGTATCGCCTCACTGAAAATAGATATGGGCGCCAGTGTCGGTAATGGGTTGCTTAGGTGCCGGTTAGCCTTAACCGTATACCAAGTTTTCAGTGTGGCTTTAAGCGGTAGAGATAAATGTTCCAAATTTGTGTAGTGGTGCTTTCCTAGTGTCCAAATATGGGATATGCCAGTATGGCCAAAATGAGATTTATAGAGCCAATTTTCCATGTCTACCCACTTCTTGGACCCTGGAGGTAGATGCCAGTCAGCCAACTGGTCCAAAATAGTGGCCTTGTAATAGGCTAGCATATTTGGGCAGGCTAATCCTGCTTTTCTTTTGCTTGTATACATCACTGATCGTGGGATCCTTGGCTTCCGATGGTTCCAAATAAAGGACATTAGCAGTCTCTGCATTTGTTGAAAAAATGTGTTATACAATGGGATGGGCAAAACTCTAAACTTGTACAGGATTTTGGGAATTATTAGCATTTTAATTGCATTCATCCGTCCCAACCAAGAGACGTAGGTCGTCTTCCATGTATTTAGGGTCTGTAGTGTGTCTTTTAGCATGGGAGCGAAGTTTTGTTTGTAGAGCTGCGCTGGGTCTGCCGATATTTCCACACCCAAGTAGTGAATCGCAGTAGGTCGCCAATCCAAGTCATATTCACGCTTCAATTTGTCGACTTCCAGCTCGGGCATGAGAATAGGTAGTGCTTGGGTCTTAATGACATTGAGTTTATAGTATGTTAACCTGCCAAAATGTCCAATCAAATCAAACAATTCCTGTAATGCAATATGAAGGTTAGTAATCAATAATGCAATATCATCTGCAAACAGTAGGACTTTATGGTCTTGAGGGCCTATCGTTACCCCCCGGATGTTTTGGGAATTCCTTATGGCTTGTGCCAGTGGTTCAATACTTAAAATATAAATGAGAGGCGACAGCGGGCATCCCTGTCTAGTACCATTCGTCGGGGGGAAGGCCTGAGATAAAAATCCATTTACATTCACCTGGGCCGTTGGGTCAGAATAAAGGGCCATGATAGCTTTGGAAAATGAATTAGGAATACCAAAACACTCTAATACTAGCTTCAAATAAGTCCAATTCACTCGGTCAAACGCCTTCTCAGCGTCTAATGCTAATAATATGGAAGGAATCCTTTGTGTGTGTATTTGGTGGATCATATTAAGAAGCCTTCTTGTGTTATCGTACAGCTGACGTACCTTAACGAAGCCCGTTTGATCAGTATTAATCATATGAGGCAAAGCAGTTTGCAGGCGTTTTGCTATTATGGATGCGTATATCTTAAGATCACTATTCAATAATGATATAGGGCGATAATTTGCACATTTGGTGCTATCTTTACCTGGTTTAAGTATAGTTGATATATATGACTTTAACATTTCTTGGGGAAACTGTCCGGCAATGGCTGCGGCGTTCAGGGCCCTAGTAAGGTATGGAGCAAGGGCGGTAGCAAAGGACTTATAATATCTGTTAGTAAAGCCATCTGGGCCGGGGCTTTGTTTTGTGGCAAATTCTTTATCTCTTGTAAAACTTCCTCTATTCTAAGAGGTCCTGTTAAAGTTGCAATAGTAGAGGCTTGTAGGCAAGGTAGATGTAGTGATTGTAAAAAAGATTTAATATCAGCCTCTAGAGGTTTTGCTATGGAGGAGTCATCTTTCAAATTGTATAGAGCACTATAGAATTGAGCAAACACATCTGCTATATCTGTAGGATTTATTTTAGTTTCTTGAGTGGGCGTCTGTATCTTCCCTATTCTATAATGCGTCTGTTGGTGGATAAGTTGCCTTTTAAGAATGGCCGTCGCCCTATTTCCCATAGCATATTGAATACTTTTAAGTTTAATTAATTGGTTATGGCATTTGCTAAGAATAAGTAAATTCACCTCCTCTTTGAGTCTATTCAAAAGGTCTATGATTTCAGGAGTGGGGGACATCCTTTTTTCCTGCTCTAAGTCAATTATTCTTTTAAGTAACTGTTCCTGCTTGGCTTTCGCTGTTTTTGCTTTATGAGTGGCCAAACTAATTAGGTGTCCTCAGAGCACTGCCTTATGGGCACACCAAAGTGTTAGGTCAGCTATTTCTGTGCTATCATTTTGGGAGAAAAAGTCTGTTAGAGTAGCTTCTATTTGTTTGTAAGTATTTTTGTCGTTTAGCAAAGCATTGTTAAGCCTCCACGGGGGACGTGTATTGAACTGATATCATTCTTGCAAAGTGAATGCTACTAGTGAATGATCCGTCCACATTGTATTCCTAATCGAGCATTGCGAGATTGCATTCAGTGTTTGAGGGTGGGTTAAAAAGAGGTCAATTCTAGTATACGTTTTATGGTGAGGGGAGTAGTACGAGAAATCTTTCATGTTAGGGTTTTGCACTCTCCATACTGTACATCGTACAGGTTGTATTGTGCTAATAATTTGGAAAAGGTTTGGGATTTCTTGGTCACCGCTTTACGGTATTGTGTGGGTAGCGCATTTACTCGTGGTAATCTGTCCATATCTGGGTCTATAACATTATTAAAGTCCCCACCAATGATAACAGTGCCCTGCTTACAGTTATGAAGTTGCTCAAAGGCTTGCCTCAGAAACAGATTTTGGTTGGTGTTAGGGGAGTATAGATTCATCAACGTATATTGCTGTTGGTTGATAGTGCATATAACAATTAGACATCTGCCATTGGGATCAGCTAAATGTTTTATACTAGAAATGGTCAGGGACCTTCTAACTATAATTGCAACACCTCTTTTTTTTGTTAGGGAGGGCGCTGCTGCAATCATTTTGTAATGCTTATTAGCAATAGACATTTGGTCCCTCAGCCGGAAATGCGTTTCTTGGACCCATATGATATCTGCCTGTTGTTTTTTGCATTCTGTCAGGGCTAATAAAAACGCTTGCGCGAGGTGTTTAGGCCCCTCGCATTAATACTCATACATTTAAGTACCATTGTGACTAATACGAATGCTATATTGTGTACCATTCAGCTGATCCCATATCAATAGAACAAGGCTCAATAATACAATACATGCCAGTCTCCCAGGAAGAAGTAGGTAAGGGTAGGAAGAGGTAGAAAAAAGCATGGAAAGGTAAACATAAAACTTACAACTTATGTACAGTTTAGCCAGCACTTGTGGCCAATCTCTTAATGCATACATGCCCGAAGATGGGCAGACAGTCTTGCAGTGGTAGAGAAGGGTGGTAGGGGGTGTTTGATTCAGTTGTTATGGAAACTCAAATTTTCCAGTTCCGGTGCCTGGAACCATAGAAAAAAATTAGGTGACCCAGGGACTTGGGGTCAAATTTGTTGTTAGCAGATTGTGGGCAGTCAAGTAGTACCCAAATCATCCTCCTTTTCTTTCTCAGTATCCACATGCATCCTACCAGGTTGTTGATGCCGTGGCTTCAGAGGTGCTGTAAGTGGAACATTCCACTTCGCTAACGCTTGCTTCCCTTCCTCCGCATTTAGGATTATTTTTGTGGAATTTTGCCAATGGACCAATAACTTTGTTGGATATCCCCATTTATATGGTATATCATGTTGGTGCAAAGCTTGTGTTATTCCGGCTAATTCTCTGCGCTTCGCCATAGTGGCAGCAGAAAAGTCAGCAAAAACTTGTATTTTCTCATATGGCTGCGGAAACACTTTGTGTTGTCTTGCGTAGCGCATCAAGTCTTCCTTTATGTGGAAGAAATGAATCCGAAGTATAGTGTCTCTGGGTGCCCCGTTTGGCGCAGTTCTGGGCTTGGGGATCCTGTGTATTCTGTCAAGAAGGAGGTGGTCTACAGGGGTTTCTGGGAGTATTGTAAGGATAAGGTCCTGCGCATACTGACAGAGTTGTGGCTGCAAAATGTCCTCAGAGATACCCCTCAACCTTATGTTGTTCCGTCTAGAGCGGTCCTCCACATCAGCCAATTTATTTTGTAGCATAGTAATTACTGACTCTTGTGTTTCAACTGTGTCAGCTATAGTGTTATGCGCCTCCACTAACTCCTCCATTTTAGTCTCAATGCGGTCAGTGCGGGCAGCTATAGTTTGGAGCTCAGTTTTAATGTCTTGTACTGCCTGCTTTGTATCTGTACAAATGTCCTCTCTTAACTGCGCAAGCAGCACCTTTAAGTGCGCCTCGGTAATGCTCTGCGTGCTGTCTGTGTACTTAGCTGTCTGTCGATCCATTTCAGCAACGTTGCGCACTGGAGAGGATCTGCAGGAGGAGGATTGTGCGCCATCTTGGCTGTCGTCCTGATTCGGCGTCTTAGGCTGAGAGCCGTAGAAAGCGGTAAGTCTCAAGGGCTGTTGCTTGTCCTTCTTTTTCGGCATGGCTGCAGAGGCCTCTGTGTTTGTGTAGCGCTCGTTTGAGTGCCCTGGGGCTGCAAAATGCTTCAGTTTATCGGCACCGGGTCTGGAGCTGAGCTAAGGTACGTGCGGTCACATGCGCCCGTAAGCCACGCCCCCCGCCTTCATATTCTTATGACAATTTCCAGCTTTCAAGTGGGGTCACTGACCCCCATGTAAAAACATGTTTAGTAAGAGTACAAATGTATTGTTATTGCTACTTTTTATTACTCATCTTTCTATTCAGGCCTCTCCTTTTCATGTAATCAATGCATGGTTACTATGATACTTTGCACCCTAGCAAGTCCAGTACCTTAGAAATGTACAGTAAGTTGTTTAAATAATAAACCAAAACATTATTTTGAATTATTTTATCCCAGAGCTTGCCCCGGTTGAAATTGAGCTAGGACCGGATGCTGTTGTGGAAGAGGAAGAGGTGTGAGCCAGTCCGGATCCAGAAATGGGCCCATCTGTGCAAGAAGCAGGCACACAAACCTGCACAGAACTTTTATATGCACCAGTGCTGGCAGAAATAAAAAAAGGACATTGCTGACATAAAAACCTGCCTTGACAACATCAAGCAGGTCATAGACGACACAAAGGCTTAAAGCGGTTGCCTTACATTGTTTTTCACCTTTTTATTTTTTGCTAAGCTGACAATTAGCAAAGTTTTGTTTGTTTTGTATAATTTATATATAGGCTTTTAAAATTTTCTAAACTGGAGACTACTTTTAAACTTTATTTTTATACACTTCCTGTTATGACGCAATAAAAGGATTATTATGTATACCAATGATGTGTGATTCACTATTTATGCGTGCATTTCTGCTATATTACACTTTTATGCAGGGGAGATTAGCTCATTCACAAAAAATGTACTTCATCAGGACGTACGAAGAATGGAATACATGGCTGCCTTACACACTTCTCGTTTACCGAGATACGAGAAAGTTTGGTCTCCTTGGGTCGCTTTACACCCCCCGACAACATGCTAACTTACTCCCAGACTGGGATCCTCATATTTCCTTGATTTCCCCCGAGCTCGGACAGTTTTGATGCTTTAGTGTTGTTTCCTTTTTTTTTTTTTTTTTTCCCTTTCTTTTCTTTTTCCCTCCCTACCCTTCCCCTTCTTCTGTCTGCTCTTTTTGTTCCCTTTTTTCTTTCTGTTTACATTTATGGAACGCTGATATTGTAAGCAATAAATCGGAAGGGCTTTCCCTTCATTGGGTATAGGTAAACCTGGGAAGCGTATGACTTCTCTTTTCTATTGTAGATGCCATGCTCTTCCCCTTCTTTCATTTTTTTGTACAATGCGTAATATGTGCTGATCTGAGGTTTGTGATAACATTGTGCAGATTTTGTTACGTCGTGACTGTAAACTTTATGTTAAATAAAGAGTTAAAAAAAAAAAAAAATGTACTTCATATATATTTCTGATGGATACTGACCTTAAAACATCTGTACTTGGTAGAAGGTAAAGTAGAAATTTTAAATTTTAAACTTGAACTTTTTACAATCAGCTTCCAACCGTAGTTCAAAAATAAACTGGAAATCACATTCCTAAAAGAAAATAGATAAATAGATATAATAGGGTTGAATTTATCATATGACTCTTTCCAGCTTTACTGCCTGATCTAAGCTTCAATTATTATTGCTACTTTTTTAATAATTATCTTTTAAATCAGGCTTTTTCCTATTTGTATTTCAAGGCATTCTTCTAATTTTGCCAACATGACCTACCATTAATTCCAAACATAAATATGTTCCATTCAATGCCCAAAGTAACTTACACTGGAAAAATGATGTGATGAGATGCGATCTCACACGTTTCCCTTCATCACTTGAATCTTGGGAAACTGCAGGGTAACCGGGAATTTCAGGAGGAAGTTCCTCATTAGTTTCCAGAACCACTCCATGATCTAAAGCTAGATTGTTCAGAACCGCACATGCCTGAATTATCTGAGAAACCGTTTCTGGAGAATACTGCAGGCATCCACCAGATTTCGAAAGACAACGGAAAGTAGATTTGAGGACTCCAAAGGTCCGCTCAATAACTCCTCTTGTCTTTATGTGGGATGTGTTAAATTTTAGTTCGGTCAGTGTCCTGGGATTAGATACAGGAATCAGAAGCCAGGGTTTACATCCATATCCTGCATCTCCTGAAATAAATATGAATACAATTAATGGTCCTATACATATAAGGATGACTTTTGATTACAGTCATGCTACAGCAAGCACAGGGCACCTACATAGTGAGTGGCCATACATTTGCAGATTTGCTGTGCTGACTACTTTGCCAGTTTATCTGCCTAGAATGAAGAGCCTGGATTATGAATAGGAGTGGGCCTGATTAGAAAGATTACAAAGATGAGTAATAAGATGAGTAATAAAGAGATGCAATAACAATAACATGTATCCATAGAGAAGGATTATTTTACAGATGTCAGTAAGCAGGTCCGGACTATTAAAATAGGCCCTGGCATTTGAGGTACACATAGGCCCAATAAGCCTACACAGAGGCCCAAACAACTCCCACCAGCCCACTAAATACTAACTTTCTATGGGACCTTATAGCAGCCCCTCTGGCATTTGCCAGAACCCACAGATTGCCAGTCCGGGCCTGTCAGTAAGCCTCTTTTGAAAACAAGAGTCATAATAAAAAGGCAAATAATTAATCAAATAAAGGCAAGTATTTTACTTACCAACCAACCAGCCCTCTGGCATGAGTCCAAGCTGAAAACAGTCAAACAGAGCTGACTGCCGTAAAATGTATGAGTCGTGACAGCTCCCGGGAAAACCAGAGTGAATACTCATAATCCGTTGATGGGAGTCACAAACAACCTGGACATTCAACGAATGTGTATGCTTCCTGTTCCGAAATTGTTCTTCAGTAGCATGTGGAGGTGTTAATAAAATGTGTGTGCAGTCTATTGCACCAATGCAATTGGGCATGCCTCCTAGGTTATAAAAACCAGATTTCAATTCCTGCCACTGTTCTGGGGTTGATGGGAAACAGACAAATTTTGGGGACTGTTGCACTATAGCTCTCAAGACAGGTTTCAAAAGTCGAGAAAACGAAGAGCGACTTAGCCCAATCACCCTTGCAACAGATGGCTGAAAATTGCCTGTACCAAGGAAATGCAAAACTGCCAGCAATTTTACTATGCCTGGAATAGCCTGTGAGCGACCGGTCAGTGGCTCGAGTTCCTGAGCTATGCAAATATACAAAGCTTGTATAGCTTGCCTATTCAGACGGAACAATTCCCTGACATCAGAGTCACTCAGCTCTTCTAGTACAGAGCGTGGTCGAAACCATCTAGGCTGACGAAGCCTGTCCCTCCTAGCCATAATCACCTCTAAAAGATGCTGCAGCCGCAGCCAAAAGCAAAACCCAAAACATCTCGTTCTCCTTCTCTTCTCCTGCCACTTCTCTCTTCTCCTGTCACTACTCTCTTTTCCTGTCAGGAATGGCAACATGAATTATGGGTAAAACAAGGTGTTATGGGATATTTCCTGTCCCTCCCATTGACAATTTTCTGGCGAAAAAATAAGTTAACGCCACTATATATATGGCGGTAAAATGGTGCGAACATTCTGGCGTTAATATTGTCTTTAAACCATTTCGCTGTTTAGTAAACCAAGCGTTAATGTGTACGTAGCGTTATTTTTAGCGAATGCGCTAACTGGCGAACAAATATTCTTGCGCAAGAAAATTCGCAAATTTATAGTTAGCGCATGTTAATAAACTTGCGAAAACATATTCTGCGTTAAATTTGTCTATATTTTGTGCGCAAATTTTTAACGCACTTTAGTAAACGGACCCCTTAATTTGAATATAACTTTTATTAGACAGCTTTTGATGTCTGGGTGACAGGTCCACTTTTAATAAAGTAGACTTGTGGTAGCTTTATCATCCAGTGCAAGGTACTGTTTATATTATTACAGAGAAATACTTAGAATTCTATTACTTAAATGGAACTGAATGGGAGATAACCTTCCCATAATTCTGAGCTTACAGGGTAAAGGTTTCCACATATTGCACCCTTTACTTGTACCTTATATATTTAAATAGATAAACATGCCTGAGGAAGATCACTATGATGTGAAAATCTGTTACCGTATATACTCGAGTATAAGCCGACCCGAGTATAAGCCGAGGTACCTAATTTTACCTACGAAAACTGGGAAAACGTATTGACTCTAGTATAAGCCTAGACACAACTACGGCCCTGTCTCCCAGCAGCGCACATTCTTCCAAAGCGACCCCCCCAGCGATCAACCGGACTTCTTTGCAAAGTTGATGGTGACAGAGAATTGCCAAACGGATTACTGTGTGCATTGTCCCACTGTCCCACTACCATGTGCAGAGGGTGCTGTTTGATATTGCCATCACTGTTAATCTTTCATATAACCAACAGAGGGCGCACTGTTATTCTTTCATATAACCAACAGAGGGTGCTGTGTGAGATTGCAGTCACTGTTATTCTTTAATATAACCAACAGAGGGCGCAATGTTATTCTTTCATACAACCAACAGATGGCGCTGTGTGATATTGCAGTCACTGTTATTCTTTCATATAACCAACAGAGGGCGCACTGTTATTCTTTCATACAACCAACAGAGGGCGCTGTGTGATATTGCAGTCACTGTTAATCTTTCATATAACCAACAGAGGGTGCTGTGTGATATTGCAGTCACTGTTAATCTTTCATATAACCAACAGAGGGCGCACTGTTATTCTTTCATATAACCAACAGAGGGTGCTGTGTGATATTGCAGTCACTGTTATTCTTTAATATAACCAACAGAGGGCGCACTGTTATTCTTTCATACAACCAACAGATGGCGCTGTGTGATATTGCAGTCACTGTTAATCTTTCATATAACCAACAGATGGCGCACTGTTATTCTTTCATACAACCAACAGATGGCGCTGTGTGATATTGCAGTCACTGTTATTCTTTCATATAACCAACAGATGGCGCTGTGTGATATTGCAGTCACTGTTATTCTTTCATATAACCAACAGATGGCGCTGTGTGATATTGCAGTCACTGTTATTCTTTCATATAACCAACAGAGGGCGCACTGTTATTCTTTCATATAACCAACAGAGGGCATTGTGGGATATTGCAGTCTCTCCCCAAGTGTACGGTTGGTATAGGAATGATTAAAAGTGACTGCAATCTCAGCTACTCGGGTCGGGTACTGCTGACCCGAGTATAAGCCGAGGTAGACTTTTTCAGCACATTTTGGATGCTGAAAAACTCGGTATATACGGTACTTTTGCTGGGAACATTTATAGAAGTAAACAATTTGAATTTTTATTTAGTATATATTTAAAAGCAGGTCAAAGTTTCGGTCTTTTCCTAAGAACTTTATCAAGACCTTACACCATGCCTTGCACCAAGTGTATTTCTTCCTTTGAGGAATCTCAGGCTGGGTTCTCTTTTTTTCCTCACCTTTATAGTCACAAGAGTGTTGCAATGAGCCCCTGTGCTCATGGGATAAGAAGCCTGTCTGATATATATATATAAATATCCTGTAAATTATATATTTGGTGATATTGGTTATAATTGGAGCTTAGTGATGTCACGTGACTCACTGAAAGCTCCCCACTGCACTGGCAGCTTTTAAAAGCATGTTCAGTTGTGCTGGAGTTGGAGTATAACCTTCACAGACATGGATATAATCCTAATGTGGGAATATGTGACCAGGAGATAAGAATTTAATCTACAATGCCCTGTGTCTGGGGAGGGTAAGACTTTTCTTGGACTGAGGATATCATCTGATAAAAAGTGAAATTGTAGAACCAGAGCACTTTTTTGTGCAAATAAAAGACAATTTTTGTCTTATGTTTTTTAAATCTGATGATATTAAGGAAAACATAATATACTGCATACTGTTATTTTGAAAAATGTATATAAAACATGATAAATTACTAACTAGGTACTTACTGTATATGGAAAGAACTTTGGGCTCCTTACTTAAGGGGGGATGCAAACAATTTTTCCCCAATAGTACTGTGTGGCCTCCTTTCGGTGCTTCAGAGGGGAAAAAGTCTGCCAGGACTTTGCAGGGGACTATCAGTGGAGAAAAAGAGCACTGGTCTAATTAGATGGAGCTTCTTGGGGAAAGAAATGAAGTGCAATTTAGTAGTATGAGGGATTGCAGTGTAGCGTAGATATGCTAATCTATTATGTGATGCTGGGGTAGAGAATCTGTATGGTCCATTACAGGGTACTGCCAATGAAAGGTGTACTAATCTATTACGATGTGCACTGGGCTTTATTGGTATTGGTGCTAAGTATTGTATTGATGTGGATTGTGTAATACAAAAGAAAAAAGGGGGGGCATTAACTTGAACTCGCCAGGTCCACCCCAATACCCCCTAATCACTTGACAAAGGCCCAGGGGAGTAGAGGTCTGATATAAACCAGCCCCCCCCCCTCCCTGCATAGTCTGGATCAGATCCCCTATTATTACACCAGTGGCATTAGTGTAACTTTGGAAACTATGCATGCTAGTGATTGACGGATCATTTATAATTATTTACTATTCATTGCTTGTCAGATGAGCATTGCTTGATATGTTGATTTGATCACAGCTGCATTTATTGCATCTAAGTAAAGGAAAGTGCTTTATAAAAGCAATTGCCATTTTACATTGGCCTTAAAATGATTTGCTAATGAGCTATGATAAGCTAATGTGGTGACGCATGCCTAGAGCTAACAGAGGATGCTTGGCATGGAGCTGCACTGGAATTTTCCACTAACCGTGTGCCGGCTCCTGGAAATTTCCACTTGCTTCTTCCATCCAGTTTCTCATTAACCATTCCGACAGCGACAGGATGCTTTGGCACTCACAACAGTATCATAGCACAAAGGAATCCAGCTTGCTTTAGTCTGTCAGCCCTTACACTTCTACATTTACTTGCTCCTGTCTGCTAGAATTAATCTCTTGCCATGAATATTAATAGAGCAATCAAACAATGGGATAGGATACTCACACTGAACTACAGATACAGTCTTCATTTTAATTAATAGATCCCTGCTGGAATGGAAATTGTCCTTTCCTATAGTGCAGACTGCATATAACTTTGTTACAAACGACGTGTGTTTACCAGTGATGACTGACTTGCAGCAATTTAGTTGAGGCCAAGGTTTAGCTGTGAGGCCATGCACTATACGTGGTTTAGAGCAAAATTGTTTACTTGTGTTGGTGCTTGTGCACATTGATAATGTAGCATTCCAACAGGAGAGGCTAATAGTTGGCTAATGAAGAGGTTCAGCCAGAATACAGTGTGAATCATCACATTCTCATAAAGACACCGCAGTAGAAACCCATCTGAATCTTAAAAACTCCTTTGAGTTAACTTTAATATGATGTAGAGATCCAAATCCAGGATTCGGTTCAGGATTCAGGCATTTCCAGCAGGATTGCCTGGTGCCTATATATAATTATATACACATAATTTACATATATATGCACATTTGGATTTGGTTTTCGCCTGAATCTTTCACAAAGGATTCTGTGCATCCCTAGTAGAGAGTGATATTCTTTATTTGTTATTTGTGTTTTTTAAGTTGCTTAGCTTTTTATTCAGCAGCTCTCCAATTTGCATTTTCAGCAATCTGGTTGCTAGGGCCCTAGACCACAGGGTCTGTTTCCTCTATAGCATTCAAATCCCCCTCTCTGCCGATTACTATTTCTTTTAATTGATGCGTCTGCGCTACCATGCAGTGGGGGAGGGGGGTTGCGGAGAGGCAGGAGCGGATTTAACTCCTGTTTCTAATTGATAGATTAGGAATCAAACAAACACTGCCCCGCCTCTCATACCCCTTGTTCCGGCCCTGGCCTTGGGCAATAAGGGTGGGCTGACCATGGTAATATTAAAAGGACTGGGGGATAATTTTGGAAACATAGGTAATTTCTTTCATATTTGGGGTGCTGCAGTAAGTTAATGGCATTTCCTTTTTACAGTTTCTGTCTCTATGCATTCCTCATAAAGAAGGATTAAGAAATGTATGCAGGTTTTGTAACTGTGATTAACATCATTAACAGCTAAACTTTACCTGTCGTGCAACTATTTAATGTATTTCTGCTTCTAGACTCTTAAGACCCCGGAAGCCTGTTCAGACTGGCCAGACACACACACAGGGCTTTGGAGGCATGCCAAGCAATATGCTATTCTTTCAAAATGTATACTCTCACTACTGAATGCAAGCCAGTGAAATACCATAAATAGCTACTCATTAGCTTATATGTCTCCATAAATTGGATGCTAGGTAAGCAAATGTTACACAACAGAAAACACTGCTTTATTTGCCTTTGCACTCAATGTATCTGCATATTCAGCATCTTAATATTCATTCATGTTACACCAGTTTGTCATTACAATCCTAATAAATTCACACCAGTATACTTTATAAATGTTGTGAGCCAAAACAACAGACCAGCCCATAACCCCCATCTCTCTAGGTATTGGTTCATCAGTTCAGTACACTTCTATCTGCCGTTATGCGCTGTATTTGTCAGGCAAAATGTTCAACTGCCCAATCATTGAGTGGTCACATACCCAGAGGCTCCAAGGGGGAATTAACAAATGTGTTGTAAGCAAAACTTTATATAAAAAAGCTGCAATTGTACCACCACATTTTTCAATATTGTCGCAGCTCTATTAATACATATGCAATAATATTGTTAACAGGGGGTATGACTGTCTTTGAATCAAAAATTGCTAGGGATGCACAAAATCCAGGATTCTGCATTATTTAGCAGGTTTGGGTTCGGCCAAATTCGGCTGAACTGAATCTGAATCCTAATTTGCATATGTAAATTATGGGCCGGAAGGGACAATCACTTCATCTCAAAACAAGGAAGAAAAAAATAGTTTTTCCACTTTTTCCTTTTTTGACCCAATTTGCATATGCAAATTAGGATTTGGATTCAATTGGGTATTCACAGCACCGGATTTGCTGGGCAGGCACCTGTCTGGGGGGAGTGCACTTATGAGGTTATAAATATGTTAGTTACTTTGACCTAAGTGTTGTTATCTTGATAAAGACCCTATTGAGGGTCGAAACGTCGATTCCAATAAAGTTTTTTTTACTGCAAAATAATTTTTTTAGACAGAAGATACAATATAATATGATCTAAAGTACAGAAAAATATCTAAATTACCTATCACTGTTTGGTTACAGGATTGACCCCCATTGGTTTCCATCCCTTGAGGCTGAAGCTGTGCATTGTATGTAAAGTAACTTCACATCCACTCCTCTAAGCAGGTTGCTGGTAGTATACCTGCAGTACTGAAAGAATACGTAGTCTTCAAAAAAAGCAATTTGTACTTTGCCAGCGTGAAGGCAACTTGTGGTATTCTTCAGTGTTGAGTTTTGTGTGGTTCTAAGCACATGCCCACTGCATTTGTATGAGAACATAGTACAGGTATAGGATTTATTATTTAGAAACGTCTGACACAAAGAAATAGGGTTTTATGTAAACAAACAAGTGTTATTCTTAGTTTTTTTTTAACTGACTTCCTTTTCCCGGGTATAAAAAGTGTACTTTGTACTAGATGTACAGCTTGTGTGCAATTTGTGTTGCTTGCAAAATATCCCGGTGAATTGTTTTAATGCTTTTTATCAGCATTATACCTGGTCCCTTGCATTACCCCTCTACAACACTTTCCCTTCCAGCCAATTCATGTCTGTGTTTAAAAAAAAAAAAAAAAAAAAAAAAAGTACAATTCATACTGATAGACATAGCAACACATGGTCAGTTAGCATTCTGAGTAGTGTCTGGCTAATACAATGGACCTGTTTAATGATGTTTGCAGCAGAGATACCCAATATCATGTTGCCAGGGTGGAGGTTCAGCATACAGCTTGAATACATGTCGGCTATGAAATCTTTCAGGAGCTGTTTTGTACTGTATGTTTAGTGCTCGTGAGTGTGTTGTCAAAATAAACCTTCATCCTTCAGATTTTAGTTAAACCAAATAAATAAAATAAAAAGAATTTGCAGAGCATGGAAAACCCCAAAATATGCTCCCAAGATATATCAATTTTGGGCTGTAGAAGTATAAAGCATTCAAATTTTCACAGCTTATACTTTGACACCTAATGCTTTTGAAAACTAAACTCGCTGGGGCTTATTTATAAACACTGGGCACATTTAGCAACTAATTGGCGATTTGCTTTTTTTCAGCCGGCTGTAAAGCACAAATCTAATTGTTTGCATTGATTACTGCCCAGGTGCAAATTTGCCCAGTGTTTATAAATAACCCCATACGGTCTGCAGGCTACATTGCAAAAGTCCCTAATTTTACAATAAACCTACATAATTATACAGATAAATCCATATTTTTGAGCATACTGATTTTTTAATTCAATTAATTTAATAGATAAATGTATTTTCTACTCTAAATTCACCAACAGGAAGTCTTTAAAGTTAGAAAAATCTGCTCAACACTGTTACTGCATCTTACCTAACACATGTTCTTGGGTACAAAGACAAAATGTCAAATAGTTTAATACTCCGTGTGTATAACATTACCCAGTTGTGACTTGTACAGACTCCAAAATGAAAATAATGTATAAGATATTTCATTGCCCTTCACACTGGTTGCGATTTGTGTAAATTACCATATAAACCCAAAAAAAAAAAATCAGATCTTTTTAGAAACTGCATATACTAAAGAATTCAAAATGCTTAAATTTGCTGGTCTTTACAAAATTGTCTCAAAGGTTGAATTGTTGTAACGATCGCCGCCCGGAGCAGGCCCAGGAGCTCCGGGCGGCGCGTCCTCTCCTGCCGGCGTCGCTCCCAAGATGGCGGCGCCCATGGCCGCCACGTGGGTAAGCGGCGCCGGCGCGATGACGTCAGTGCGCCGACGTCGGCGCAAGGACGTCAATGACGTCACTAAGGCGCCAAATTCAAATAAAAAGCCTGTTTAGACGCCAGGATGGCGCCCAAGTATAGGAAACCTTGCCCTAAGTATTTCCTGGGTTCCCTGTGTGCTAATATTCCTTATCCTGATCCTGATTATTATCCTTGACCCCTGCCTGGCCTTTGGACTTTGCTGTTATCTGCCTGCCCCTGAACTCTTGCCTGGATTCTGACTACTCTCTGGATTAACCCCTTGGACACCGCGACCTTGCACCCTCAAGAAGGCTTCCTCCTTGATCCCGACTACCTCCCTGGAGGGAGCTCCCGGCTCCCTGACATTATACTTGGGCCATGGATCCTACTGAGGAAGCTACGCCTGATGTCGGACGAGCGCTCCGCGGACTGGCATCCCGCATGGAGGAATATGAAGCCCAGCAGTACCACATTGCACAGGCACTCGATACCCTTCTCTCCCGAGTGCCTCCAGCGCCTCCTGCTTCCCAAGCGGCTGCAAATCCTCCTTTGGCGGACGTCTCATCTAACACAGGTTTCTCGTCTGGTGAGCCTCGTATTCCGCCTCCTCCTCGCTTCAGTGGGGACCCACAGGCCTGCAGAGGTTTCGCTACACAGTGCCAGATCCAGTTCGAGTTTCAACCCTCGCACTTCCCCAATGAACGTTCCAAGGTGGGGTATGTAATGTCTCGTTTGGTGGGCAAACCGCTTGAGTGGGCAACATCTCTTTGGGAGAAGAATTCTCCACTGACTTTTGATGCCAAGGCTTTTCTGCAAACATTCCGTACTGTGTTTGATGCCCCGGGTCGGGTCACTAATGCTCCTTCTCGTCTCCTGCAACTCCGACAGGGAAACCGTAGCGTCAGTGACTATGCTATTGACTTTAGAACTTTGATGGCTGAAACTTCCTGGAATGACGATGCCTATAAGGCCGTATTCTATCAAGGTCTGTCTATTCGCATTAAAGATGATCTTGTCTCCAGGGAGTTCCCTGATCTGCTGGAAGATCTGATTGCACTGTCCATTAAAGTGGACACTCGTCTCAGAGAGCATCAAGTAGAGAGGGAGCATTGTAAACGATTTCAACCCGTGTTGGCACCTCGCTTCCAGAGACCTCTCTTGCAAACTCCAGCTGCTCAAGCTCCTTCTTCTCCTCCGGAGGAACCGATGCAGGTTGGAAGGGCTCGTCTCTCCGAACAAGAAAGACTCCGTAGACGAATGGCTGGCTTATGTCTGTATTGTGGCGGACAGTCTCATTTTGCGAATTCTTGTCCAGCGAAGCCCACGAGTTCTGTTCCCCGAGGTATATCTAGGGTAACACATGTAGGGGGCACTACTCCAAAGTCTCAAGAGAACACTCACAGGTTTCTCCTTCCTTTACAGATTCGCCTAGCCACTAAGACTATTGTTGGCTCTGCTTTCATTGACTCTGGAGCTGCTGGGAACTTCATGGACGCTCTGTTCGCCAAACACTTGGAAGTTCCCTTATTCCCATTGTCTACTCCTCTCCGAGTCACAGCCATTGACGACAGACCCCTGGAGGCTGAATTTATCTCCATGACGACTGGGGAATTGCCTGTGCAGGTTGGGACATTGCATAAAGAAAGACTTTCGTTCCTAATTATTTCCTGCCCATCCGTTCCAGTTGTGTTGGGTCTTCCTTGGCTGCGCCTGCATAATCCTTCCATTGATTGGTCCGCAGGACAGATTTCCCGTTGGAGCCCATTTTGCCAGCAGCACTGCCTTCCTGCTGAACCCCTCCGGAGGGTGAATATCTCTTTGTCTGATCTGAAGACTCTACCCCCCTTTTACAAGGAATTCGCTGATGTGTTCTGTAAGAAGTCTGCAGAATTCCTTCCTCCACATCGACAATACGATTGTCCTGTCGATCTCCTGCCTGGAACCATGCCCCCTAGAGGTCGTACTTATCCTCTCTCTCCAGCGGAGACCACTGCTATGAAGCAGTATATCCAAGAAAATCTTCAGCGGGGGTTTATTCGCCCTTCTACCTCTCCTGCCGGGGCTGGATTCTTCTTCGTGGAAAAGAAGGATGGAGGCCTTCGTCCTTGCATCGACTACCGGGGTCTTAATAAGATTACGGTTAAGAACCGGTATCCCTTGCCCTTGATTGCCGAACTCTTTGACCAATTGAAGGGGGCTAAAATCTTCACTAAGTTGGATCTCCGTGGGGCGTACAACCTCATTCGCATCCGTGAGGGTGATGAATGGAAGACGGCTTTCAACACTCGTGACGGGCACTATGAATATCTCGTTATGCCCTTTGGCCTTTGCAATGCCCCTGCCGTCTTCCAGGAGTTTGTTAACGATGTGTTCCGGGATCTCCTAGGAAGGTTCGTAGTCGTGTACCTGGACGACATCCTGATCTTTTCTAAAGACTTAGAAAGCCATCGCTCCCAGGTGAAGGAGGTACTCTCTCGTTTGAGGAAGAACTCTCTCTTCGCCAAGTTGGAGAAGTGCGTCTTCGAGGTGTCTAAGATCCCCTTCCTAGGATACATTATCTCTCCTGAGGGATTTGAGATGGATCCCGTAAAAGTGTCTGCCATCCAGGAGTGGCCTCTCCCGCTGTGTACCAAGGCAATCCAGAGATTTATCGGATTTGCTAATTACTATCGGCAGTTCATCCGGGGGTTCTCTTCCCGCATTACACCTATCCTGGCCCTCATCCGGAAAGGGGGTAAACCCAGCTTGTGGCCTCCATCTGCCATTGATGCTTTTCAGTCCTTGAAAGAGGCCTTCACGTCCGCTTCTGTCCTCCGACACCCCAATCCTGAACTACCCTTCTGCATCGAAGTTGATGCTTCTGAAGTCGGAGCCGGAGCCATCCTGTCTCAGAGACACCCCGCTGATGGGAAGTTGCACCCCTGTGCTTATTTCTCCAAGAAGTTCTCGTCCGCAGAGCAGAACTACGATGTCGGGAACCGAGAACTCTTGGCTGTTAAACTCGCCCTTGAAGAATGGCGTCACCTCTTGGAGGGTTCTCTGATTCCTGTTCAGATTTACACCGATCATAAGAATCTCGAGTTCATCCAGTCCCTCAAGAGGCTAAACCCCAGACAGGCAAGGTGGGCTCTCTTCTTCTCTCGATTTAATTTTATCTTGACTTATCGCCCAGGCTCCAAGAATCGGAAGGCCGATGCCTTGTCTCGTAGCTTCACTCCGGTGGACCGCTCTCCTGAGAGACAAGAGCCAATCATCCCTCCAGTCAAGATTATTGCCTCCCTGTATCCACAGTTTGCCGACCAAATCCTGGCTGGTCAGTCTTCTGCTCCTTCCGGTACTCCCATTGGGATGGCATTTGTTCCTCCTGAGCTGCGTCTGCCTATCCTGCAACAGACCCATTGCTCCAGGCAAGCCGGACACCCTGGCCCAGCTAAAACTCTTGAACTCTTACGACGCCTGGTCTGGTGGCCTGATATCCGCAAAGATGTGAAAGACTTTGTTGCTGCTTGTAATGTTTGTGCCACATCTAAGTCAAGCCACTCCCGCCCCAGTGGGTTACTACAGCCCTTGCCAGTTCCTTCCCGTCCCTGGACCCACCTGTCCATGGACTTCATTGTCGAACTTCCTCCCTCCTGTGGGAACACGGTGATCTGGGTTGTCATTGATCGTTTCTCCAAAATGGCCCATTTCATCCCTCTGAAGAAGTTGCCCTCTGCGGTGGAGTTGTCCCAGCTATTTATCCAGTACATCTTCCGCCTGCATGGTTTCCCGGTGGAGATCGTCTCCGATAGAGGCACACAGTTTACTGCCAAGTTCTGGCGTTCCCTATGCAAAGACCTGGGAATTGTTCTTCAGTTTTCATCTGCATACCACCCGCAGACGAATGGGGCAGCTGAACGTGTCAACCAAGCCCTGGAACAGTTCTTGAGGAACCACGTTTCCCTTTGTCAAGATGATTGGTCTGATCTCCTCCCGTGGGCGGAATTTGCTCATAACAATGCCTGCCACACTTCCACTGGAAGGTCCCCATTTATGGCGGTGTATGGTCAACATCCTCAAGCCTTCCCACAAGACTTTGTGTTGTCCGATGTTCCGGCCGCTGATGACCATGCAGCCCACATGTCTGCTATTTGGGCCGCAACCAAGTCCAATCTGGAGAAGAGTGCTCTGGTTCTTAAGACGTTTGCAGATCGTAGACGTAGACCCTCTCCTCCCTACAAGGTCGGTGATAAAGTCTGGTTGTCTTCCAGGAACATTCGGTTGAAGGTACCATCTCCTAAGTTGGGTCCGAGGTTCGTAGGTCCTTTTTCCATCCTGGAAGTGATCAATCCTGTGGCTGTCAGACTTCAGCTTCCTCCTGAGATGCGAATTCCCAACGTGTTTCATGTCTCCTTGGTGAAACCCGCTACCTCCAACCGCTTTTCTGTTGTCCAGCCTCCTCCTCCTACTATCTCTGTGGATGGTCAACAAGAATATGAAGTGGAGAAGATCCTTGACTCCAGAATCTCCAGGGGGTCTCTTCAGTACCTCATCAAGTGGAAGGGCTTTGGCCCTGAAGAATGCTCCTGGGAAGGATACTCTGATGTCCATGCTCCTCGTCTGGTGAGGGAGTTCCATTCCAAGTTTCCCCAGAAGCCAAGTCCTGGTGGTCCGGAGGCCCCCCGTGAAGGGGGGGGTACTGTAACGATCGCCGCCCGGAGAAGGCCCAGGAGCTCCGGGCGGCGCGTCCTCTCCTGCCGGCGTCGCTCCCAAGATGGCGGCGCCCATGGCCGCCACGTGGGTAAGCGGCGCCGGCGCGATGACGTCAGTGCGCCGACGTCGGCGCAAGGACGTCAATGACGTCACTAAGGCGCCAAATTCAAATAAAAAGCCTGTTTAGACGCCAGGATGGCGCCCAAGTATAGGAAACCTTGCCCTAAGTATTTCCTGGGTTCCCTGTGTGCTAATATTCCTTATCCTGATCCTGATTATTATCCTTGACCCCTGCCTGGCCTTTGGACTTTGCTGTTATCTGCCTGCCCCTGAACTCTTGCCTGGATTCTGACTACTCTCTGGATTAACCCCTTGGACACCGCGACCTTGCACCCTCAAGAAGGCTTCCTCCTTGATCCCGACTACCTCCCTGGAGGGAGCTCCCGGCTCCCTGACAATTGTACACCGTTATCTCCCATTAGCTCTTTTGTACTGACACAATGTTCTAAATATTACTTCCTTATGTCTCCTGTGTTTATAATCTGGAATGCATGGGACCGGGGTTTTTCCATAATTTGAATCACCCTTCCTTAAAGGGGTTGTTCGCCTTTAAATTAACTTTTAATATGATGTAGAGCGTGATATTCTGAGACAATTTGCAATTTAGTTTTCATTTTTTATTATTTGTGTTTTTTAAATAATTGATCTTTTTACTCAGCAGCTCTCCAGTTTGCAATTTCAGCAATCTGGTTGCTAGGGTTTAAATTACCCTAGTAAACTTACATTGATTTGAATAAGAGACTGGAATAGGAGAGGAACTTAATAGAAAGATGAGTAATAAAAAGTAGCAATAACAATACATTTGCAGCGTTACAGTGCATTTGTTTTCTAGATGGGGTCAGTGACCCCCATCTGAAAGCTGGAAAGAATCAGAAGAAGGTGGCAAACAATTCAAAACCAATAAAAAAAACGAAGACCAAATAGAAAAATTGCTTAGAATTATCCAGTCTATAACATACTAAAAGTTAAATTAAAGGTGAACCACCCATTTAAGTCTACTAAAACATTTAAACATTAAAGGGGACCCTTCACCCAAAAAAATATTCCAAATCCTATTTTATCATGTTAGTCAAGCAAAATTAACTTTAATTACACAATATTAATTATTTGAATCTTGTTTCCATCAGTCTGGGAACTCATAGTTAGGCAGGAGCCATTTTGTGGACACTGTCATTAAGGCAAAGTCTTACATCATCTCAGAATCTTGTTTGTGCATCAGAATGGGGGACCTGATGTCCATCCCCATGCCCTGACTACACAATTTAATTAAGAGAACAGGGGAATGTGGGGAGAGCAGTGACATCTAGAAAGTGCTGAATGGAAAGTGAAAGTAATTGCCTGCCTTTCCTCTGAGGGACAGGCAATATTTGATTGACAGCTGAAATGTTTAAATGTGTTTACAACAGCTAAGAACGCTTTAATACAAAAAAGAATTTGGATTTCATGTTTAATTTGAAAATAACTTTTATTAGACAGCTTTTGATGTCTGGGTGACAGGTCCACTTTTAATAAAGTAGACTTGTGGTAGCTTTATCATCCAGTGCAAGGTACTGTTTATATTATTACAGAGAAATACTTAGAATTCTATTACTTAAATGGAACTGAATGGGAGATAACCTTCCCATAATTCTGAGCTTACAGGGTAAAGGTTTCCACATATTGCACCCTTTACTTGTACCTTATATATTTAAATAGATAAACATGCCTGAGGAAGATCACTATGATGTGAAAATCTGTTACTTTTGCTGGGAACATTTATAGAAGTAAACAATTTGAATTTTTATTTAGTATATATTTAAAAGCAGGTCAAAGTTTCGGTCTTTTCCTAAGAACTTTATCAAGACCTTTCACCATGCCTTGCACCAAGTGTATTTCTTCCTTTGAGGAATCTCAGGCTGGGTTCTCTTTTTTTCCTCACCTTTATAGTCACAAGAGTGTTGCAATGAGCCCCTGTGCTCATGGGATAAGAAGCCTGTCTGATATATATATATAAATATCCTGTAAATTATATATTTGGTGATATTGGTTATAATTGGAGCTTAGTGATGTCACGTGACTCACTGAAAGCTCCCCACTGCACTGGCAGCTTTTAAAAGCATGTTCAGTTGTGCTGGAGTTGGAGTATAACCTTCACAGACATGGATATAATCCTAATGTGGGAATATGTGACCAGGAGATAAGAACTTAATCTACAATGCCCTGTGTCTGGGGAGGGTAAGACTGTTCTTAGAAAGAACATCACCGCACAAGCTTTAAAAGAAAGATATTTTTTCTTGGACTGAGGATATCATCTGATAAAAAGTCAAATTGTAGAACCAGAGCACTTTTTTGTGCAAATGAAAGACAATTTTTGTCTTATGTTTTTTAAATCTGATGATATTAAGGAAAACATAATATACTGCATACTGTTATTTTGAAAAATGTATATAAAACATGATAAATTACTAACTAGGTACTTACTGTATATGGAAAGAACTTTGGGCTCCTTACATAAGGGGGGATGCAAACAATTTTTCCCCAATAGTACTGTGTGGCCTCCTTTCGGTGCTTCAGAGGGGGAAAAGTCTGCCAGGACTTTGCAGGGGACTATCAGTGGAGAAAAAGAGCACTGGTCTAATTAGATGGAGCTTCTTGGGGAAAGAAATGAAGTGCAATTTAGTAGTATGAGGGATTGCAGTGTAGCGTAGATATGCTAATCTATTATGTGATGCTGGGGTAGAGAATCTGTATGGTCCATTACAGGGTGCTGCCAATGAAAGGTGTACTAATCTATCACGATGTGCACTGGGCTTTATTGGTATTGGTGCTAAGTATTGTATTGATGTGGATTGTGTAATACAAAAGAAAAAAGGGGGGGCATTAACTTGAACTCGCCAGGTCCACCCCAATACCCCCTAATCACTTGACAAAGGCCCAGGGGAGTAGAGGTCTGATATAAACCAGCCCCCCCCCTCCCTGCATAGTCTGGATCAGATCCCCTATTATTACACCAGTGGCATTAGTGTAACTTTGGAAACTATGCATGCTAGTGATTGACGGATCATTTATAATTATTTACTATTCATTGCTTGTCAGATGAGCATTGCTTGATATGTTGATTTGATCACAGCTGCATTTATTGCATCTAAGTAAAGGAAAGTGCTTTATAAAATATTAGAGGGAAAATTGTGGAAGCACTCAAGGCTAAATCAAAATATATTTAAATATAATGGAAGTGCTACTTACAATGCACTTCCCTGGGCCCCTGTCTCATAAATAATTCAGTATAAATGCAAGTGCATGTTTACAAAACAGGGGTTTTTAGTTACCAAAGTTACCCTCTAATATAGTATATTGGCCTGAAGCTGTGGCATAGCTTCATGTGGTTTTTCAATAGCACCCCATACCCACCCTTTAAAACTATTGGTGGTCCTACGCTTTTAAATGTGGGCGTTGGTTTGGGCAATCCCTCTCTCTTAAAAGCCTTTACTGGCGGGGGAGGATTCAGCCTTCAAATTGAAACCAATGCTCAACACACACTGAACACAGGTAATGCTATTATGCAGAGAAATCTTTTTTTTTTTAAAAATAAGTTAGGGACCGCCATATGGGGTTTACCTTGACGTGGTATGGTGGCTTTTCAATTTTATGATCATAACTTTGGTAACTAAAAACCCCTGTTTTGTAAACATGCACTTGCATTTATACTGAATTATTTATGAGACAGGGGCCCAGGGAAGTGTATTGTAAGTAGCACTTCCATTATATTTAAATATATTTTGATTTAGCCTTGAGTGCTTCCACAATTTTCCCTCTAATAAAGTGCTTTATAAAAGCAATTGCCATTTTACATTGGCCTTAAAATGATTTGCTAATGAGCTATGATAAGCTAATGTGGTGACGCATGCCTAGAGCTAACAGAGGATGCTTGGCATGGAGCTGCACTGGAATTTTCCACTAACCGTGTGCCGGCTCCTGGAAATTTCCACTTCCTTCTTCCATCCAGTTTCTCATTAGCCGTTCCGACAGCGACAGGATGCTTTGGCACTCACAACAGTATCATAGCACAAAGGAATCCAGCTTGCTTTAGTCTGTCAGCCCTTACACTTCTACATTTACTTGCTCCTGTCTGCTAGAATTAATCTCTTGCCATGAATATTAATAGAGCAATCAAACAATGGGATAGGATACTCACACTGAACTACAGATACAGTCTTCATTTTAATTAATAGATCCCTGCTGGAATGGAAATTGTCCTTTCCTATAGTGCAGACTGCATATAACTTTGTTACAAACGACATGTGTTTACCAGTGATGACTGACTTGCAGCAATTTAGTTGAGGCCAAGGTTTAGCTGTGAGGCCATGCACTATACGTGGTTTAGAGCAAAATTGTTTACTTGTGTTGGTGCTTGTGCACATTGATAATGTAGCATTCCAACAGGAGAGGCTAATAGTTGGCTAATGAAGAGGTTCAGCCAGAATACAGTGTGAATCATCACATTCTCATAAAGACACCGCAGTAGAAACCCATCACTGATTCTGAATCTTAAAAACTCCTTTGAGTTAACTTTAATATGATGTAGAGATCCAAATCCAGGATTCGGTTCAGGATTCAGGCATTTCCAGCAGGATTGCCTGGTGTCTATATATAATTATATACACATAATTTACATATATATGCACATTTGGATTTGGTTTTCGCCTGAATCTTTCACAAAGGATTCTGTGCATCCCTAGTAGAGAGTGATATTCTTTATTTGTTATTTGTGTTTTTTAAGTTGCTTAGCTTTTTATTCAGCAGCTCTCCAATTTGCATTTTCAGCAATCTGGTTGCTAGGGCCCTAGACCACAGGGTCTGTTTCCTCTATAGCATTCAAATCCCCCTCTCTGCCGATTACTATTTCTTTTAATTGATGCGTCTGCGCTACAATGCAGTGGGGGAGGGGGGTTGCGGAGAGGCAGGAGCGGATTTAACTCCTGTTTCTAATTGATAGATTAGGAATCAAACAAACACTGCCCCGCCTCTCATACCCCTTGTTCCGGCCCTGGCCTTGGGCAATAAGGGTGGGCTGACCATGGTAATATTAAAAGGACTGGGGGATAATTTTGGAAACATAGGTCATTTCTTTCATATTTGGGGTGCTGCAGTAAGTTAATGGCATTTCTTTTTTACAGTTTCTGTCTATGCATTCCTCATAAAGAAGGATTAAGAAATGTATGCAGGTTTTGTAACTGTGATTAACATCATTAACAGCTAAACTTTACCTGTCGTGCAACTATTTAATGTATTTCTGCTTCTAGACTCTTAAGACCCCGGAAGCCTGTTCAGACTGGCCAGACACACACACAGGGCTTTGGAGGCATGCCAAGCAATATGCTATTCTTTCAAAATGTATACTCTCACTACTGAATGCAAGCCAGTGAAATACCATAAATAGCTACTCATTAGCTTATATGTCTCCATAAATTGGATGCTAGGTAAGCAAATGTTACACAACAGAAAACACTGCTTTATTTGCCTTTGCACTCAATGTATCTGCATATTCAGCATCTTAATATTCATTCATGTTACACCAGTTTGTCATTACAATCCTAATAAATTCACACCAGTACACTTTATAAATGTTGTGAGCCAAAACAACAGACCAGCCCATAACCCCCATCTCTCTAGGTATTGGTTCATCAGTTCAGTACACTTCTATCTGCCGTTATGCGCTGTATTTGTCAGGCAAAATGTTCAACTGCCCAATCATTGAGTGGTCACATACCCAGAGGCTCCAAGGGGGAATTAACAAATGTGTTGTAAGCAAAACTTTATATAAAAAAGCTGCAATTGTACCACCACATTTTTCAATATTGTCGCAGCTCTATTAATACATATGCAATAATATTGTTAACAGGGGGTATGACTGTCTTTGAATCAAAAATTGCTAGGGATGCACAAAATCCAGGATTCTGCATTATTTAGCAGGTTTGGGTTCGGCCAAATTCGGCTGAACTGAATCTGAATCCTAATTTGCATATGTAAATTATGGGCCGGAAGGGACAATCACTTCATCTCAAAACAAGGAAGTAAAAAAGTTTTTCCACTTTTTCCTTTTCTGACCCAATTTGCATATGCAAATTAGGATTTGGATTCAATTGGGTATTCACAGCACCGGATTAGCTGGGCAGGCACACTACCTCAAGGCTACAAATTTATTGTTATTGCTACTTTTGTTTACTCTTCTTTCTATTCAGATCCTCTCCTATTCATATTCCAGTCTCTCATTCAAATCAGTGCACTGTTCCTAGAGTAATTTGCAGTAAGTAACTAGCCAGTGCCGGGCCTGGGCACGGGCAGTGCAGCCGGGCCACCCTCCAGAATCGATCTTCTTACTGGCTGAGGGGGTGTGGGCCCTGGTCCAATCGCACCCCTGCTCCTCCGGTAGATCCGCCACTGGTAATTTGGGTCCTAGCAACCAGATTGCTGAAGTTGCAAACTGGAGAGCTGGTCAATAAAAAGCTAAATAACGCAAAAACCACAAATAATAAAACATGATAGCCAATTGCAAATTGTCTCAAGATATCACTCTCTTCATCAGTGATCCCCAACCAGTAACTCGTGAGCAACATGTTGCTCTCCAACCCCTTGGATGTTGCTCCTAGTGGCCTCAAAGCAGGCGCTTATTTTTGAATTCCAGGCTTGGAGGCAAGTTTTGGTTGTATAAAAACCAGGTGCACTGCCACACAGAGCCTCAATGTAGGTTGACAATCCACAAAGAGGCTAAAAATGGACAATCGCAGCACTTATTTGGCACCCCAAGAACATTTTTCATGCTAGTGTTGCTCCCCAGCTCCTTTTACTTCTGAATGTTGCTCACGGGTTCAAAAGGTTGTGGATCCCTGCTCCACATCATACTAAAATCCTTTTGTTGGAAACTGAGAGCTTGCCCATCCCCCCTTGAGACTGGAGTTTATTTCGGACAGCAAGCTGTATCTGTACTATTTATCCTAGGATTTATTTCTGTATAGAGATAATAGAGTAAATACTTGAAATCTATGTTTGGTGCCATATATCAACCAAAGCATCTTTTGTTTGGTTTAAGTGGCAGGTGATATATATAGTGATAAGTATTGAATTTGCAATAATGATTGTGCTTCCAGCTGCTAATCTAGCTGCATAATGAATATTACTTAATGATTTCACCTACCATATAGGGATTATCAGGAGTCTCTTTCCACACAGCATCACATGGACTCTGCACCTCATCATATGTAATGAAACAAAGGTTAGTTGGTTCTTGCCACATTTTGTATCTTCTGCACCAGTGGAATAACTACAACTAGCTGGGCCCCACAGCACATTATAATGGCCCCAAAACCCAATAACCTGTTTTGCAAACATATACAAAAAATGCAAAAATACACAGGCTGACATCAACCAGAGCCTTCAGCATGTGTGCCCATAGCCTTAGTGTATCACAGAACACCCAGAATAATGTGTACAAATATATTGTCAGTAGAGTGCCTAAAATAGATACTCAGCAGATAGCTGGATTATATGCATCTCTCATCATTTTGGATGAAGCCTCTGTATGGTAAGGACCCTTACACACCGCCATTTTTACCTGCTCTCCCATGCATTTCGCTTTCTTTCGTTCAGCTGCAGGGGAACGCAGGAGTAGACGCAGTTGATTATTTTGAAGGGGCTGTACTCACACAGACGCATGTAAGTGCCAAACGCAGGTTGGGATGCAGCAAGTTGCATTTCACATGCGTTAGGTGCATACATGCGTCTGTGTGAGTACAGCCCCCTTCAAAATAATTGACTGCATCTACTCTTGCGCTCCCCTGTGGCTGAACCTGAAAGCAGGGGAGTGCAGGTAAAAACGCCTGTTTGTAAGGGCCTTGAAGTATTTAAGATAACCTACTAAAATCACATTTTCATATTACAGTCAGCAAGAACAAAAGCTCCAGCCCTGGGCTACTGTCACACTGAGAGTTCCTGGTAATTCTCCAACAGTAGCTATGCCCCACATACTGTGCACCCTGAGGTATCCAAGCCATTTGCAGGATTCATTAATTCTTGTATCTAAAGATAATACAAATAACCACTTTAATGTTACTGTAGTTATTGAAGAGGCTACGTTGTGCACTGCACCAAACACTATAATAACACTGAATGGCATTCGCCCAAATGTATGTGAAATGTATCAGTCATTGAGTGAACAACAGCAGGGAAGGTACTTGAAATTCCTTGCATAGTGTGTCATAAATGCAAACTCACCCTGCAGTCTTTGCAGAAATAGTCAGAATATTTTCCTTGAGGTGTAGAGGGCTGTTATGAAACTATAGTGTGCATTTATGAACACAATGCAGTTTACATAGCTCAGATACAAATCACCAACGTTCTTATTATTTCAACAGAATAGTTCAAGGGGCAGATTCACTAAGGGTCGAATTTCGAAGTAAAAAATACTTCGAAATTTGACCCTCGAATTGAAATCCTTCGACTTCGAATATCGAAGTCGAAGGATTTAGCGCTAAACGTTCGTTCGATCGATCGAAGGATTTTTTTAAATCCTTCGAATCGAACGATTAAATCCTTCGAATCGAAGGATTTTAATCCAACGATCGAAGGAAAATCCTTCGATCAAAAAAAGTTTAGCAAGCCTATGGGGACCTTCCCCATAGGCTAACATTGACTTCGGTAGGTTTTATCTGCCGAAGTAGGGGGTCGAAGTTTTTTTTAAAGGGAAAGTACTTCGACTATCGAATAGTCGAACGATTTTTCGTTCGAATCGAAGTCGAAGGTCGTAGTCGAAGGTCGAAGTAGCCCATTCGATGGTCGAAGTACCCAAAAAATACTTCGAAATTCGAAGTATTTTTCATTCGAATCCTTCACTCGAGCTTAGTGAATCGGCCCCCAAATGTCCACTAATTCGTGTCTGCTGCAACTTGTGCATGCTGCACCAGTATAGCTGCAAATTGGCTTATTTTGGCAAACTATATGGGGATGGGGACACTGCAAAATATCAATAACAATAGTCAGCTCAGCTATGGACTGACGCTGTTAAAATGGCATTCAATTGTTTCCTTGTGTACCGTAAATGTGTGCAACTGTTTGCCCTTTATCACAACAGGATGGACAAAATGCTCACTGCAAATTACATAGTTACATAGGGTTGAAAAAAGACAAAGTCCATCAAGTTCAACCCCTTCAAATGAAAACCCAGCATCCATACATACACCCATCCCTACTTTTAATTAAATTCTATATACCCATATCTATACTAACTATAGAGTTTAGTATTACAATAGCCTTTGATATTGTGTCTGTCCAAAAAATCATCCAAGTCATTCTTAAAGGCATTAACTGAATCAGCCATCACAACATCACCCGGCAGTGCATTCCACAACCTCACTGTCCTGACTGTGAAGAACCCTCTACGTTGCTTCAAATGAAAGTTCTTTTCTTCTAGTCTAAAGGGGTGGCCTCTGGTACGGTGATCCACTTTATGGGTAAAAAGGTCCCCTGCCATTTGTCTATAATGTCCTCTAAATTGCTTAGTAAACAAATAAAATATGTTTTTTTAACAGGAATTGAATTGTGTTATCACAAACAAGAACATGTGAGACCTCTGAAGTCTTACATATTGCCCATTATGTGTATTCATTTTAACTACAGCATGAAATTGGAGACTTGTCTGAAAATCTTTTTTTCTGTATTAAGATAACACCCGTGGCATAACTACATATTACTGGGCCCCACAGCAAATTATTTATTACACAGACGACAATATCCCATAAGGTAGAGTTGCCAGACCTCTGACATACTTAAATCAATTTTTATTGGCAACCATTATTTTTTACTGACATATTAAAAAGTGTCATCATTTCTCAAAAAGTTAATGAACTTGTAGTGAAGTGAAAAGGAGAATTAAGGAAGAGTACCCAAGTAAGTAAAGACACAGTACTATTGTATTTATTATTATCATCATGTATTTTTTAGAGTGCCAACATACTGGAATCAGTGTCGGACTGGCCCACTGGGATACCAGGAAAACTCCCAGAGGCCCAGGTGTCAGTGGGCCCTCCTGCTTTTTAAACATTTGGCCTATTTCATGGTCATTCCCTATTTCTATGAGAAAAAAGAGGCTAGATAGATGGAATAATAGGTTATAGTATGTAAAGAAAATTGAATAGGAGAATAGAGGTTGAGTGAGGAGAGTAAGAAAATAATTCTTAGAGTGGGCCCCTGGTCTAAAGGTTTTTGGGTGGGCCCCTGGTCTAAGGGTTTTTGGTGAGACCCTGCTGTCCCAGTCCGACACTGACTGGAATTACAATTTGCACATCAGCCTGCGTCCCTCTGGGCCTCTAGTTTATTGCCCTCAGCCTCCCAGCACTGATTGCTCCTTTATCTCCTGTCTCATACCTCCCAACATTTTGGAAGTAAAAAGAGGGACAAAATTTTTTTTCCCGCATGTAGCGCAGACATTTTTTTGACCACACCCCTTTCTGTGGCCACACCCCCTAATTACCATGTTTGTTTTACAAAATTTGGCAGGTTATGAAAGTTTGAAAATATTTCTCCTTATCTAAACTGTGTTTTTGTGTCTCAAAATTGTTACAAAGTATCTTATTTGCATGTGTTAGCTGTTCTGGGCTCTCTGCTAAAAGCCAATTAAGTGAGAAATTTTGTTTCTTTTTCTGGCTGTTCGGTGCAGAGAAAAGAGGGACTTTCCAGTACAAATGAGCGACTGCGGGTTGAGCTGTCAAAAGAGGGACTGTCCCTCCGAAAAAGGGACAGTTGGGAGGTATGCCTGTCTGAACCCCTCTTCCTCTTCCACAGTCTGCACATGTGAGTTTACACCAGGGAACTTTAGGTGCCCCTGTGTTTGTAGCAATTAGGTCGCACTGTATAGGGTTGCCACCCAGCCGGTATTTAACCGGCACAGGTCTCAAGGCTAGTGCCGGTATTAAAAAAAAAAATACTGTCAATTACACGGCCAGTAACATTCTGAGGAGGGAGCTTTGCTGCTCCCTCCTCGAAATCCCCAGCTATGTGGGCTGCGGCGCCTGGGACGTCACGGTGCTTACGTGATGTTGTGACGTCACAGTCTCGGGTGATGAAATTTGTGGGCAGCGTGACTGATGTCCTTAAAGACACGAGTGCAGGGGGAGCATGCGGACAGTTGTAAACAGAAGAGCTGTGTGGTGCGGACAGCCTGGCAAACTGACAGCACAGCACACTATGGATGGGACTTTGGGTAGGATTGGTGGTGGGGCTTTGGGCAGGGCTAAGGCCAGTATTTTTTTCTAGAAAAGGTGGCAACCCTAACTGGGAACTGGCACTTATGTGATAGTGTCACACACTGTAACCTACAGCACTCTAATACCCCTCTGAATTGTATCTGTAACTGACTTTTTGTCTCCTTGACACTGAGCACTTTATCTGTATTGAAATTATATTTATGTGAATTGTATTTCAAATAGTATACTTAGTGTTCCTTATTAATGCAGTGCTCCTTGTTTGTTACTACTACTTTATTGTTTTGCTGTACAGTGCTTTGCTCTCAATGAGTGCTATATAAATATACATACATCCCACCATGCACCTCTCACCTACATACATTCATCCTCTCCCCTCAGACAAAACTCTCACATGATATCAGTTATTATTTTTGATAAAGTGTATCATGTAGAGGCAGTTATCAGAAATAGCACCGCCCTCTTGGATTCCTGCCCTGGGCCCCAAGTGACGTAAACCGGGCCCTACTGCCCTTCCTGAATAGCAAGTAGAGAGATGCTATGGGACTCTGTGTTCTGTCACCTGGGCAGGCAGATTCTTGTAACCAGAGGCGGGTGGGCGTGGCTAGAAGTGGAGAGACCGAGGGGAGGGAGGAGAGTGACTTGGTCAGATTACACTGACATTACAAAACAAGGGAACTGCGTAAGAAGCCGGCATCTTCTGTCAGCGGTGACACCTTCTGGAGCCCACAGTAACTGTAAGTGACGGCTCCCACCACTCACCCTAATAGAGCTCCGTGCCGATGGGTGGATATACATAAGGAGCGGGGCTAGACTCGTTTGCCGGATGGTGTTGTTGGGGGGGGGGGTCCACGCTAAACTGGTCCACGCTAAACTGCACCGACGCTCGTGCCCTGGGTTTGTACTTTCTTTCCTATACACGTGCGTGGGGTCATGACTAAGAGCCGGGACAACTGTGTGGGTAAAAGCGGCGCTGCCCCGGGCAGGGCTACGGCATGTCTATAAGCGTGGCTGTACGGATCGCATTTGGGCGACGGTAAAAGCAACCGATGCGCCATTCCGAAAGCATAGGACATCGCACGCAGGACAGGTATTTCGCAGCAGGATGTCCTAAAATGCGTGCGTTCTGTATGGCTGCTCTTCTCATTCATTCGTACTAGGAAGCAGCTTCATCTCCTTCCCCCCCCGCCCTTGTCTGCTGTTCCATTTAAAGGAACAGTAAAACCAAAAAAAAAATAATAATACAGTGTTGCCCTGCGCTGGTAAAACTGCTGTGTTTGCTTCACAAACACTACTATTGTTCATTTAAACAAGCTGCCTAGTAGCAATGGTGGAAATTGTAAAAGGGCTATATGACAGGATAATTAATGTATAACAGATACCATTATGTTCTACAGAGCTTATCTGCTGTGTAACTTGAGCCTTTTCTCCTTTGAATAGCTGCCCCCATGGGCAAACACTGCAGTTTTACTAGTGCAGGGCAACACTGCCTTATATTTTTATTACTTTAAAACAATTTCATTTTTTGATGTTACTGGTCCTTTAATGCACTGCCTGCCAGCGCAATCTGCTGCCTACAGGGGCCACGTTTGTCTGTCTGTCTGTCTGTCTGTGCTCTCAGGAACTATCCACAGCCTGTGTGCTTTAGCCAAAGTTCGCTCTCCCCTTTTAGTTTACAATAAGCTTACATATATTGTTATCGTGGGTAGATTGTGAGCTCTTTTGCACAGGACTCTCTTAAAAATTGTGGATCACCGTCACATTAACTTTTAATATGTTCTAGAGTGGCTAATTCGAAGCAACTTTTCCATTGGTCTTCATTATTTATTTTTAAAGTATTTGCCTTCTTCTGACTCTTTTCAGCTTTCAAATGGGGGTCACTGACCCCATCTAAAAAACAAATGCTCTGCAAGGCTACACATGTATTGTTATTGCTACTTTTTATTATTCATCTTTCCATTCAGGTCCTCTCCTATTCATATTCCAGTATTTATTCAAATCAAGGCACGGTTGCTAGGGCAATTTGGACCCTGGCAACCAGATTGCTGAAACTGCAAATTGGAGTGTTGCTGAATAAAAAGCTAAATCATTTAAAAAACACAAATAATAAGAAAACCAATTGCAAATTATCTCAGAATTTCACTCTCTACAACATACTAAAAGTTCATTTAAAGGTGAACAACCCCTTTAACCCTTGTGTCTGTTAGTGGCTGTTTTGTATTTGACTCTGTGTGTTCAATGTATATACCTATGTAGAAAAAGTTAGTGCTGTATAAATATGTGCTATTGAAGAGGGCAATTTCCTGGGTCTGTATGATGCCAATTTCCCCCAGTCCTGTTGCCTAGTGACGCAGCCTCCCCTCCTCCTGTCTCTGCATATAGCAAAGAGAATGTAGTCCATTGTGATTGCTGGGAAATTCCGGAGCTATTAGCAGCCTGAGTAGAACATTGCTGGAAACAGTAATTGCATGATTGAAGTGTCCACTTAAAGTGCTCTACACCATACTGCTTATACAGTTCAGCACATATGATTCAGAGGCATGGCTGCCATCAGGGGGGGACGACAAGTCCTGGGCCTGACGGGGGGCCCGGCAGTGCTGCATTTTTGAAAGAGCCAGCCCCTCTTACGAGCGCCCGAGCCTTGCGGCCATTTCGCAGGTTGCCAAATGCGGAAGTGCCGAACAGCTGAAGCCGAAGTCCTGAAGCGGCGAAAGACCCGAAGTCACGAAAACAGCCGAAATTGTAGTCCTGAAGTGGCGAAAAGAACTGAAGTCACGAAAACAGCTGAAATTAAAGTCCTGAAGCGCCGAAAAGACCCAAAGTCACGAAAGGAGGCGAAGTTAAAGTCCTGAAGCCTTGAGTTCAACTCTACTGAACACCAGTTTTTTTTTTTTGTTTTTTTTTTAATCCACTGGCCACCAATGTATTATTTTAATACTCTATAGGCCCCTGGCACCAATGTTTTTTTATATATTTTTTTAAATTTTTGGGGCCCCAATTTTTTTTTTAACTTTTAAGGGGCCCTGCCACCAATGTTTTTTTACAAAAAAATGTAAAATAAATTTTTTTTTTGGGGCCCCCCCAATTTTTTTTAACTTGTAAGGAAGGGGCCCTTGCCACCAATGTTTTGTTTAAAAAAAATAAAATAAAATAATTTTTTTTAGGGGCCCCAATTTTTTACTGAACACCAGTTTTTTTTTTTTAATCCCCTGGCCACCAATGTATTATTTTAATATTCTATAGGCCCCTGCCACCAATGTTTTTTTTTTTTGTTTAAATTTTTTTTTAAAAAAAATGTTTTAATTTTTTTTTTTTGGTGCCCCAATTTTTTTTAACTTATAAGGGGGTCCTGACCATCAATAGCTTTTTATAACTTGTGTGTGGTTACTTTTTTAGCACTGATGTCTGTGTGGTCTCTTAACTGTGATGTGGAGTGGGCGGGATATGGGGTGGGGCTTGGGCGTGAGGGTGGGCTTGTTGTACGGGGCCCCGTGATTTCTAATGGCGGCCTCTGTTCCCTTTAAAGGTGGTTTCATTGTGGTGTTGTTGGCATGTCTGGGGTTACTGTAAAGTCCATTTCTTGCATTCTTCCAGCATGACATCTAGGGTTAACTTCCTGTAGCCTGTGGCTAGTTTATTTAACCTGTGACTCGTTAGCCAATCCTTCTTTGTGAGGGCATAGTAGAAGCTCCACAACAGCTGGATAGCCAGAGGTAGCAGAGACTTATGAAACAACAGCAAGTAATATATGGTTTCAATTTGTAATAAAGAAAAGCTCATATTTAGTTATGTCATTGATTTATAACTTCAATATTTTGCATCGATTAATATTCTTAGGTCGTCAGATGTTCAAAAAGGTCTGAAATTCATGTATGATCTTATGGCTACATATGTCCTAAAACAGTCCTATATAATACAATCGGTACAATTAAGAAATTCTTCCTTGCAATTTTGTTCTAAGAATTATGGGAAACTTGACGCTATTTCAGAAAGTGAACATCAAAGTCCAACAGTTTTTTCTTGTTTCCAGAGTTATGAAGCATGAAAAGTGTTCCAATGATATTTCTGTTCTCCACAGTTCAATATGGCTGAGATGTTCAAGGTGGAAAGCCCACACGTGCGATATTTAAAGGATGTGATAGAAGCCGATTACAGCTATGACACCACACAAGTCTATGAGGAGAAAGGTGTCACCAAGGTAAGTGTCATTTGGTCCTGATAAACTGCATTTAGATCATTAAAGCCTAATACAGTATCATGGAAAATTAGGCCCGATTTAGTAACTTTTGCTGTCATTCTTCTAAGGGAACTTGGATAGCTACAGTAGCTATCTAATATATATGAGTGCTGTTTATTACTGAGTCTAGGCAAATGCATATGCCAAATTTTAGGCACCCCCCCTTCCCCAGTGATTATAATAACTTAGCTGATACCGTGGACTGGTGATTCATTTAGCATAAAACTGCACCAAACCTGGATACTTCTAGCAAACATCTGAAGGTGGTCTTCTTCTTCCATTTTCGCACCCGGTGCACGTGCAGTAGAGTGAAAAGCCATACTCTAAGCAAAATGCTGCCTTTATCACTCTACTGCACATGTGTTGGCCCAGGGCCACTAAAAAAGGAAGAAGTGGCAGAAGACGATGGCTCTGTGGTGCTTGTTCAGAAGTTAACAGGGGCACCAGCCCAGGGTAATGGGGGAAGCAATTATAATCACTAGGAGGTGTCTAATATTTACCCCTCATTTACCACTAGGCTAATTCAGTAAAATGTGAAGTTGTGTCCTTGTCGCCGAATGCTGGCGACTTTTCGCTAACATTACTTCGCAGTGCGATCATTTCAAAGTGAAATTAAGATAGCCATCACTTTTGCCTAGCGAAATTTGAATAGGGCCGGTACATAAAGTCATATGAAAAAGTTTGGGAACCCCTCCTAAATGGAGTTTTGTTTATCATTGGCTGAGCTTTCAAAGTAGCAACTTACTTTTAATATATATCATGTTTAATGGAAACAAAGGGTTGTGAATTGCAGGTTGCGGGTACGGGTTCCAAAAAATGGACCCGCGCAGGACTCAAGGCTGTGAGACAATCTAGTTGCCTAGAAAAGAATGGTGTTGGTTTTGCAGCCTATTGCATTAAACAATTAAACATGCTCATGTTATTTAAGAGAATACAATGCTTGATAAATCAAATACAGTTCAATTTTAACAATAAAAATTCCTATTTAGAGCCTTATTACCCAAGAGTAGATTTAACACATTTCTGTACTGATAAGCTTTTTGTTGGTCGGTGCACAGAGATAAGTGACTGCTGACAAAGTAACATGTGTAGGGTACATTTACAATTTAAAGCCAATATTCTTATTCCGATCAGATGATAATGGAGGACAAGTGTAAGATCTTTTTTGTCCTGCACATCATACATGACTGTTTATTCATTTGATGACCATATGATTTTAGGTTTCACTTTTGTTTCATTTTATCCAAGAGTAGACCCATGTGAAGGATCTATTTTGTTGCTCCTGAATGTGAGCTGCATTAACTTTACTTATTCTTGTTGTACTCAGGTCAAACCGTGTTCCACCAAGTTTACGTTCCACACAGAGAGAAAAGTTCCCAAACTTGGTGTCATGCTGGTTGGCTGGGGTGGAAATAATGGAACCACTGTCACTGCAGCTGTATTAGCCAATCGTCTGGGGCTTTCTTGGATGACCAAAACAGGAAAAAAGGTATATTCACACACACTATGTATTCATTTCTGAAGATAAAATGTTCATTCACTTGTCTAGTGCTTATATGTGATCTCTTTTATCATACTTAGTTTTTCAGTATAATGAATGAAATGGTAGTACTTTATATTGTATAATATCCTATTACTAAACACAGAGAAATATTGAAAAATTACACTATTGCATTGGAGACAGTAACTTACTATATACAAATATATATATTCTTTAGGCCTTACTGCTTTTCTTATCAAATAGTGCTAGTTTACTTATATTTTTAATAATGCAATGGATAACTGAGAAGTGTTACAAAGGATTGTTGATGGGTGTATTTTGTTTTATAAAAGGCTTCTTCCATCCCCCCCTTTTTTTGCCTTACAGGTTGCAAATTACTATGGCTCACTGTTCCAATCATCCACTGTGTGTCTGGGCAGAGGTTCTTCTGGGGAAGTTTTTGTCCCTTTCAGAGACCTTCTGCCCATGGTTAATCCCAACGATCTAGTCTTTGATGGTAAGCCAGTAATATAGACATATTGTTATGTTCCGACTCTGGATATCTGTTTTTCTATGACAATCACTTCTTTTGTACCTAGGTTGGGATATCTCATCCTTGAACCTGGCCGATGCCATGTTTAGGGCAGAGGTTTTAGACTGGCAGCTTCAGGAACAGTTAAGACCATATATGGAGAAGATGAAGCCAAGGCCATCGATCTACATCCCAGAATTTATTGCAGCCAATCAGGAAGACCGAGCTGACCATACCATCCATGGAACTAAAGCTGAACAGGTAATTCACGTTGCTTCCGGGTTTAATTGGTTATTAAAAATAAGATGCCTCAAACTTTAGAATCTAACAATTTCTCCTTCTTTTTACTGCATTTCTACATTAAATGGCGGAATATTACTGTGTTGTAGTTGTCATGTTGTTCTTAAGTTCCTACCCCCTCCTTAATCACTTGCACAGTCTGACAACTGCACCTTTCTTTGGCTGTGTAAATAGGATCATGTACAGTAAGAAGAAATTGGGAATAGAGGAGAGTCAGTGGAGTTATGTATTCATATCTACTTTTAAATATGCAGATAAGTAGTTTTAGTTTACACAACCTGTAGTATAGTATGTGTAGACTAATGGCAAAAAAGCAGACTTGTGTGTAACAAACAGGGAGCTTTTTATTGATTACGAGAGGTGACAGGAAGACAGGGGTTCAGTGGTGAACCACCCATGTACCTGACCTTCTTCAAATTAAACGTTTTAGGTGCAGAAAATTCGAGAAGATATACAGGACTTTAAAAGGACCAGTGGAGTAGACAAAGTTATTGTATTGTGGACAGCAAACACTGAACGGTTCTGTGACATTATTCCTGGGGTGAATGATACGGCTGATAATCTACTTAAAGCTATTGAGGTGAGTAAATTTGATTTAGCTGTACCTTTTTCTCATCATGTTAAAAAGTGTTAATATGTCATGTGTTGTGATATTGTGGTGTTTGCTAACAGTGCATGTCATTTGCATGGCATTGTCTCATGATTAGTAAAAGGTGTTGTTTACTATAGGGGATAAAGTAACCATAAATACTTTTACTTTTCCCCTTCTGTATATTCAGTCATGGGAGTTTATTTGTATTGTTGGTATAAGGAGTTGAAACTAAATCATTGGTTTAATTTAGGGAATATAATTTTACTGCACCACTAAAACAGGCATATCCCGTGTAAGATTACTGGTAACACCTTCTTCTTCCTTCACAGAATGGTCTTGAAGTGTCTCCATCCACAATGTTTGCAGTAGCCAGCATCCTGGAGGGCTGTGCTTTTATCAATGGATCTCCTCAAAACACATTTGTCCCAGGGGCTATCGAATTGGCCATCAGGCATAATGTGTTTATTGGTGGAGATGACTTTAAGTCTGGGCAGACCAAGATCAAATCTGTTCTGATGGATTTCCTAGTCAGCGCTGGTCTCAAGGTAATAGCAAAACTGATTTAGGTATAAAGTTTGGTTTCTCATTTGCACATTATGTATTCTAGGAATAATTGTACCTAAACAGGAAAAAGTAGAATGTATTTCTAGTACACAGGCACACAGAGCCCCCCTCAGGCCAAACAAATAATGATATTTGTTTGATATCTACAGCAGCCTGTCTGCCAAAATCTGCCAGCCTGGTGCTTATGGGCATATGTACCTGTGAGCCACATTCAGATGTAAAAATAGTTGGGGAGCAACACAAGAATAAAATGTTCCTGGGTGGTGCAAATTAAGTGCTGTGATTGGTTTTTGGTAGTCCTGTGTGAACTGGCAGCCCGCAAGAGGCTCTGTTTTGCAGTACATCTGTTTTTTTTATTCAACCAAAACTTGCCTTCAAGCCAAGAATTCAGAAATAAGCACCTGCTTTGAGGCCACTGGGTGCAACATCCAAGGGATTGGTGAGCAACAGGGTGTGTTAGACCGTTTTGATAGGTGGATCACATTATACATCTGGCATGTGCCAAATATAAGTGACATCGTCAGACAACATGGCACTATCAGTATTAAAGGCTTGACAGTAGGACACACAAAAGACGGTTTTACCTGTGGTCCACACGTTCCCAAACATTGCAGCTACATTGTTGGGAATGTTAGGAGCCGGTGGAATTGCATAGTGACTTCACTATAATTCTTTCTCATCAGCATCTGTTAGTTAATATTCTAATGCTGTGTTCTATACTTGAATTTTTCTCCTACTTTCACCCTTCCTGCGCCTCATGGTTTATTTTATTAGTATGTATTGGAGAATGCCTTGCTGTTGGGAGGAACAATTCATTGGACATATTACTTGCTAGCTTTTCTGGATTTTGCCTGTAACCCAGTACTTCGTTTTCTCATTTTGTTGTGAACCCTTCTCTCATTTTCGTCTCACAGCCTGTCTCCATTGTAAGCTACAACCATCTGGGGAATAATGATGGGAAAAATCTCTCGGCACCCCAACAGTTTCGGTCGAAAGAAATATCAAAAAGCAACGTGGTGGATGATATGGTGCAGTCTAACCCTATTCTCTATGGGCCTAATGAGAAACCAGACCACTGTGTGAGTACTACTAGCCCACCTGCACATGCCATTGTAAAACCCTCAAGATATATGCATAGCAAATCTATTCTTTACGTAGTTCCTTAGTAATGACTAACTCTACAAAGAGCAGAAAATTATAAGTTAGAAGGAAAATGCACTTATTAACTTTTATGGTCAGTCCACACGAGCAGATTCGGGGAGATTTAGTCGCCTGGCGACTAATCGCCTCTTCTTCTGGGCGACAATCTGCCTTTGCGTGTCTTCCCGTTCGCTATAATGAAAAGTCGCCTGCGCTAAAGCACACACGGCGCTTTGTTTTCAGAAGAAGAAGACATGCAAAGGCAATTCAGGGAGATTGTTGCCCAGAAGAAAAGGCGATTGAGATCTGTCAGTGTGCAGTTCACTTCTGTTGTAGCTCTGAGAAATAGTAGTAAAGCTGCAGAAGAATCTGTCAAGCTCTCATGTGACTGCAGAGGCTACAAGCTGTCTTCTTACTTAGGACTTTGTTAACCAGTGCAGGGGTCACATAATATTTGGTGTCTTTTCCAAGCTTATAAATCAATTTCCACATAAGCAAACAGACAACTATATTAACTGGGATGACACAGTGGTTTGGTCGCCTTTTTATTGCTTTCCCATAAAACATGGCTGCTGCACAGGAAGTATACAATCATGTGACAAAAATGCTAACTGATTAGATGTAGTGTGTTTTAACAAAGCATGCTGGGGAAAAGGCTAACATACTAGATTTGCAGTGCCACATACTACTTACACTTTTTCATTCTTAAATTATTTTGGACCAGGTCGTTATTTTTCCTTAATTAAAATGGGATAATTATCTTCATAAAGTAAGAATAATTATAACATAAGAACATTATCCTCAGGGTTACATAAATGCACTTTTTTTTACAGTTTGTATTTTTTATCACATTGCATTTATTCTGTATTATTTTGGAACATAAAAATATTTCATAATAAAAGAAAATATTATTCTAAGCAATATTATTATTAATTAATTTTTTTCTTTGTATTTAATGTTATTTATAAATGTAAAGCCTTCGCTACCTGACTGTTTATATTCTCTGCACTGTTGGTTCTAACTCCTAAAATAATGTAGCCGAAGCCAACTCATTGAACTGAATAACAGAAAGGGAACTTTAATCGGGATAAAATTATAATGCTAAATAGTTTATTTACTTGTCAAACAGTACGGATCTCTTGGCATGAACCCCTTAAATGTTTGTTATTTTTTTATGCTCCTTCATGTCATTCCTGTACATTGGAAGCACTGTGGTGTGAAATTCTGCATTCTTATTCTCATTGAACAGGTGGTGATTAAATATGTCCCCTATGTGGGAGACAGTAAAAGGGCAATGGATGAGTACACATCAGAAATAATGATGGGGGGAGCCAACACTATTGTTCTGCATAATACATGCGAGGTAAGGTTCCTTTTATCTGTTTTTATTTGTATTTATTTGCTTCATACAGGCGACCAATGCACTAGTTTGGTGTTCCGCTTTGCATTCTGGTATTGCCAACTAACCACAAATAAAACCTTTGGTATTCAGTGCTCGTAACAGAAAATCCATTATCTGATGAGCTCTTTTGCATATGTCATCTAACTATCTTGTAAGTTAAATCTGAGATTTGCCAGCCATTCTTGTGTAAGTTTTGTATGCCTTGAAACATCAAACTGTACTGCAGCCTATGGCTCTAGAGATGAGACAAGTAATTAAGAAAGATCTCTGAAAGGGCAGCATTAACACACCCAGAACTATGGCCTAACTTTCTGATACCGAGTAGCTTGCAAGCAACATGTTGCCCACCAGCCCCTTGGATGTTGCTCCCAGTTGCCCCAAAGCCAAAGGCAACTTTTTGTTGCATCAAAACAGGTAAACTGCCAAACCGAGCCTCATGTAGCCTGCTAGTCAGCATAGGACTAGCAAATAGCCAATCACAGAACATATTTGGCATCCAAGGAACTTTTTTAAAGCACATGTTGCTCCCCAAATCTTTTTATTTTTGAATGTGGCTCACATGTAGAAAAGGTTGGGGACCCCTACAGTTCATGCTTTCCAGATATTCAGACAGCAGCTCAAGGAGAATGATCAGTAATATGTGAATTTGGGGGAATTGAACTGCTCACTGACCTAGCTGTGCTGTTGTGACATAAATAGTAGTTGTGGGGGCTAAGCAGGGGTGATTCTGCTCCTCAAAACTTCAGCGCACAAGCGTGTCAAAAAGTTCCACATCACTAGTGCAATGTGACTATAGGGGTTAAAAATTGGAAATTCTGCTCTTAAAGTTACAAGCGTTGGCTTTTTGCCACCCCTTAATCCCATCATAGCACTGTCAAATAAATCCTGTTGTGCAGCCACTGTATCTAGGGTGAGAATGTAGCAGGAGCTAGTCTGCTTGGCATTCATTTGTTTGAACCGATATGGGTTTAAGTGCAATATCCAGTCCAAGCTGACTACAAGTGGTATTGAGAGGCTCAGTGCTGGCAGGATTTGTCTATATTGATTTGTACTTTCACAGATGCAAGAACAGAGAGTTATAGTTGAGGAGGTTTAATGGTCTGGTGGACATTGCCATTTTCATTGTGCAGTGGGCAAGGTGAGTTACAGTTAAACAACTGCTGGGAAACTGCAAGCTCTAAAGGCAAAAAATAACTTTTTTTTTCCCAAACCTACCTATGTAGCTTCTTACTGAGTTGTTTGAAAAATAAATGTCACATTATGGATCTGCTCATAATTTTATATGATCCTCTTTGTAGATAATGTGATTATTGTCATAACCAAAAAGTAAACCCCCTCCTTTTCTTTCACAGGACTCCCTGCTTGCCAGCCCAATTTTCCTGGATTTAGTGCTTCTTACTGAGCTCTGTCAGAGAATAACTTTCCGCACTGAGACAGACCAAGAATTCCAGACATTCCACAGTGTGCTTTCCATTCTGAGCTTCCTGTGTAAGGCTCCTCTTGTTCCTGCAGGGACCCCGGTAGTCAATGCTTTTTTCAGGCAGAGGAACTGCATTGAGAACATCCTACGGTACAGTATATACAGTAGCTGTTGTGTATATTATCTAAATATCCTGTTTAGAAATAGCATGTTCTTGTTCTGACTTATGTTTGCTGATCTTAATGACCGTAGCCTGATTTATTGAAGATGTGAATAAGAACTGAACTCTCAATAAGTTCTAATGTGTCTACAGTTCAAGCTTTCTCATCTCTGCATCTGGGCATTTCCCTTAGGTCTGCATGCTCTTTAGTAAGGAACAAGAATCCTAATGTTTTCTTTCCTTACCAGGGCTTGCTTGGGTCTTTCTCCTCAAAACCACATGATGCTGGAGCACAAGATGCAAAGAAGCTTTGTCAGCCTCAAGCGGCCAAGCGTAGATTGTAATGCTTACCCTATTTCCAGTAAAAAGGGGAACGGTGTCAATGGTTTCCATCCTCCTGGCATCAGCAATGGCCTCAGCCACTCCAATGGACTGGGGAAGACTGTGATCAGCAGCGACATTGAGATTGAGAATTAGAGGAGATGCTGACACGACTTTTTAGAAAGAACTGGACCTTTGTAAATTAGAAACCTCAAACTGACATTACAGCTACTGACTGCACTGATACTGATAGTGCTTTTTATTTTTAGACTTGCTAGAGTGGTGTGCTGTGTTTTTGAGATGTTCCGGGACTGAAGTTCCTTATCTGTGTGGTTTGGTTACCAACCACCACTAGTCCAGCTCAATAAAATGAACTTCTGACAGCGTGTGATGTTGTGTCCCTTATCTTTCTCTACTCACACATTAATATTCATGCACATTGTGCTTTATAATTTCTCTATCACGTCCAGCTTTTATTGTCTATACTTACATATTTACTCAACTACCCCCTGTCATCTGTGAAGCTTTGAGCCGCACGTTTGAGAACATCATGAACGTACATGCATGGAAACCTTCAGCTGCCTAAATAAACCTGCTTATTTCTACATTTTTCAAATTATCTTTGCACATTCTGGGAATTTTCTAAGATATTTGATAAAAAGAAAATGCCCCCAGCATCATCTAACAAATCATTTCAAAGTATAGCCTCCTTTTGTAGAGACGTGCAGAATTTAACCCATGGGATCTCAAACATGTTATTCCTGCTGAGGAAACTTCAAATGTATTGCATTTCCCAGCTCAGCAGAAAAAGAAAGGGCTGGATAGTTCTGAAATATTTAGTATGGCAGAGGTATACTATTCACTTTAGGTTGAGATAACAAACTACACCATAATGGGAAATATCTGCAAGATATAAATCTGAAAGGGTATGTTCTATGCACCTCATATGGAGGCTGTATTGGTGAACAGCAGAGGATCTTCAATCTTTACCTTTCTCAAACCCCACCAGTACGAAGTATGTCTACTTTTTGCTTTATTGTGATGTATTTGTGTCCAAGAATGAACTTTCAGCCAATTACTTATCAGTTTATATTGTACAAAAGAAAAAGGGCTGACAATTTATTACAGCATTACCAGCTTTCATGAGATACAGGTGATATTAGTGACCTCCTATAATATCTGATGGCATCACAATGAATATCCTGTAAATTATATCCTTATAATCGATGCTTAGTGATGCCATTTGTGTCACATGACTCCCTGAAACTTGTGGATTATAACGAATCATGCACCCAAGTTGTAAAATATGAGCTTCAGTCTTGTGCCTTTATATAGTCATGGAACTCCCTGCTGAGTTATAATAGCCTTATATTTTACGGTAGAGGGTACATTATTCACTGGGGAATCTACAAAATGGTAACTGTACCATGTTATTTACTTATAAACATTCAGATGTTTGAACATGCCTTTTATAACTTAGACACACACAGAGCTTGTAGACTGTGCTGTTATCTCAGCACCCATAGCCCTTCAACCACACTCTCCAAGATGTTTACACTGCTGCTTAACTCCCCCAGGCAGTTCACCCCCTTCCTCTGGCTGGATCTTCTGTGACTGACTGCCATCAATTTTCAGGAGCTGGACCAACTGGAAGGGAACAAAGGAAAGTGAGCACTAGACAGAAGCATATAGCGAAGGAGGGATGAGAGGGAACGCTCTGTGGAACAGATGTGAGCCTCACCCTAAACAGGATGAAGGACAAAGTGGAATCAGAGGAGAGGGCATGAAACAGATGGGAGGCTGTAATTCTACAAAAGACAAAGAGAAGGAATAGTTCCCTGAAGAAATGTTTTGGTGACTTCCAATACAGTATCTTTATGAGTTACAGTAGGGGTACATTATCCACTTTATATATACACGGCTGGAGTTGAAACATTTAAGTGTTAGTTCACACGAGGAGATTCAGGGAGATTTTGTCGCCTCGTGACTAATCGCCTCGTCTCCCCGAACTGCCTCAGCGTGTTTTCCCATAGGCTATAATGAAAAGTCTCCTGCGCTAAAGCACACGCAGCGATGTTTTTTACATAGTCGCCCGAAGTTCCGGTGGACTATGGAAAAAGCATCGCCGAGTGATAGTGATAATACTGTTAAAAACCAAAAATGAATATAAATTGCAAAAGTGCTCAAAGATGCAACCTGATTAGGAGGCTGATTTACTAAGCCACATTTTATTTTCAGGTTGGACTTTTTGTTGCCAAAAACACAAAAAAGTAACAGGAAAAAATAAACTTTTCTGGGATTTATCATGTGACAAAACTATGCTAATTCCACTTGAGTACGAAGAGCTTATCTGTGAATAAACCTTTTAGTGGGTCAGGTGCTAGACAATGAAAAGACCACCTGCCATAGCTCAAGCAATATTTAAAGTTCAAAATACACTGTAGGGCACCAAAACTTCACTATTAGTGCTTCAAATGTGCTTTAATGGCTCCACTAATAGGTGCATACAAGACAACATTTCAGGCCCCACTGGGCCCTTTCTCAAAACCTCTGCAACAATTTAGAATCTGAAAATTCTCCAGCTAAATCCTGATGAAATCGTGTAGAAGTGATTGGTAGATGTCCCTTTTACAACTGGAAAAGCTTTCTCTGCTTCGTTGTTTTAGAGGGGTTCATTTATTTCAGGCCTGGATTTCAGGCAACGCCATAATAGCCCAGGCCTAGGGAGGCATAAATGAAGGGGCATCATGCAGCTCAGCCACACGGGTTTAATTCTAGAACACTTGCAACTAGGCGGTAGTGCTCCGGTACAAAGAGAGGATGAGCGATTCTTTGGGAGGGGGGGTAGTGGGCCTTTAACATCAGCTTAAGTACAGAGCATGTGCTTAAAGAGAGCAGCAGGACGTGCCACCAGCAAGGCTGACAAACGAAATAGCCAAGTCATTGCTGTTGTGAGCCTGTTAGGTGTGAATTTCTCACCATTTGGTGCACTGGTACCATCCATCGTGGTCATGTCAAGTGTTCATCATAAATATGACTCATAATTCATCAAGAAATGAATAATCAGTATTTTCTAATAAATAAATAGAATAAATAAATAGATGGTTAAAGATAGCTGTCCCAAGCTATTCGATGGGAACGAGCACATTCAATGGGAACGAGAGAAAAGGAGGGCAGAGGGGGCTCTCATTTTTTTTGTTATTTATTATGTGGTTATCCCTGAGACACCAAGCAGGAGTGGGCCCTTCAATCCAGTTATACATACCATCTATAGGGTTCCACTAATCATAATCTTTACATACAGAGTGTTCTCATCAGTCATTGGCTCTTTGGCTTGATGGTTCACACCTATAAGACCATTGCCTTTGATTGTAGAAAGGAGAGCACTCGACAAAGCAGATTACTGCTGAAGTGAGGTTTTATTTCAGACTTGCTGACACAACGGGGCAGATTTACATATGGTCCAATATCGAGGGTTAATTAACCTTCGATATTCTACTGCCGAATGTAAATCCTTCGACTTCAAATATTAATATAGTTAGATCGAACGACCGAATGAAAAATCGTTCGATCGAATGATTAAATCCTACGAATCGTTTGATTTGAAGGATTTTAATCCATCGATCGAATGATTTTTCTTCAACCAAAAAATTGAAAGCCTATGAGGACCTTTCCCATAGGCTAACATTGGTGCTCGGTAGGTTTTAGGTGGCGAAGTAGTGGGTCGAAGTTTTTTTTAAAGAGACAGTACTTCGATTATCGAATGGTCAAATATTCAAACGATTTTTAGTTCGAATCGTTCGATTTGAAGTCGTAGCCAAAAAAAACATTATAAAGTCAAAGTTTTTTTTATTCTATTCCTTCACTCGAGCAAAGTAAATGTGCCCCAACATGTTTCGGGCCCAGATCGGTGCCCTTTCTCAAGGTTTTTTTTCTACTTTGACTAAACTGACATGTAAAAATAACTTAAATGTTTGCTTATTTAAAAAAAGCTCAATGGAAAAAAAACTATAAAATTATGTAAGTTACAAGCTCAAAAAACATTTGAAAAAGTAAAAAAACTTTGCTTAGGAAACTCTCATTGATTTCTACATGAATTCAACAGCTGAGATGCCAAATTTTTAAACTTGCATTTTTTGTGCTTAATCAATCTCTAAGGGGCCCATTTACTAAGGGTCGAAGTGAATTCGAAGTGAATTTTCGAATTCAAAAACTTCGAATTTCAAAGTAATTTTTGGGTACTTCACCCATCGAATAGGCCAAAACTCGATTCGAATTGAAAAAACTTAGAATATTAGACCATTCGTAAATCGAAGTACTGTCTCTTTAAAAATCTTCGACTTCGCCACCTGAAACCTGCCGAATTGCTATGTTAGCCTATGGGACCTCCAAAAACCATAAGTTTTTAGAAGTCAAAGTCTTTTTTTGAAAATCGTTCGATCGACCGATTAAATCGTTCGAAACATTCGATTCGAACGATTTGAATTAGATCGAAAACTGCTAAATCTAATCACTTCGAAATTCGACCCTTAGTAAATGTGCCCCTAAATGTCAAAGGTTTTTGAACTCAAATTTGTGAGTTTTAGCTCAAAAAAACTTGAATTCTAATTCAAGTGTTGATAAATCGTCCCCCCCTAACAATGAGGCATGAAACCTACAGAAACATATAAAACAGAGACCAAACAATATTTATGAAAAAATCAAATTACATTTATTGATGCAGTTTTGTTTTTTTGTTTTTTTTTTTGTTAAGCAACTTTCAGTCTAAAGAATTTTTACAATATAAAGAACATACAAATGACATGATATTCTATATATATATATATATATATATATATATATATATATATATATATATATATATATATATATATATATATATATATATATATTGGTATATTTATATATATTCGCTACACTGGACAACTAAAATCTAGGACTGAATTCTAACCTACGAGCAAAATACAAAGCCAGCTCTGAGAGAGAATGCTTTATATTCCAAATACTGTCATATCATATAAAGAACAAAGAGCAGTACAGTTTTATTTTTTTGTCTTTTAAATCCTGTCCTAATGTTACAGTATTTTACATCACACTATAGTTACGCAGACATTTCAGGAGGGAGGGGAAAAGTATAAAAATGAAGAATAAGAGGAAGGCGGGTAATTATATCATTATTCTGTACAAAGTTGCTTTGGAATACAATAGAAAAAAAAAACAACCAAAAGAACAGACATCTTTTTTTTAATGAGGTCCATTATGTTTAGAAAAAACAAAAACAAATAAATCAACAAAACAAAACAAAAATCCTTCATAAGAAATGTAAAAGTTGTCCCATTGTGTAAAAGAGACTGTTTGCTTCATTTCACCTACCCAACAGCTTCCCTTGTCCCTGCAATACTCTTATGGGAGAGGTTAGAGGAAGGGGAGGAGCAGCACGGAGGAAGTTCATAGAGAGGGTCTTTCTTTGCTTGGCGCCTATCTGCTGTGGCACTGACAGACCCTACATGGCTTGGGAACAAGGTATTGGGGAAATCACAGTTGTGTTGAAACAAAAAAGAAAAAAAAAATCCCACATGCAGCAAACATGATTAAATGAAGGGATCAGATTTGTTATCAGGAATAAAGTAGCCGCAAGTCCAGTAATTGTGTATGCAATGTGTGTTGTGTATCAAACATGGCCGCCGATATTTCAGCCAACCTTACTCTATCCAGAACATAATAATCCAGCCCTAGTTTTGCCAAGCGGATATTTCTGCATTCAGTGTAATATGGAAGGTTCTGTAATGACTGCGTCTCTGGTTATCTCTGTTTGAAGGTTTATAGCATGGCTAGAATAATCCATTCCATCGCACCGTACAAGCTGTATAGGTGGGTGCCAGTATGGAGGTGGGTTTATTACGTATGTCTCTTAACACTGTCACTTGAAAACTCTCATTTTTTAGCGTAGAGTCCGTCTACTCATTAACACCAGCCATGGCCATTATCTATCTCAAACCAAGCCTGCTATCCTAAAGCCCCCATCTGAATTTATGGTCTTTTTTTTTTGTTCTCTATAAATGAATAAAGGTGGTCATTCAGTGATCAAACATAATGAAAAAAAATCTAATGGCAAATAGTACAATGCAAACTTTGATTTTGACCAAGATTACTGTTGTTTTATTATTGCCGGGGGTACAAACCTACATCTGTAGCAGAAAATCTCCCTTCCTTTAGAGAAATAAAGATATACAAGACTGTTGTTTCTCTGACAAAATGCAAGTCGTTTATATGGGGAGGCACATTTATCAAGGGTCGAATTTCGAATTGATGTGAGTTTTTTTAAACTCCCTTAAATTCGACTGAATTCGAAATTGACTGGGGGAAATGTATTAATAAAATCGAATTTTAAAAACTCAACATTGGTCACTGGAACTCTAACGTTGACTTATACAGCAATTCGGCAGGTTTTAGTCAAATTCTTAAAGGGCCATAGTATGATAAATCTAGAAAAGCAAATTAATTTTTTTTTGGAAAAACTTGAATCTAGTTTGGATAATTCCCTAGTTGAATTTGCCGTTTTTGACTACAAAAACAATTTATAATTTGAATTTTCAATTTGACCCTTAATAAATCTGCCCCAAAGTGTTGCTCATATGCAAGTGAGATTTTTTTTAGTAGTGGGGGTAGCAATAGGTGGCTCACAGATACAACAGCAAAATAAAATGCTGTTTGGGACACGTATATAGTGTTAACTCCATCAGAAAATGGCAGTTTTGAGTATCAGAATTTGTATTATGGTATGGTGAGTTCTGTATATGTCTCACTGCTGAAGGAGGAAAAACATTGATCTGTATAAGTCAGTGATCCCCAACCAATATCCCGTGAGTAACATGTTGCTCTCCAACCCCTTGGATGTTGCTCCCAGTGGTCTCAAAGCAGGAGCTTATTTTTGAATTCCAGGCAAGTTTTAGAGGCATAAAAACTATGTGTACTGCCAAATAGAGCCTCCTGTAGGCTCCCAGTCCACATAGGAACTACCAAATAGTCAATTAGAACGCTTATTTGACATCCCAATGACTTTTTTCATGCTTGTGTTGCTCCCCTACTCTTTTTACTTTTGAAATGAGGTTGGGGACCACTGGTATAAGTGAATAACAAAGATGGTCCCAGACGGCTGGAGCTGAGAAACACTCCCTTGTATTCCCCAGTTTGGGGATTGATAAATCTGCCCCTTAATCACATACCATAATAGCATATTAATCCTATAGAAAACCAATGAAAGCTTGCACACATCATAACCTCATAACAAGAGCCCATTGAGGAGGGAGTGCCTGGGGCCAATAGATTTCTTGATGGCGGCCATGTTCTGGGCTTTACTGGTTCAAACCAAACCCTACTATGTGCAGCACCCTGCCATTCTTCAAAGGCTGTCCCTACTGTTTCTCCTAGTGCCCTCTGATGCTGGGAAGATGTACTTATAAAACATCTGGAGTCTGTAGGAAGAATCTCTTTGCCTTACATAAAAGCAATTGGCCAAAACCAAATCACTTTCATAGGAAATAACATTTTTCACCTATTGAACAACACCTTATAGTTACTATCAATTTAAATATTGCTGTTTCATTAAGCACTGTATGTGAATATTGCTTTGTTGGACCACTATTATTTCAAACGTTGACTACTGCAATCAAAAATCTTAGGAGCTGCAGGTTGAAGTCGCTGGGATCTGAGGGGTTAATCTGTTGCAGAATGTATTACGGGTCGTTTCCAGCCTGATGTGTTAGTGGAAGTGTACTGAATTTGCAAAGTGTTGAGGGCATTTCTTTTAAATGTGAAACAGAAGGGGAAAGTATATTCATACTATCAATAATGTAATAAAATGCACCAGGCCCAGTAACCAATCAGATGCTTTCATGCACACAGTAAATGCTTCATGTGATTGGCTGCAATGGGTTACTAAACATGGTGCAAAGTGACCTTTATTACCTCTCCGACTAGATTCTGAATTACTGTCTACAGACATTTATGGTGGATCTTTATGATGTCAAGACCTTGTCACCTTTCTTAGAACCAAGTTTGTTGATGTCCTGGTATGAAACATATCTTACTGACCATACACAAGTCTAACATGTACATGTCACAAAGATCAAGGGTAAATGCCATTAGAACTACTAATATACTCTGATGAATGCATTTTCAAAGCATTCTGTAATATAGGGGGAAGTCCAATTACCTAAATGTGCACTCATATAGATAATGTGTGATTTTCTCTGCCCCCTCCTAATCATCACAGAAGTATGTTACATATACATGTGTGTATGTAGGTAGGTATGTGTTTATATATGGTTATGCATGTTGTGTTTTTTTGGTTTCCTGGAAGAGTCTCCAATGTTCTGCAAACCTGGGAAAGTGATTTTTATAGCTAAAAACTGGATGGAAAAGATATTAGACAAGAAGGTTCCCAGAGAGCAAATCTAGAATACTTATGGCAAAAACTGTCCCATGTGGTTAACCAATGAGATGCTGTATTCTCCAATTGTAATAGTTCTTATGCTATTGGTGGTGCCATCCATGTTTCTTCTAAGCAGCACTTCTTTTCCGAGTGGAACAAAAACGAATAAAGGTGATCACCAGGTCATTTTCCCTTCGAAAGCAATGCAATGAGAATATAAGAGAGAAAAGAGCAAGAACTATACAGAATGTGGGAGAAATGCTTAGAAAATTGTAACTGATGAGCTGTATTCTCAAAGGCTGCTGTATGAACAATAATGGTACCACCATCCCATAGAAATCCAGTACGATGATTTCCTTATTATATTATAGCTTGCAGTCCTGAAAAAAGTGGCATAACCAAAACGGGTGTGGGAGCTGCCATTTTGTTCTCTTGGGAGGCGCATTGGGTGCCATGGCTTCTTTGAAGGAGTGCTTGGTGAGCAGCCCCAGTTTTAGAAAGATTGTTGTGAAAAAGGAAAAACAAAATGAATCTCCATTAATGGCTGCTTTAACCCATTCACTACCAGAGACCGTCCCCATGGGCATTAAAAAAAAAAGCTCTATTTGTTACCAACAAATACATCAGTGAATTTGAATGCAAGTCCCACAAGCTGCATTAGAAGGTCCAGGTGAGGGTTATCCCGTGTCTTCAGATCATGTTTTTCTAGAAATAAAGGAGAGTTTTCCAGAGGTGAATCCTGAATCCTCCCACCAGCGCACATTGTGGTTAAAAGTCATTGCAGAAATGCAATCCAGTCATTTATCTTTTTGTTGTCTTTGAAAAGGATGCAAGGAACCTGTAGAATGGGTGCTTTCCTGCTTCTAAATATACAATTTTGCAAAATTCATTTGTAAATCCTCACTTCCGGGGGCACTGGCAGCCTTCCAGTGATGAGGCCTTGAGAACACTCATTCCAATGGCAGCCGTGGGGGGGGGGTATCACACGCTCATGGTCATGCTGGGAGAATACTGTGCAGAGAAAAAAAGTAGATATGGTTACAGATAATGGTAAGCTCTACCCCTGATCATGATCTAAGTAGGAACCACACACTCTCTATGAAATATATATATATATATATATATATATATATATATATATATATATATATATATATGTATATATATACATTCCCATGGATTCAACTAGGCATATGTCTGGCCTGAGTGTGTGTGTGTGTATATATATATATATATATATATATATATATATATATATATATATATATATATATATATATATATATATAAATATATATATAAAATACACATCACTGAAACTTGTATATTATAGTAAATAAAGTAACCCCCCTAGCAAAATATGAGGATATTAGAAGTTACCTCAGAGTTCCATGTCCTGTATAAAAACATTCACCCTTTGGCCTCGTTTTTATATATGGTCATGAAACTCCTCTGTAACTTCTAATATCCTCATATTTTACGAGGGGGTATTTTATTCACTATATATATATATATACTGACGGATGGATGGTGCCGCAGTAACAACAGAGATGTTTAAGGGGTCGTTCACCTTGTTTACTTTTAATATGATGTATAGAGTGATATTCTAAGACAATTTGCAGTTGGTTTTCATTTTTTATTATTTGTGGTTTTTGAGTTATTTAGATTTTTATTCAGCAGCTCTCCAGTTGCAGTTTCAGCAATCTGGTTGCTAGGATTCAACTTACCATAGCAATCATGCATTTATTTGAATAAGAGACTGGAATATGAATAGGAGAGGCCTGAATACAAAGATGAGTAATAAAAAGTAGCAATAACATGAAATGTGTAGCATTTGTTGTTTAGATGACCCATTTGAAAGCTGGAAAGAATCAGAAGAAGGGAAATAATTCAAAAACTATATAAAAAAAAAAATAATGAAGACCAAAGTTGGGTTGACATTCCCTTTAATATTAGGCCAAAAGTGTAAAAGGTGGGGTAAAATAATTGACATATTTATAAAGCTGGAAATCATACTGAGAAATGGAAAAAAAATAAAATAAAAGTCAAGCCTGGACCATCATCACGTGTGTGGCTAGAGGTGGTCCATTGTTATGCAATCTGAGAATTTAGATGATTTATTGCCTGTTTGGTTGTCATGTTTAACCTCATAGTCTCCAACAAAATGGATTGATAATGGGGGAAATATGGTACGGGTGACCGTAGTGTGAAAATGTACTAGGACTTGGAAAGTAAAGCACAGAGATCAATAGCTTTACTAGAACATCATAGAAATATTTTGCAGAGCACAGGGATTGTACAAATCTTACAACAGTGAAATGTAAAGTGTATAGGCCTCCCATATTCCTTTCCATATTACTGTGTTCGTAAACCCAGCCTTTCTCTTGTCTTCGTAGGTCTCTTATTACCAATTATGCCTGATAATAGAAGTTGGGAGAACCCCAAGTTACTAATAAACAGGAAGCATTTAGTGGCCTGGCACAGCAATAATAAGTGAGGGCTCTTTATGGAACATTCACTGGTCTCTTCCTGCACCAGCATATACTGTACAGCAGACAAGGAAGAACTGGAGACACAAATGCAACAGGTAGTTCTTTACCACCACCAAGTCCAACAATGACATTTTTTTATTTTTCATCCTGCATAAAATGTATTATAATGTAATATTGTTTTACTAGGTATTCCATTATTCTACTAACAGGCCTACCATTAACCTGCAAGGCATCAGTAATCACATACTCCAGCATCCACTCAAATTAACATGCCTCCCATTATTTACTGAAATTTGTACAACATACTTACGCTTTCATTTTGGAAGGGGTTCAAAAAGTTCCCAGCCATCTCTCCGTCATCTCGAGGTGTCCCCGGAGGGTTATTCATCCCTGCCATATTATTTGGAGAGTTCTAAAGTCAGAACAGAGAGAGACTATTAGATCGACCCATGGCAGAACCAAGCCACACGTACACTCATCCAATCATATGTTAATTACCTTTGGCAACACATCCATGTCCCCGGAGCCTATAATAAATAAATAAAATGTATTAGATTAATGCAATGCTCTTTTGGGATACTCAGCATACTAAGGTTAAACTATGCTCTCACGATACACACCACTGACATTTTAACACATAAGTATCATTACAAATAAATACTCAAAAATAGCAAAAGACTGAAGAACAGAAAATAACAGCTATCGGCAGAAGTAAACATTTAAGTTGTAGATGTACATAACACCACTAGATGGCTGCCTTACATTATTTTCAAATCTGATCATTTATTAACCAAGCTTTAATATACAAAATATATACAATGTTACTCATAATATAACTACTTCAGGTGTTGCCTCTGTTATCCGGAAACCCATTATCCAGAAAGCTCCAAATTACGGGAAGGCCATCAACCATAGACTCCATGGCAAACAATTTTAATTTTTCAAAGTGATTTCCATTTTCTCTGTAATATTACAATGGTAAATGGTAAAACAATTCTATTGGGTTTATTCAATGTTTAAATATATTTTTAGTAGTCAATGTATGGAAATCCCACTTAAGGACAGATTGGTGTTCTGAAAACCCCATGTCCCGAGCAGATAACAGGTCCCATACCTGTACCAGTAACTATAAGTATATCTGTGCTTTGTTGCCAAACCTAATAGCCTAATCTTTGTTCTTGTTTATATTTCCAACTATCATTTTGTCCAAACATGGCTGTAAATTTTCATCTCTGAGGACACCAGGTCTAGCGCCTATGGTTTTTGGTAGATGAGCAGAAACAAGCAGCACTTTTATTATGGAGGACTACGCACTAACATGACATGGTTAAATCTCTGTACTAATGCAGCCAGAGATATTGTTAATCTGTTAATGCTACTCTAAGGAATTGTCTTTTTGCTCTGTGGGGTCCATTTCTATATTTGAATTGCCTTGTGTTATTATATGTTCAGTTCTTCATGAATGCTATCCAGCTTTTCAGCTATTTGAATTATGAGTTTTTTTCTCTGCTGAGCCTTTTTCTTTTGCAGCACGTAGGCTCTCCATTTGTTCCTCATCCAGTCTCTTTGTTATCTATTATGTTCTAGGAGCTATTATCCCAGCATCACCCAAAGATGTTAGTGATTTCCCCCCTTTCCTCGTGCTGGAGAGGAGGCATGATGTTCTTTTGGCTAGCTGAGAGAAATAATACATGTATCAGTGTGAGGGCAGTGCCCTTTATGTTCTGTGATTTATCTGTGCACTTGGCGCTAGACTGAAGTAATATCTGCACCTGGGTATTTGAGTCCAGGGGCATCTGTCACGTGAGAAGAACAGCCACAATGTATCAACAAATCACAGCTTGGTGAGCATCAATCTAAACTCAATTGCATGCTTAATTGCCTAGCTTGGTCCTAACACAGTCTGGCCTGCGATCCTACCCATGGTCAGCAGTGTTATCAAGGGGAACTCATCAGTGTTCAGTTACTATCCACACTCACACTCTGCTGCACCCCACCATGGTGTTTGTTATTCCAACATCTGCTCTACATTATGACTACATTGCAAACCAGCTTCTACTCAAAGAAAAGATGGTAATATGTGTAAATACATAATGCTAACACAGCTACATTTGCTAGCCAGAACCCCTATATGCAAAAGCAGTGCATCTAAATATTGTCCCTACATGGTAGAGGCCTGGAACTGCTTCTAGACCTTAAATAAACTGTGTTTTGCCATTGTCCCCCACCCCAACACCAAGGGGCACATTTACAAAGCTCGAGTGAAGGATTCGAATTAAAAAAACTTCGAATTTCGAAGTGTTTTTTGGGCTACTTCGACCACCGAATGGGCTACTTCGACCTTCGACTACGAATCGAACGATTCGAACTAAAAATCGTTCGACTATTCGATCATTCGATAGTCGAAGTACTGTCTCTTTAAGAAAAACTTCGACCCCCTACTTCGGCAGCTAAAAGCTACCGAAGTCAATGTTAGCCTATGGGGAAGGTCCCCATAGGCTTGCCTGTGATTTTTTGATCGAAGGATATTCCTTTGATCGTTGTATTAAAATCCTTCGAATCGTTCGAGTAAAAATGGAATAACTTATAGGTATCTTTCCAGGCTGTAAGGTACCTGTTAAAGGTTTTCTTTTCTGGCAGTCTGAAAGGTACAGTCAATACAGAACTCTTACCTAGAGATCCATTCATATGATGAGGTTCCATGGCTCCCATTCCTCCCATGGGACCATCAGGGCCAGGACCCATTGGGAACTGTAAGGAAAAGTTGGTCAATTAAAACATTGGCTAAAACAATCCATCTGTGTGTGTGTGTAATGTCTGTGTAATTCATTTGCCGTCTAAGAACGATGTATGTGTCCAAAACAAAATCGTGATGATATTTAACTAAAAGGTTTTGTCCTGTAACAACTACCACAAAGACCTTAACAATGCTGGCACTGTTACCAGAAACATGTTTGTAACACACATGTCTGTTAATAGACTGCGACTGGAACGTTTTACAAGGGTGCAAAGTCACTTACGTTAGGTCTACTCCCGCCAGGTCCAATAGGGTTCATCATAGTGTACATGTTTTCACTAGAATTTGTAGAGTCTGTACAAGAGATTAGTAAAGATTAAAAAATGGAACCTACGGAACCTAATATAATGTTGGATAGTACATGCAAGTAGTTCATCCACCATCAAGCCTTCAGGGTTATAATAATTATAATAAAAGAGCATGTCAACGGAACAAAAATTGCATCTGCTTTTCTTCTAGAATCAGTGTGGTGCATTTATTTGTGCTTTGTCACTGTGACTTATTGTTGGCCTACACAACAGTGATGCTCCATGGTGCACAACTACATAGTTCGGCACTACAGTTGTTGCACATACAACTTCCAACATCTCTGGCACTGGAGATACTGGCAAATGTAGATTTATATAACAACACCTATTCACATGGGACCTGTTATCCAGAATGCTTGGGACCTGGGGTTTTTCGGAAAATGGATCTTTCCATAATTTGGATCTTCATACCTAAGTCTACTCATAAATCATATAAACATTAAATAAACCCAATAGGCTGGTTTTGCCTCCAATAAGGATTAATTATATCTTAGTTGGATCAAGTACAAGCTACTGTTTTATTATTACAGAGAAAAGGGAAATAATTTTTAAAAATTTGGATTATTCGGATAAAATGGAGTCTATGGGAGTCGGGCATTCCGTAATGAGGAGCTTTCTGGAAATGGGTTTCTGGATAACGAATCCCATACCTGTACTACATTTCGCATTGTCTCATTTCCTTCCTCCTGTTGTTCAGTGATATTTCCATTGAATTGTAATCTTGAGCCCTATAAACTATACTGATTAATCAGGATACATAGGATTGTTGCATCTTTTCAGCAGCTGGATATTAAGCAGTATATTTGTTTTATCCAATAATCGTGGGGTGCTGCATTTACATGAGTGTTATTGCATTTTAATCACTGGTACAATTTAGTGATGCTCACAAATGGGTCAGTTGTAAAGTTTACTAAGATCCAGTAACCTATAGCAACTACTCTGACCAGTTCCTACGGGTTCCAAATCTCTGACAAGGTTGTATGGGTTACTGGACCAATGGTAGTACTGTAAGCACAGCTAAATCTAACTGGCTTTCTAACTAACCTTCTTGTTGAGAACCATCACACTGACATTTATGTGTCACTTACTCACTATGCTGGGAGTGCTTTTATTGAGCTGATAAAAATAAGAAAAGTACAATATTTGAGTTTTATTACCTCCAGGGCTTGGCATGATAGGGGTTCCTGGAGGACCTCCACCTCCCGGGGGACCCTAAAACACAGAAAGAGTTTCTAGTTTTTAAATAAACTAATTTATGGGATAATAAACAGAAAGGATTGGACTGACACAGGGAAAAAAGGTGCTGAATAAAACATGATAAAACATTGAAATTGGCATGTGTTTTACCACAGCACTTACCACATAGTTTCCTGGTGAGGATGATGAATATGCTATCTGCATTGGAATAAGCAAAAAAAAACACATTCTTATTAATAAAGATTTACATAACATTACATTGGGTATATATAGACTAAAACCTAGTGGATGCTTAATTATTCATTGTGAGGTTCTATTATTTTCTTTTAATAGTTTTTTGAGAAATAATGGCTTATGAGTGTGCTTCCTCTTCCTCTTCTTTAGCTTGATAAAAGGCCACATGGCCTGAAACGTCGCGGGGGATGCCCACAAGAGCACAAATAAAGGCTTTTTAAACCACATCCAAATCGATGGTGGTGTTCATTTTCTACATTACATGTGCTTCCTCTTCCTAACATGCCTTTCTTTCCCTAACATTCCTTCCTATCAGCAGAAATTTTGACTCAAGAGTAACTGCATATATACCATATATTCATGGCAATAGGGTGTTAAAAAGTCGTTGACCCTTGATCTGTTTGCTTGAGTTAAAACAGTCGATTTCATGTCATGCAACCACTAACAATAGAAATTATGTCTGATGAATGAGATTCAAGATGGACTATCCTAGCCTGAGAATGCAGGAGTTTCTATAATATAACGCAGAAAGACAGAAAGGCCTTGGAGAGAAGAATGAGAACAGCTGAATCAAAAGAACAGCAACCTAATATATTGAATGGAAATATTTTGTCTTTAATATTATAAGTGTGGAGAATTTGGGTATATCACTTTCATAAAAATTCCCTGTTTTGTTCAGCTTCTAGCAGGCATTTAGCTACTGGAAGTGTGGGTGCACCAGTGCTGGGTAGTCACTTGTCTGGCCATATTTGAACCTTTATCTTTTTGGCAAAAGGAATGTAATAATAGAGCAAAACATGTATAGTTATTAAATATATAACGGCAGAATTCTACCCATAAATGATATCATGACATATATAACCAAATGTTAACATCCCACACTCTATATGGATTATTGAATAGCAACATTCAGAATTTAAATGAATTACTTACCGAGTTAGCATTTGGATTTGGCCAGGGACCCCTTCCTCCTGGACCCCTGTGTAAAATAAAAGGGCACTCTTTAGTTTATATGCAGTTTGCAGACTATACATAGTAATACTAACACTGTAGCACACTTTGAAACAATGCACTGGGTGTCATATGTCTGAGCACATATCAGGGAACAGTTGCATGAGTGGCCAGATGAACTAGTGTGCTGGCTTTTTATGTGAAACAATTGACTGATTACACCAGGCTATGTATATATATATTAATATATGCTGCATAAAGTTTATGGGCAACCCCTCTTTTGTGTAGTTTTGTGAAATTAAGATTTTTTTGTATACATTCTAAGGCATTCTAACATAATGACTAAATACCCTTGCACTAATTTTATGCATGTTTCCTAACCAAAAGAATGGGGGATGCCATAATGGAACATCCATAACAAAAATATAAGATATATATGATTTTTTTTTTTTTAAAACTTTTTTTTTATTGTATTTTCAAAAAACAAAAAGATATATATGATTAATATAAGTGCCATTGGGTAGTGTGAAAATGCTTTTGCAGAGGCAAGTAAATGTATTATTGTAGCATATATATATAATGGTTAACCTTTAGTATTTTTCTAGTTCTATCCCACACAAAATTCATCTTTGCACATGTCCTCATCCTGCATTTGCCACTTATATACTAATAAAATAAGCAAAAAGGAATTACAAAGTATATATTGCAGATCCAACTGGACCTCTAGTAGTAAAACTAAATATATAAAAGATTTGTTCTTTTTCTAATGAAAACCAAGGATTAGGGAATTGGGAAGTAGCAATATAAAGGGGTTATGGAGCATGCCAATGCAGGCTGTTCAGATCCATCTTATTCTGCTCCCTAAATTCACATTATTAGACCATTTACTGTCTAATTAATTCTCTATTGTGGTCCGTCTCTGTTAGGGTCTGGCTCAACACCTAAATATAGCTTATGTGAAAATACTTTATAATTATACAGGTATACAATCCTCCTCTAATCTTTGGCACCTGGGATTTTATGGATAAGGAACCTTTCCAGAATTTGGATCACCATTCCTTAAGGCTACTAAAGGCATTAAACAAAGCAATAGGATTGTTTTACCACCAATATGGATTAATACATCTTCCACTCTACTGCTTACACGCTACTATTGTTGAAGTACAGAGGGAGAAGTATATTGTTCCATTGCAGTAATAACAATTACTTATCAAATCCAACTAACTCAGAAGAAATAAAGTATCACCATTCACCAATAGCCTTTGACATCACTGCTGCTTCACAGTCAAAATGTGTAAAACGTTCTATGGTTCACAGAAGCAGTGAAGTAGTAGTAAGAAACTTTGCCCATGTTACTACTTGACCATAATCCCTTAAACCTTGTTTAGTTTTTTGAATAATTACATATACATTATTTAAACTGATTTCGGTTTTAAATGACTGTCATTACTTGCAATGTAAGACTAATTGATCTTGACTATTCTATTTAATGGTCATGTACTGTATTACATACAGATCAGTCCTAAAACAGATTCTTATGCTTACAGCAGAGGAATATTGTTGGCATGTTTTCACTTAGATATCCATAATAAGCCAGACCCTTCTATATTAAAAAAAACATAGAACAGATTGCTCTAATGAGAAAAGAGTAGACAGAAGCATAAATACTTACATATTCATCCCAGGCATGCCAGGGCCACCTAATGAGTTTGGAGGAGGCCTCATACCACTGCCATAATTCTGAAATGAACAATGGATAAAGGTTAATCAAACTTTTCTATTCTGGCTTTAGCAACCATATACATGTTTCTTACATCTATACAAGTGATACATTTTTAATTTGTTAACAAAAAATAAACAACCAGCAGCTACTGTTTTGGTTAACTTGTGACAAAACAGAGGAACAAACATTTCCAAAGGACCAGTAGGAAAGGGCATTTGGCAAAGTTTTCTTAGAAATCTTGCTGAAACATAAATTCTTCTGAGGTTCTGAAACCAATAGCAAAACAAAAATAACACAGTAGCCTCTTCTATACCACTGACAGTTTTTGTAGCTGGGTTTTATTACCTGTGGCCCCATTGCTCCCATGCCCCGTGGTGGGTTCATTCTCTGCATAGGGCCTCCCATGTTTGGATGTCCTGCAAATGATGATTTGAATATTAGTATTTATGCAACTGACTGTATACTTTTTGGAAATTGTAGAGTCTTTAGCTTTATTGTCAGCTTTATTACAGGTCAGGGAACATCATCTGACATCTTTGGGAGCATGGTCTGCCTCTCTACATAGCAGGGGCAACTCTCAGTTTATAATATAATATAGATATAATAAAATGTGTAAAAAGCATAGTTATACCCCAGCCTGTACTAAGCAACAATCTCAACATTGCATTACTGCATCTGTTTTCTATGTGGTATCAGAAATATTTTTAGACAATGTGACTTTTAAAAAATACTGGGCCATTAAAGGAGAAGGAAAGGTTAAAACTAAGTAAGCCTTATCAGAAAGGTCCATCTAAATATACCAGTAAACCCCCAAAGTAATGCTACTCTGAGTCCTCTGTCTAAAGAAACACTGCATTTCTTTCCTTCTATTGTGTACACATGGGCTTCTGTATCAGACTTCCTGCCTTCAGCTTAAACCTCATTGCCCTGGGCAAGAGCATGCTCAGTTTGCTCCTCTTCCCTCCCCCCCCTTCTCTGCTGTAATCTGAGCCCAGAGCAGGGAGAGACCTAGGCAGGAAGTGATGTCACACCACATTAATACTGCAGCTCCTATCCTAAACAAACAGAGAGTTTCTAGAGCTTTTTACTCAGGTATGGTAAAACATTCTACAGAATAAATATAGCATTCTAGCTTGTACTATTGCAGTTAATCTATTGGCAATAAAATGCCTCCGTAGCTTTCCTTCTCCTTTAAGGTGTTACAGACAATAACCCAAAACAAAGAATAAAGAGCTGCAGAATTATTTTAGGATCCCATTTAATCCACAGACGAAAATGTTTGGACGTTATAAATACAGTATACCTTGGGTAAAATCAAAAATAGCTCATGCACTGTGGAAACCCAGACTAAAGTCAGAGATGTAGCTAAAATCATTGAAATATCTATTTAGGAAGTAGCTGCTATCTACTTTGAAATCTCTTTTTCATACCTTCATCTTTTAGAGCCTCAATTTCATCCACTACAAACTGATCTGTGAGATCAGCCAACCTTTCAAGATAAAAAATCTGATCCAACTTTATTTATTCATACTCCAAAACTGGAAAATACATGCAGATTTTAAAGGGGAACTATCGCGAAAATGAAAATGTAGTATAAGCTTCAGCATACTGAAATAAGAAGTTTTCTAAACATAATCAGTTAAAAATTCTGTACTGTTTCTGAAATAATGACATTTATCCTCATTATCCCTCTCTCAGCATGTTTCTCTTCATTCTCTCTTCATGCAGGAGTAGGGTGTCAGATATTCATTGACAGTTAGATACAATATAACTCTACTATTCTCTATTAAAATCGCCAGACATCATGTCTCTCTATATGCAGAATATGAGCAAAAGGCAGTTATTTTGTTAGATTTTGTTTGTACTGGAATCAGTTATTTGAGTGAGCTCTAATACATCTGTAAGGAAAGGAAGCCTCCCCTATAAGATATATTGGATCCAACTGTCAATGAATATCTGACTCCCATCTCCTGTAAGAAGAAGAGAAGAATGAAGAGAAATAGATGCTGAGAGAGGGATAGTGAAGATAAACTTGATTATTTCAGAAACGATGCAGAATATTTAATTGATTATATTTAGAAAATGTATTACTTCAGTATGATGAAGCTTATATTAAATTTTCATTTTCGCAATAGTTCCCCTTTAAAAAAGTTTTAGGAGCTTTTAATGGATAACATCTACAACATATTTTGCTAAGTGAAAATCTGTGACCTATTCTCTAAGTATATCATTCCTAGTGCTTTAAAATTGAACTGGAGGGCACCAGGATACCTCTCACTACTCTAGGCATTTCAAAACCCATGGATTATTCATGGTCCTGTTATAAACTGAGAAAACGAGGAAAACATAAACGAAACCAAGCAGTCCTTTGCTTCTCTATTTGTGCCAGCTGTTAAGGTGCACCACTAGGAAGTAACGGTGACTCCTGATAGTGTCCCTCTGCTTCTCCATCTATTTCCACTCGAACAGAGTTAAAACTCATCATATGGTGTTAAACCAGCGTTCAGTGATTGTAATTCATGTACTCAGGATACACTACACAAGCTTTCCCTAATCGCAGAGAAACCTATCAGGGGAGTGCTCAAGAAGTCTGATCTGCTCTGGAAAACTGCTGTAAAATGCAACCCCGATCTTAGTGATACAGTAATTATTGCTGTATTCTGTCCATTTAAAACCCTGGCTCTAATGAGCCACTGAAAGAAAAAGAATATGGATTTAGAATATTATACCATTTTGGTCTATGAATTTTCAAGCAAATATCTAAGTTTATGGTACATAGTACTACTATAAGGATACCTGAATCAGACTCATTCACATCACACTGCTAGTATGAACATAACTCAGTATATTAAAAACATTTATTCACATTCTCATGGTAACACTGTTGCTAGTACATGCAGATTATGAGTTAATATTTTTATTTTCATGCCCAAAACATGTCAGACATTTGATTATTCAGCCCAACCCTCACTGTAACCAGTACTCAGGCTGGTACCCAATTTATATTTGGTGCTACCTAGTTTGGTGGAATGATACATAGGGAAAACATACCAAGTACACAGACTTAACGATAACTGTATCATTCTATAAACCTAACTAAATTACTATAGAAAGTCTCAAATAAATAAGGTGTGAAGTTCCTCTTATAAAGAATGAATGATAACCCTAACAGTATTTAAAGCGTACCCTGTGGTCGAGTCGGATCCATAGAGTTTGGCAACAAAGGCTGTGAACCTGGAACCCCAACAGGAGGCTGAAAAAGAAAGTCAGTTATTTTATGTGCAAATTTAATTTTCTTTATGTAAATATCTACGCCTTGAGGCACTTTCAGTTTAAGCTACTAGAGGGACAATATGGAGCATTGTGCACCACCAGGGTGATCTAGTTAAAGGACCAGTGCCATCAAAAGTATACATTGAAAAAAACCCACCAAGACAAATTAAACTTTTAATAAATAAAGTCTTTATTAAGAAATAATTTACCGAAACTCAGAAACTTCAGAAAAGGCAATCGCGATCCATGGTGTGTGCTCGATTTCTCCTCCCTGTCTTCCTTATAGGAGATAGCCAGGGAGGAGAAATCGAGCACCGCATGTTGGATCATCGCCCTGTCGCCTTTTTTATTGAGAAGTGCAGTTTCAGTAAGTAATAAAGGCTTTGTGATTGTTACGTTTAATTTGTTATAGATGTTTGTATACTAACGAATTCTTTTAAAAAATTTTTTTTATGTTACTGGTCCTTTAAATATATCAGGTCAATGTACTAAAGCTAATACCAAGAATAATGTTTTAATGCATTGTGCTTGATGCAACTATGCCATTCATTTTGTTTCTTTGGCAAAATAATTACTTTCAATCAGTGAAAACATTTTGATGGAATTGGATCCAAACCTGATTTGGCATTCTGAGGGAAGGTCTTGGGCCACCTGGATACCGTGGGGACATAAAGGGCTGAAGAAGACACAAGGGGAAAAGTGAGTTAATTCCAGCAACAACAATGGTTTTCCTAAGCGTTATATTGGACCTTACGTATACAATATGTTGGAAAATCATCATGCATGGTGCCCTGGAGCATATGGATCCTGTTCAGCTCCAAGCAACTTGGGGTAGAGTCCTGCAGCGGGTTGGGTTACCCGCAAAAAAAGCAGGCACCCTGCGGAATGAGGGGAGGGTTTTCAGGTGCGGGTATAGATGCGGGTCACTGGTCGGGTTGCGGGTCTCTAAATTTCTTATCTAATGTAATATTGTCTATATTTTACTTCTTTTTAAGGTTTTACAAAACTTGTTTCTGTCCCTGCCCACTTTTGATGATGTCACGTCCTGTTTGCAGCACCATCACTTCCTGTTTGATGGTGATTGGCGGGTTATGGGTCTTGTTGCGGATAAGGTAGTTGTGGGTCCTGGGTTGGGTAGCGGATCAAAGTGGGTAAATATGCGGGTTGTGGGTCTGGGTTTTAGAAATTGGTTCCGCGCAGGACTCTAACTTGGGATTTCTTACTAGATGTTATTACTATAATGACATTGTGAATTAACCAATAATATCATCAATTCGGACAAAGAAAAATATAATTTATAACATAGGTAATAGGGGAAAAAGGCAGAACGTGGCTATTGCATGAAAAGGCTTCCCCTAATAAGGTAACAAGTAAAGGCAACCTAAGCAGCATGTGCTTCCCATTTTTATATTAATTCCTGCCTTTCCCCATAGTACTAGTCATTTGTTACAAAGAGAAAAACACAGGCTGGATATTGTTGTTACATTGTTAAGGTGCTTCTGGGACAGCAGCTGTCTAATCAAAAGACTTAATATTATGGGATGTTCAGTTATTTCCGGGCATTTTCTCAACCACGGCCACTGATCAGTTTGTGGTCTATATGCCTGTAAGTAAAATGTTCAGTCAAACAGTAAAGGGATTAGTTAATTTTGCTACCAAATGAATGGGCTGAGTAACGATAACCAACATTTTACTGAAATAAACTGACATTTAAATTAATGTTTAAAAATCTAAACCCCCCCCCCCATTTTTAACCATTCTAAAGGCAATCCTAAGCAACAAAGGCCAATTTAAACCTTTTACAGCAGCTGAAATTCATGTGTGCCAAGGATGTGAACAGGATCAAACTGCCACTGATGTTCATGAAGACGGAATGAAGTGGCGAGAAGAGAGCTACACAGACAACCCAATAAAAAAGACTCTGTGCAAAGAAACCCCAAGCACAACCTCCTGTCTATGGACTTTTTTATTTTGAAAAAATTTGTCCTGTTAATATGTGGAGAAGGGCTAGGCTTTATCTGCTGTTCAAACAAGGCAACATGTTTCATTGCCTTGGCTTGGCTCCTCTATTCCCAGGACACAACAGGTAGTCAATACAATATTAATATTACATTATTTTCATGCTGCCCTTAGTGAAAGATGTTCAAATATTAATGCAGGTTTTTCCATTTGTGTAGAAATGTAGAACTGTAGAAAAGTACAAATGAAACTAAAGGGGGGGCTAGAAATGGGAGGTTTGCTTTTCTGTGTATGCCAGTGCTTTGGGTTATTGCAGATCATGAGTGTCTGTGTTCTTACAGACACATTTTCTTTTGTGACAAGCACTTAATTAAAGGGGATCTAAACCCATAAAATTAAATATGTAAACTTACTCTCTCCGAGCACTTTTGTATTCATTTTATATTATTTTGTGTTTTCTGAGATATCTGGCATTTAAGACTGCTAATACTAGTAACTACAAAAGTGCACATTAAAAAACAGTTTAATATACATTATGGTCAGGGAAACATAGCCTGGCCTTGGTTATGTATCACTACTGGGCACTGGGAACCAAAATGTAAACTAAACTTTTATTTTACTTTTTGGAGAGACTTAATAGAGTGCCTGCCACTGCTTGCTTTTATAGTTTGCCTAATACTGGCTTCATGAATTTTGTCTCTGGCTTGAAAACCCTTTTCTTTCTATGGTTTGCAGCTTGATAACAAGGTGTAACCAAGGCACACTGGAAAATATCCGTCGGATTAGACCTTCAATCTTACCTGACTGTGAGGACCCATCATAGGGTTGTTGGGGTTGTGCGGAGGAGGCTGCGCGTGAGGTGATGGCTGAGAGCCTGGAGGTCCCTTAAAAAAGAAGATAATAAATATGGTTATGGTATGATAATAATAAATAGCTTACAATGCCAAAATACACACAAGTATATGCAGCCCCATAAAGTTTGCACACTGCACACAAGACCCTGCACACAAGAAAGACTGCAAATTGAGTGATGCCCATTTGAAACACATTGACCTATATAAATGCAACATTACATCAGTAACCCCCAATAACCCCCATTGCTCTGGAATACCAAAGTAAATTGCTAGTTGGTTACTGTGGGTTCATTGCTACAAATAGCCAAGTCTCTGATGCTAAAGCTGGCCATAGATATTCCCATTATATTCTTTGCACAACAATTGTTTAGATATCGATTGTTTTGATGCAACAATCTAAAACTAACCATTCAGATTTAAATTGTAGGATTAAAATAGGAACATAAATAAGATGATGTTCTGCCCATTAATTGAAAGACAGCAATTATTCTTAAATGGTTCCTCTGCCCGCAGTTTCAGATTGTGTTTTAACCTGAACTAATAAAGATTCTACGTTTTACTTCAAGTTTGGTTTCCCCGACATCCTGCTTCATTGGCGCACTCGCACACAATAAAGTTTCTTGACGTGTGAATCACCGCAGCCAGAGTGGATTTGTGGGAGGCGTGCTCATAGCAGGTTATACTGTTTCCCTGTCGAGTGCGGCAATGGCGTTGCCCCCTATCCGATTATTCTTAAATGATGCCTGACAAATCATAGTGACACTCACTGATACATATAGGCATATTATTGTTATGTGTCAGAAATTTTCTAAACTGTCTGATCGACTGAATGACCAATCACCATAGTCCGAAAATCGTACAAATTATATGTGTATCTATGGCCAGCTTTACTCTAGAAAGTTATCACAGATTTATTGGGGTCTAATGACATTGTCATATCCCATTCTATGCATTCCTAGGTGAGCCATATTAGCAAGGAAGAAAGAAAATAGGAAATGTTACTATTACAACCCTGCTTGTCACAAGCAAACGGAGTTCCAATTCTATCTATTTTTTTGCATCTTAATTTTCCTGTGTATCAGAAAACTATTTTACATTTCAAATAAAACATAAATTTTTTTTAAGGCAGCAGCAAGAACTCAGCTAAATAGGTCCCTGTCCCTGTATGGGACCTTACAGCAGTCCCTCTGGCATTTACCAGAACCCACAGATTGCCAGTCCGGTCCTGATCTTTTTTTTATAGGGAATTGTAGGCTTGTATATATCCATAGCATATGCATAATATTATATTCATTTACAGAAGAATTTAGTGTAATTAGTATTGTTCTATATGTATATGATGTTGTTGCAGTTTTGCCCAGTGGGTGATTCTAGTATCTAGACAGGCCAGTGCGACCCTGACCTGAATCCACTGGTTTAACAAGATATTCTTAAATAAGAAACACACAATTGAATGCATCCATCTGGCTATGTGAAATTCCATCCTGTGCCACTTGGAAGCCTTTTAGATTATATACAGTATTATTAAATCTTATATACAATTTATTAGGGATGCACCGAATCCACTATTTTGAATTCGGCCGAACCCCCGAATCCTTCGTGAAAGATTCGCCCGAATACCGTCCGAATCCGAATTTGCATATGCAAATTAGGGGTGGGAAGGAAAATAATTTTTTACTTCCTTGTTTTGTGGCAAAAAGTCACACCTAATTTGCATATGGAAATTAGTATTCGGTTCGGCCGGCAGAAGGATTCGTCAGAATCCGAATCCTGCTGAAAAAGGCCGAATCCTAGCCAAATCGGTGTATCCCTACAATTTATATATATATATATATGAATTCAGTTGCTTACTCACCTTTTTAAAACCAGAAATATATACGATTCACATGCTGAATGGCTAACTAGCAAATTATTTTGACGCCGTGGCTACATATTAACCAGTGACGACTGTAACAATATCTAAATAAAATGATAATTAGCCCTTTAGGATATACGCCTTGCAAGTGTTGTGTTTTAAAGGGGTGAGATGGCAAAAGTCATATACTGTAGTAGTTCATTCCTATTATCCCACTGTGTGGTGCAATGGGGTACGAAGTTGTAGCAAGGAATAACCACTACAACTGCTTCTCAGTGCAAATATTTCCAGCTGAGAAGTGAGAAAGCATCTCCAGCATTTGGTTTCAAATTTAATAAAGCTTCTTATTACAGCTTGCAATTAACATCCAAGGCTAATAAGAGGCATATGGCAGCCACTGGTTTGAGTCTGTAAGCCCAGTCCCGCTAGGTACCAACCAGACCAATCATGTCCAGGCAAAAGAAACGGGGATAAATGAAGCAATTAATAAAATCATTTTCTATCCAGCTAAGGAGATAAATACTTGGCATAGTCATACACACTGTGTTCAAGACAAACAAAAATGATCCACCATTAGAGGGCACTGTGACCTTTCTCATGTCTCCGGCTGTTTAGAAGAAAACGTTATTCCCCCATTTTTGACAGCAACAAGTTTGTTGCTACCCCCTCCTCTTTCTGTACCTGCAGCATGCTATAAAAAATTAGACAGGCCAAAATTTAACCAGTAAAGGGATGGAGAAATAAGACTAACTGCAGACCCTTCATAATGTACATATTTCCTACAGCACAATAAGCTGATTAATGAGGATCTGTCAGATCCAGATAGAAATTCAGCAAATAGCTGATGCTATATGCTGCCAAAAGACAACTGTCAATGATTAACTTTGGGGAGCCAATCCTCCCCGTGGAGGTGCCTTTTTATTAAAGCGTGGGCACTGCAGTGCATGCACACCTATTGCATTTCATTTGCACTTTTTCAGTAAACAAAAGTATACAAAACGGTGTGCATATATAAAAAGTGTTTTCAACACTATAGTTCATTAGCTCAAACTAGCAACTTCATTTAAGATGTTTGAGCACAAATATATTGTAAGCCTGCTCTCATTAGAGAGAGAAACAAATTTGAATGGCAAAAGTGAGACAAGGTCTGGCACAGAAAGAGAAAAGAAAATTCTGGTTACACTGAAGGTGGAAGGAGGGTATTGTTATCCTCATATTAAAGCCGTAAAATTTGTAAAAATTTAGTATAGTCGCTATTGCAGGCTTCACGTCGGTTTATTGGTACATTATTATATTTATATTAAGGCATGCAGCTGGACTAAAGTTTATTGTCCAGGTCAACAGAGACTACAATTAGTCAACCGTGAATCTCTTTTTAGTGAAATATTTGATTTATCCAAAAAAAGTACTAGCACCACCTGAAAGGTTTACTCCCTCATTCTAAGTGTAGTCAATACTTCTACTGCTGGCAAGTCAGAAACTCATACAGTATGACTAGTGTTGGAAATGTTTAGGTGCCTCCAGTTAATGCTGTACATCTATATGCTGAAAGCACGGCCATACTGTAAAATACCTACAATAGAGGCACCTATATATATCATCAACAGATGAATCATCTACAATAGAGGCACCTATATATGTCATCAACAGATGAAACAAGGTCAAAATATATTAGGGATGCACCGAATCCAGGATTCGGATTGGGATTCCTTCTGCCTGGCTGAAACGACCCGAACCCAATCCGAATCCTAATTTGTATATGTAAATTAGGGGCGGGGAGGAAAATCACGTGACTTGTCACAAAACAAGGAAGTAAAAAATGTTTTCCCCTTCCCCCCTTATTTGCATATGCAATATATATAAAAATATATACAAGCCATGAGCGTAACAATAGAGGAAGCAGACCCTGCGACTGCGGGGGGCCCAGAAGGTATAAGTGCCCTATGAGGCCCTAACTCATGTACAATTTCAATAAATATTGGTAAAACAGGTCAACCTCTAGACATTTTAGGGGGCCTGAAAGATAATTTGCTGTGGGCCCAGTAATATCTAGGTACACCGCTGATACAAGCATAAAAGCCTTTGGAAATGAAATGACTCCATGCTCTCAGTGGAGTTTCAGTTGATTCACTATTTAGGGTTTTTTATTCACTATATAGTATCTATAAAAGCTGTCTATTATTGACTGTAACTGTGTAATTTATGGGATGTAAAAAAAAATTGGAAGCACAAAAAGAAAGTATGACACGTAAAGCAAGGACAGAGCTGGATTATAATCATCATTTATTTATATAGCGCTGTCAAGATACGATTATAATGTTCCCTTACTTCCCCCTATTGAATATTAATCCACCCGAACAAAACCTATAACCATTGATAGTAACGTTTCAAACCAAATACAGAACAGGTACATTTTCTTTAAAGTACAATAAACTACCAAACTAGCAGCCTTACCAGGAACACAGAGCTCATCTAAGTGCCAGTCAGAGAGATAACATCAACAACACCTTGTCAAGACTGAAGGGACAGAATAAAGGTGGGACAAGTTGGCAGCTTGCCAGCGAATGCAGTAAAGTGACAGACAACGACATAAACGATGTTGCATAAGGGAATTATTTTTACATACTAAATTGTCAGCAGCAAGACAATAAAGCAGAGTTGTGAAATCAATAGACTAAGTTTGTTAGAAATTGCTCGCCCGACTGTACAAAGTGTAAAGCCCAACACATCTCTGCACAACTCTATTTATCTGCTTTATTTATTGTAAACATCTGCAAATATTCCATCAATCAGCACCTTCCTCCCTCCACTTCTCAATGCCTTCCTCTGCTGAACATTTTTCTCCTTCCTTTGTCCACATACTTGTCTCTTGAGGTCTTTACATTCATTCACTCGGAACGAGCCCTTCGTTTATTTGTATACGCCTTATCCACTTACATTTACTTTGTATGATATAAGCCTGACTAGTTTAACTAAAGTCTTTGTTTCTGTAGATGTACAGTGATAAAGGAGTGGCCAAGAAAGAGAAGGATCAAACAGGTTTATTATTGATATTAACATTTTCATAGGCTACTGTACAGGAAATGAATAATCACTGTGAAATGTAATAGTATTATTAAGTCAGCTGTCCCTTCCCGCTGAATAGGAATACTTGGTACTTGATATAGAGCATACCTATCAATTATCAAAAAAAATGAGCAGAAATATCCACACGCTCTTAAGATACAGTCCATTGTTAAAGGACATAACCATTAAAAATATAGGAAAATGTATTAAAATTTTAACTGGGGAGTCCTAAAGGATTTTATCACAATAACTAAATACTATCCTGACAGTGAGAAAAGTATTTAAATTGGCACATTCATCAAAGCAGTCAATGTGTCAGTTTATCACAATGTGTTCCACTGACATCATTCTGTGCTATGGGGAAATACTCTTTTTCCAGGGTGAGCAAAACTTGGTAAAGCTGAACCAGTCATATATTTTAACCACCACCAGAGCATTCTTGGGCCAAACTCAACATAGACCAGTAACGTCATATTCAATGCCATTAAACTGTCAGATGAAACAGGCTGTGGATCATGAGATTATAGGTGTTTTATTTGCTGGTGTTCTTTTGCCAGTGGAGAAAATGCAACATTTGACACTACCCTCATAATCAGACAATGTGTAACATATTTTATGCAATTTAGGGTAGGGTCTCACTTGGTAGCTTTAGTAGCAAAATTGTAAAATATGAAATCTGCTCTATGTGTATGTGTAACACTTCTCTTATAATGAGTCAGTGGTTTGAATCTCTTTGGCAGGGCAGTGGAGTCGGTACATAAATCCTCTGACTTCGACTCCTCTGTTTTTAATACAGGTATGGGACCTGTTGTCAAGAATTCTTGGGAACAGGTGTTTTATGGATAAGGTATCTTTCTTTAATTTGGATCTTCATACCTTATGTCTACTAGAAAATCATGTAAACATTAAATAAACCAAAAAGGCTGTTTTGCTTCCAATAAATTAATTATATCATAGGTTGGATTAAGTACAATGTTTTCTAATTCTAAACAAAATCAACCAACCAATCAACCAAAAACCTAAAACAATTTAAAGGGATACTGTCATGGGAAAAATTTTTTTTTTCAAAATGAATCAGTTAATAGTGCTGCTCCAGCAGAATTCTGCACTGAAATCCATTTCTCAAAAGAGCAAACAATTTTTTTTATATTCAATTTTGAAATCTGACATGGGGCTAGACATTTTGTCAATTTCCCAGCTGCCCCAAGTCATGTGACTTGCTCTGATAAACTTCAATCACTCTTTACTGCTGTACTGCAAGTTGGAGTGATATCAACCCCCTCCCTTTTCAACCACCATTAGCCAAACAAAAGAACAATGGGAAGGTAACCAGATAGCAGCTCCCTAACACAAGATAACAGCTCCCTGGTAGATCTAAGAACAACACTCAATAGTAAAAACCCATGTGTCACTGAGACACATTCAGTTACATTGAGAAGGAAAAACAGCAGCCTGCCAGAAAGCATTTCTCTCCTAAAGTGCAGGCACAAGTCACGTGACTGGGGGCAGCTGGGAAATTGACAAAATGTCTAGCCCCATGTCAGATTTAAAAATTGAATATAAAAATTCAAAATAACCCAAATATGGATTTCAGTGCAGAATTCTGCTGGAGCAGTACTATTAACTGATTCATTTTGAAAAAATTTTTTTTTCCCATGACAGTGTCCCTATAACCTGACATGTATCTGTAGAATAGCTGCGAAATACAATCCAAAGTAATTAAAATATTGTTCTCAGAAACAGAATTGCTTCTGCCATATCCTTCTTCATTGAAGCTCTTAAATCTGATTTGATTATTTTCAGTGCTTGTTTTTAAATTTGTTAGGAGTTGGTACGTTTTTGGCGACTGACTCCAGATACCAAAAATTGCTTCCGACTCCAACTCCACAGCTCTGCTCTATGGTCTCTTATCTCACAACCTTGCAGCCTTGTGATTTGCTCACATAATAATTGAGGTGGTGATGAGAAAACAAACAAAACACATATGATTATAATGTCAATTTTCTTATTAACCCAGCCCGTTAATTATTAGTGATACAGATTTTAGACCACTCAGCATGTCTGTACAGACAGCTAGAATATTATAATTGAAAGCATATTGATTAAACTATAACCTGTTAAGCAGCTAAGAATAGTACTGAAAAATTAGAAAACGTAAACCTTATTAACTAATTGTTTAATATCATTTTCAGTTGGGAATACAATCTTTTCTTTTTATTTTCTTAAAATGATACTAACCCCCCATAATAGTAATCTGGAAAACCATAGGAGAAAGTCTTGCAGCTATTGATATGGAGGTAATAATTGGTTTGAGTGTATCCTAGGGTAAACGAGAGGAATGGCAGTTATTTTTTTCTGATTTTAATGGATCCTTTCTCATTATTATATTCTGTTTACAGTAGTTACAAGTCTCCCTGTGCTGATAAGCACTCTCGTGGCAATATTGGTGTGCTTTCAGTGTTTAGGAAAATACTTTATATTTGAACCTTGTTAGCAATAAAGGCAATAGCAGCCATAAAAAAGAAAAAGTACAAAAAAAAAAAAACAATTCCGTTACCACTGCCATCTGGTTCACACAGGATTTGAAAAGAATGAATATCATCATTTCCACATACGTCACCATGGAATCCTGCTGATGACTTTGTCAGACAGTTGGCTGGTGATTTTGTGCTCTTCACTCCCCTATGGAATTTTATAGAACATATTTTTGTGTTGTGGACATTTCACCTCTAGCTGTAGCCAGTGGAAAAGCTGAGTCTGTACTTTTAGCCTGCGGATCCATCAGCTGGGATGCTTCCCTTGAAGAAACATGGATTTGATGTTCTTCTTCTTACAATGATTTTGCAGATAAAAAACAATTATCTTCTACAAGAATATGAGAATTCCAAAGTGTTATCAAAAGGTGATTTTCCATCACCCTAGTATACCATATCATCTATTCTTAGGCAATAATATCAGTGAAAAATCTACACAGTAGACACAAAAACATGGTGGCCACCAAACTAGTCTACCACTTGTCCAACTAATTGTTCCTAAAGAAATAATATGATAGCTCTAGGTGGCAGAAGAGAAATCTAAGCCAGTAATGAGTCTAGCAGAGGAAGAAACCTGGCCAAGTTGTTAAATTAAGGGAAAAGCCACTGCTGCCTAAAGAGGTTTCTACCTTGGCTCATCCTCTTACTTCTTGATGGTAATTACATTTGTGCTTGGACACTTAATCCGTTAAGTAGTCTGTGTAATTAGATATTAAGACATTGGGAAGACGATGACAGATTGACCTCACCTACTCTGCCTACTTTTTTCATGCTTTAAATCTCAATGCAGGTTACAAGTAATTTGTCAGAGATTGGCCAATACTCTTCAGAAAGGAGATACCTGAGGGCTAACATTTTTGACTGACTATGCAAAGTTTTTATTGTTGAGAAATGTACAATCTAACACATGGAGCTTGGTGATCACTGTCCAGAGAAGTTAAAAATGGCTGCATATCTCCATAATAAATGCTCCAGAAATTCAAGACAACAGTGTAGACTCAGCTCCATTATGCCTACCATTGCAGTTTTAGAAACATAGGGCTTAGTTCATAAGGAAGCTAAAAAACCCTTTCATTACTTCCTGCACCAGCACAAGCGTGATTCAACAGTTTACATTTTGGGTAACTGTACGTAAAAGTCTGGTGATACATGTTGTGCATAAAGCATCAGACTTGTAAAGCATTTCATCCATAGAGCATTAGTAGAATAATTCCTAGTGGTACCCAGTAGTACAGCAAGTAGGTAAAATGCCATTGTGCACTTGCCCATTATTTGGCACTGTCTGCCATGCCATTAAAGAAAACTGTACATAGATCCAGAAATCCACACAGTGGAACCATTTAAGGTATTGCTACCTTCATTTTGTGCTTTTATCTGCAATGCAAACACAAACAAAAACACTGATCTTGTAGAACTATAACAAACAAGGGAAAGTTGTGCTCACCACTAGTTTTTAAAAATCATTAGGCGGGGGTGCAATGAGGGTGTGACCACAAAATACATATAGACAAATACAAGATTCCTCTGCACTCAACCCATTATCAATATATTTAAGACAGAGACATTTTGTGCATACTGCTACTGAAAAATGCCTTACCCTTTAAACAAAACAGGGATTGTTTGTCCATATATTGCAATATATTTAAGCTGGCCAACTACATCAAAGTCATCCCATATCTGGCCAGTCCTATGCTCAATTTTCATCTGATTCATTAAGAATTCTATGGTTTAATTATACATTTTATAAAAGGGACGAATACGTTTTACCTGCAACTTACTAGCTGCTTTCAAAGTAAAACTCCCAAACTTGGCTGCCCTTTTATTAGACACCAGTGGGACTATAGTTGGAGAGGGTGGGAGCTACAACATTGATGGAGCTGGTCACTGCTCTTGTAGAACTATAACAAACAAGGGAAAGTTGTGCTCACCACTAGTTTTTAAAAATCATTAGGCGGGGGTGCAATGAGGGTGTGACCACAAAATACATATAGACAAATACAAGATTCCTCTGCACTCAACCCATTATCAATATATTTAAGACAGAGACATTTTGTGCATACTGCTACTGAAAAATGCCTTACCCTTTAAACAAGAAGGTGTGAAATAATTACCAAATATTAAGATGGCAAACCTATCAAGTTCAGTTAGCTGAATAAGCCTTTGCAATAAATCATGCTTATATTTATGGACAGTAAATACATTTGCCCCGACTTACTGAAGCCATTAAGCAGCATCTGAAACAAGATATAGAGAAATATTGAAGCTGATGGATAAGAGCTCAGCTAGCCTGCCTTTTATACATACTTTAAGAATGCGTTTGGATGGACTGCTGGGTTCAGTCCAGGATCTTCCAAAATAACTTTTCCATTTGATTTTAAAAATGTTAACCCCGGCCATACCAAGAAATGATATTGGAGCTATTTATAGTACTCAGTCTGCAGCTCTAAAAGGATTCCGGCTAGCTGTAAATAGTTCAGAATTCCAAAATGTATTTCTGCAAACCTTCGCCTGTTACATAATATTTGACAAAATGCTTGCACAAGAAAATGTGCATGTGGCTTATGAAGGTTGGAAAGATTTTTCTGGATTAGCAAAAAATAGACTTTCAATATAACTCTATCCCCGTTGTTTTGTACAACTTCTTCAGTAAAAAAGTATTCTTCTTCTGTATAAAAGTATGGTGTTCAGCTTTCCAGAATTACAAATATGAAGAAATACATTTTTTACTTCAATCCCTTGTTAAGTGGGGATAGCAACCTTTTGCAATGCTATCGTGATTATCTCTCAGGAGAGTATCATGTTTTATATTACCCAGGCCAAAAAAGCTCGCTGAAAATGAAAGAATGTAGAATCAAGGCACTCTCCCACCCTATGAACACAGCTTAGATAATTCTAAACAGTCTAAGACACCTTAATATAGAAGCAATAAAAAGATAAAAGGTCTTCTATGTGTGTCAGTTTTATACATAGTAAAGACTGATTTCATTTGCAGATTGTTTTCAGCCACAGGCAGTTGCTAGGATGCAGGTATGATCCGTAGATATGCAATGGACATTATGTGCAATAAACATGTAATGGCTTGTTTCGGTGGGTGGTTTTCGTGAAGATATTCTGTGAGTTAACCATCGTGCATATATAAGCTGTTTTATGACATATCGATACAGGGACTAGTAAACTTTGATATATTCTATTTTTTTAACTGGCACCCTAACATTTATTTCTTATTTCATAGGATCCTTGAAAGGGCTTCAGAGATCAGATATGATGTGTCTTGTGCCACAGTTTATTCAGATTAGGCTGAGTGAAAAATTGGACTGATTTAGCATCACAGAACTACAGCGGTGAACTGCTCCACACTGCCACCCATGCAATTTAATCATTGGTGCAGGACTGAATGCTCATATCAGTCCTAACTAGGGAAAGATTGCCAAACATCTCCATACTTTCTCATGGACATACAGTATGTCCAAGACCTAAGAGGTTTTTATGGTGCGAAGCTACAATCACTAAAATGGAACTGTTCTCTATACCTTGTCACATAGGTTTAGAGCATTACTAGATGTTACTGGGCCCCACAGCATGTCAACTGGTTCATTGCCCTGTACTTGTAGAAACACATTGCACGGCTTATATGTTAGACTGAAGAAATGCCATCCAATCAGACATACAAGAACATGGCTCTAAGTGAATAAACTGTGTTAGCCTCAGAAACCTTAAAATTGAATGGATTATCCTTGAATCCCGTTTCAGGACTTAAAATCACTAAAACTGCATAAAATCCTCAAGAGTGAAAGCCAAATACAGATTAAGAAATACAATACAGTAAGAAATGTTTTAAAATACTTTTTAAAAACAGTTTTTTTAACGGGTATACCTTAGAACATGCTAGCCCATAAAAACTCTATTTTACACCAGCATTTCTTGTACTCAGATACTGTTTGAACACTGCTCCTGGGTTGTTATAGTAAACAATAATAAAGGAGTTATAAAACAAAGAATTCATGGCAAATATAACTAACTACATGATACATGAGATATTTTTGCAATCTAGCTGTGCCTCAGTGAGAAGACAATTTATCTGAGCCCCCAAAAGCTTTGAGTGTAAAAAAAGAGGGTATGTTTTGATGTCAGAAGTGATAGGGATGTTTTGGAAATAGTGTTGTTGTTTTAAGGCTAATTCAGTTTAACTCGGAAACACAAGGTGATTCTCCTGCATTCTTACGCATTGCTGTTGTTGCAATTGCAGCAGTTCTGACAAACTAGTGTGATTATTGCCCAAAATGCTCTTGTCAAGGCTTTCTCGTAGATAGTTGATGTAGATGTTTTGGAGCAGTGACCTTTTCTTGGGAAAGGCAAGTGATCCTGGAGGAGTTAATTCAGTGAAAAAATAAATCCATTTCCATTATTGCTCTACAATGACAAAACATTAGGAAAACATGTTTCTTTATATATTGAAAGAATAGGCAGGTTTCATAATTTAATTTGGCCAAATAAATTGGGCAGAACACTAAACCAAATCTGAACTCTTACTTGCATATTCAAATTTGACATTAAAAAATCACATCATCTTCGAACAAAAACAAAACCAATGTCCAGTCATCTGAAACTATAAAACACACTGTAAGAAGCTGATTTATTAATTTTTAAATTCAACTTTTTTCATTTAATTGCAACCAATTTTTTTTTCTTGATTACTAGCATATTTTTGAGAAGCTGAAATCAGAATCTGAAAATCAGAAACTGAAATCAAATGTAAAAATCAAATGAACTGAAATCGTTTCCAAGTCCTGGAAAAAGCAAACTTGTTTGCAATGAAAATTGCATTGTTACATTCATCTTCAAGGAGTCTCTAAATTATTTCAATGTGTATTACATGTTTTAAACTTCTAGCAAAGCTCCTATATATTAAAGAGAATAGGGGACCGATACTAAACTACATTCCTACAAGTAAATATATGGATCAGCTTACTCTAAACACTTTGATGTTGGCTGCCTTTCCCCTTTGTGGAACTTAACACAATTACCTAGTCACCTAGAATCAAGAACTACTGAAAAATGAAATGGGAAATTATCCTTTGGCTTTTCCTTAATGGATCACAAAAGCTTAAGGACATCATGAACCAAGGTGACTAGCATAACTATAGCTCTGTAAAAGTAGTTCCACATAATAAGCTATCCCAGGTGCCAAGACATTTCCTTCTTACCTATTTACTATTTTATATAAATAGAAAAAGGTTTAAAGAGATACTGACACCAGAAATTAAATCTTTTTTTACATCTATCATAACATTGTCTTTGCATGCTATTCAAAGTTTTTCCATAAAAGTATTTGCCCAATGCTTTTACAGTTCCTATCTGATCCCCCATGTTCTGCTGTAAGGGGGCTGCCATATTTGTGCAGCAGTAGTTTGTCAGCATTAGAAACAATGACAAGTTGACATGAGTGTGTTGCCCCCCCCTCTCACAAAGATTTAATGTAAAAGTGCATCTGGTAAGGGGGATTTTATGCTAACTATAGAGGAGGCTGATGTGCGGGCCGGCCCGCAGGACCTGAGGTTCTGGCAGAACTTTAGCCTCCGTTCCTTCTTTTGCCCCACTTCTTCACTACTTTTTATATACTCACGAGGGCCTTTTGTGAAGTCACACGGGTATATAAGAGGGGAGAGTGCCGGGTTAGGGTCGGTACGGGTGGAGGAGCAGCAGGTTAGGGTCGGTATGGGTTGAGGGTTTCTCGACCCGCACATCACTAGAAGCCGACCATTGGTCTGCTGCCGCTATAGTTACACCACTGCAAGCTTATAAGGGACAGCCAGATTGGCAAAACTGTCAGGTTAAGGAACTTTAAGTAGCAATTTTCTTACAAAAGCAGCCCTATTGGTGAAAAACAGCCATGTGACGTATGGTTAAGTTTGAATCTATATTTATGTTTTGAGGAGTAGTTTTTTAGTTTCAGTATAACTTTAAAGCATTCGTAAATCATCTGCGGCAGTTTAGCCAGAGTTTTAGGGGATGCCATCTATAACAAATGTTTATAAATTCAGAGGAAAAACAAGGGTACTTATTTTGCTTAAAAAAAAGAGACCCTGAAAGTAGCTTTGTTGGCATGCAAGGTGTTAAATGCATTCTATGTGTATTCCAGTAGGCGACAGCTGGAAAGCAGAAAAGAATATCCTAGCATATAAAGGGAAACCAGGGAGCACTTTAGTATGAGATTATTTGAGTGATATTTCAATTTTTTGCAAAACCTGTCCCTTGCGTATCTCCCCATGTGTAATGATAGCATCGAATTGTAGCTATTTCTTTCCACTATTTCTGGCGTTCAGAGAGTCATTCAAGGGAAGGCTTTCAAAGGAAAGTAGCCCTCTCTCTGCTGCTCTCTCTGTCCCTCTAACCCTACGGGAAGCAGATGCCTGCCCATTTCAGTGTGTCGGCTTTTATAAGAAAGAACTTCCAGCTTCTGATCTACTTTGAAGGATGGTTGGTGGGGGCACCGTAGCCTAACTGTAGAGGCAGACATGGTGCTTCAATCTCAGTCTAAATCTGTATGTGCTGAATACATTAATAGATATATAATAGATATTATATAGATATAATAGATGTATATATACTAGGGATGCTCCAAATCCTTTGTGAAAGATTCGGCCGAATACCGAACCATATCTGAACCCTAATTTGCATTTGTAAATTAGGAGAAAAAGAGAAACCGTGAATGCAGTGAGCGATTACATTTTTTTTTGACTTCGTTGTTTGTGTGATGAAAATTCACATGATTTTTTGGATTCGGTTTGGCCAGGAACATGGATTCGGCAGAATCCTGCTGAAAAAGTCAGAATCGTGCCAAATCCCGAACCAAATCCTGGATTCACACAGAAGACAGAACAAAGTATCAGTTTTAGATAAGTGCCACTGGGGGTTAGGCTTAATTTCATGAAAGGGATTGGTTGTTCATGGAACACATCACCATAGTGTTTAGCACACTTAGGAAAAATTGTCTACAGTCAACTTAATTAGGAGTAAGAAAAGCACTTAATTGCAACATGCTATGCCTTGAGGAAATGAGAGGTTCTCTCTCTCTTTTTTTAAAGTTAGCCCTAAAACTGATCTGTACACTGCTTATACATTGCAACACTAAACACTCCTGATTGGATTCATTTGAAGATGTTTGGCAGTAAAAGATAATCTTTTTTTTGTCAATTATTACTCAATTCAGTTCTGTTCCTCCTGCCAGTCACACACACATTACATTTGTTGCACATGTGACATGTTGCACCCATGTATGGGATATTGAGGCTCAGCACATGATTGATGGATTGCCAATGTTGACCACTGTTTAAATGATGATACTGGGACCTCAATAATTTTTTTGCCCCTCTGACCTTCCTTTAATATAGAGAGAACTAGAAATCGATTCATACTGTATAGGGAACAGATATAAAGCAATACTTAAATACACACACAAATAAAAATGAGGGTGCTACTTTGGCACAGTGGTGCTTGTGGAGCTGCTTTCTCTAGTGCAGGGCAGCTCTCCAAGTACCTATGACACCTAATTTAAAATAATACATTTAGGTAAGATGAATACAGGCATAACACAGCCAATATGAATACACCTTAATATATTATTTCAAATATTGTTTATAAGGACTTAAGGAACAACCTCTGACTATTTGGAATGCCTGCACATAACAAACCAATACCAATTGCAAATACTTGAAGAACAGTGTAGTGCTTATAGGCCTGGCATCCTCCAAAAACCTTTGATTCTTTTAGGGTTTATTGCCAAATGAATTGCTAAACCAACAGTGCTATCCCCCATTTTGTTTCTCAGCATTCTGGGACACTGACCTTGGCTAGATATTAGCCAGATAGGAAGAGATACACTGTTTTTTGTTTACCCTCTATTCTGTTTTGTGGTGCTAAGGCCAGTCATTGCTGTACATTTAATGTTGCACTTCTGACCAGACCATTATTCTTAAACTGGCCATAGATGTGCAGATTATAGCCTATGTCGGACAATCGTCCGTGCCAACCTTCCGACTTGTAAGCCTTTCAAATTATTATAAAGTAGTAAAAAGAACAAACATGATGCTCGGGCCATTATTGCCAGACAGCAATCGTACAAAAGTTATGTCGGACAAATAGTAGCGACAATCTCCCATTGATATCGTTAGATAGGAAATACATGCAGAGATCTTATCAGTAGCCGATAAAAATCTTTTAACCTGTCCGATCGACTGAACGAACGATCACCATGGTACGAAAAATGTTGGGACACTCCTCATACGGTCCGAAAACCGTATGAACCTTTGTTTCGTACAATGGCATCTTTGCGTCTTTGGCCAGCTTGAGGGCCCAATGGCAGATTTTTGCTCAGTGCTACCCAATTGTGAGAAGAAGAACTAGAGATTAGTTCATGGTTCCTGTTCTTCTCTTTGCAAAACACTGTGGTGCTTTAAAAATAATACAGTAAATAAATGGAGATTTAGAAGGCATTACAGGAAAGATTAATATAAAGGTTGATATACATTGATATATATAACACTTATATAACACACCATATTTGTGCTTGTTTTAAGGGTGACTATCCTGGGTACTTTCTTAAATAAAAATGATGGTCATGAGTGAAATATTCACTGGCCAAGAAATACTGTTGACTTTGCTCCATGAATTTAAGCGGCTCCCTTGGATTAGACAGCTATAGGGTCCCAAGGAGACTGAAGTTAGGAACCAAACTCAGTGAAGAGGCTTTTTGTAAATGCACAAGGTTGATGTTTTGTCTGATGAACAGATGAAGTACGTCTTTATTTTTTTTTTCAAAGCTGGCCATTGTTTTTCTCCCTGGCTGCTTCAGAAGCTGTTAACAATTAAAGAGAAACGATTCCTGCAAAGAGAGGAATCAGAGGGAACACTAGGAGAAACCCACCATCCTCCCCACCCTCCGCTTCCCATCTCAGAGATTTATAGCCAGCTGTGCTGCTGAGTGGAGCTTGAAATAAATAAATAAGATGGAATAAGAGGCCCAGATGCTGGGGAAGGGAAAATATATATGTTTATACACATATCTATTTTCAAGGTTAAGTTCTTTTTTTTTTTTACCTTAACTAGTGTTTCCCACATAGCTTATTTATGCCTCACTTCATTGCTGGGAAATGTAAGCTCTGCCGGTTCAGAGGGTGGTCACATGTTTCTGAATCTACCATTGGTTACTGCAGTTGGATTGTAAATTCTCATTTTTATAAAGTCTCTGAAAGCCTGATTCCTGTACTTCTTAGCACAGACAAACGTAGATATTACAAATAACAATGTCATTAGAATGCCTATCAATACCTCTACAGTGTTCAACAGCCTTCTCGACAAAATACCCAGAATGCTCTGCAAAAGCTGCTAAAATGGACACAGCAATTGCTTTTCTATCTAGAAGGCCGATGTCCCCTTCCTGGTGAAGCTCAGACAAGCATTGTCTGATAATCCTGTTTGGAGAGGTCTCCTGCTTGCTGATATATACCCTTAGGATACAAGAGGGCTTAGCACTGCTTGATTTAGACTGCATGGCCAGTGTTTAAATGCTTCACTTGCTGAGGAAAAAAACCCTAGCTTGCTTAATATAGATGTCTCAGATCCTGTCTGACAGCAGTTGAAGACTGTGAAGCTCTTCTCTCCAGGAATATAGCGCTGTTACAGATATTGTTAAGGGCACACATACAACAAAATACTTAATTTTGGTAATTATTTTCTTTTTTACATTGAAAATTGCAATCTGCAGTTTATGTTTTTGAACTACAATTCTCTCTGGGGTTTGATTTTATCATTATTTGAGAACTTTTCATTGCTAAAACTGTGGCTCTACTGCTTTGTTAAATATAAAAACACAGGCAGGTAAACTACTGTGGGATTTTTATATATGCATTTTATTTCTGTCAGTCTCTCAACTTTTGCACTGGTTGCTTAGCAACTTGTTAGCAAACAAGGGTGAATGTTCTATAGAGTGACTGTGGTAGAAACACAAGCTGTGATTGTTTGCAGATTGGGGATTTCTTTACGATGCCTGCAGTGTAGAAAAGGAGAGGGTTTGAGTGAAAAATCAGGCATTGGATCATTTTCCCAATAATGCTTCATATGCTGCAAATGAAAGTTCTCATCTTTGTTATTAAACACCCAAGATGCTATTAGTTACAAGTACAGTAATATAGAAGTATTCTAACTATAGCTCAAAAAAGAACAAGCTCCTAAATTATGCAAAAATCTCTTTTGCTGTCTCCACTTGTTTCTGCAAACCTCTCAACTGTTTTAGCCTTTATGTCCTGGGAAATTCCTCCCAGTGTATGTGTCCTTATGTATGCATTTTCTATACTTTCAATTTTTAGACTAGATGTCACCTCAATGGAACGAGAAATAACATTTTTTGTGTTGCCATTTTAAACTAGTAAAGATTCTCTGATCAAAGTGGATGAAATGTGAAGGAAAGGGGCATAAAGGAGAGTAATTTATGTAATGTGTTTTTGGCAACTTTCATTCAAACATTGTGGGCATTATACACCCTTATTTAACACATGTGCATTGAATAGGGCATAGGATGAACAAAGTTTTTGCCTATTGTTTTAATCGTGTAAAATCTATGGTTGTTGAGCTTAACAGGGAAACTGAAGCTGAATAGAAGTGAGATAGATACTTAAGACGACCAGTGTACAACTGCCTCCCTTCACCCTTTGTGGTGACTGTTTTGTTAGCAGAAGCCCATCATGCATGGGATTTATCTGTGCATTAGTAATCTACAGTAGAACCCCCATTTTACATTCCCTGATTTTAAGTTTCCCCTCATTTTACATTGTTGTTTTGTGGTCCCACCTATATATATTATGCATAATACATTTCCCATGGTTTTACATTTTCCTGGAGTTTACACCATTTTTTTCTGGTCCCCTGAAAACCATAATATCTACTGTAATTATAAACCTCAATTTTCCCTGTTTACCATGTTTATCTCAAGTAAAAACAAAACATCCTTTTAACAAAAACGCATTGCTTTCAGAATAGAACTTTCAGTTTGACCTGAGCTGGCAAAGAAAGTTGGGGGCCAGTATTGGTAGCTGCACCTGGGAGTCACTTAATGATGGGTGTATTTACGAAGATGTGTTTGATAAGATACTATGTATTCTGAGGTGGGAAAGTGTGAATGCCAAAATATATGAGCCTTATATAAACTAAGTGTATATATACTTTGGCTCTTTAAGACGAAAGCTTTTCCAACACATCTTGCAAGCTAATCTTTATACAGACACAGTGGCTGGTGGAAAAGTCTGTGTGCCAGCAATCAATAAGGTGAAGCTATCTCTAATTCAGCTAGTATGGAAAATATGATGGTATGTCTGATATAACTGCCTGCATAAACAGCCAGTCGGAAAGCACAAGAATAAATAAGGTGTTGCGTGTCGACTTGCAAACAGGGAGGAAAAATATATGTGTCTTGTTGTAAGCAATTTATGCCTAGTCCATTGCTTTGGTGATACTGATTAATTATTGGTATTTGACAGTGCTCATTTCTATGTTATACTATATACAGTATTTATATATATATATATATATATATATATATATATATATATATATATATATATATATATATATATATATATATATATATATATAGTACAAGCATAACCCTTAACTCCTGTACAATTAAATAACTGATAATGCAGTGGTTCACAATACCCCAGACAACCTAATAAGATCACTCCAGAAAAGTAATTCAGATCATTGGTTAATCTAGCACATGACAGTTAAAGGTAGAGTAACACCAAAAAATTAAAGCGTTTTAAAATAAATAAAATATAATGTACTGTTGCCCTGCACTGGTAAAAGTTATGTGTTTGCTTTAGAAAGACTAATATAGTTTATATCAATAAGCTACTGTGTAGCCATGGGGCAGCCATTTAAGCTGAAAAAGGAGAAAAGGCACAGGTTACTTAACAGATAACTGATAAGCTCTGTAATAAAATACAATGGTATTCTACAGCATGCATCTGTGCACCAATTTTACCAGTGCAGGGAACAGGATATTTCATTTTAATTGCTTTGGAACACTTTCATTTTTTGGTGTTACTGTTCCTTTAAATCCAAGCTTGAAAGACTGCAGTCCTATCCTGTTATTACTCAGTGGGTTTGCCAACCCACTCCTACATTGCTACCTGCCTGCGATCAGGGCATCAGTATTTACCCCTTTCCACATAAGAACACCCATATTATGTAGACTATTTAACTATGTTGTATCATGGAGCATTATGTTAAAAGAGAAAGTGGGTGGAGATTCAGGAAGAAGTTATAGACCCCCAAAAAATTGACTATGCTATAACCCCATATATAATCTTTCAGCATTTCTATAAGTGGACCAATCAAGATGAAGGACTTTTTCTTAGATTGCTTCCTTTGGGTCACCGGAGTAAAAGGAATTCCCTGTTTTAGGCCGTCCACCATGGGTTGAAAACATGATGCTCCCTTTTCTTTTTACATAAAATTGCATTAGTGCTAATTATGTTCAGGCAAGCTATTCTACTTTAATTGTTTATTATTTCTCTTCCATTAAATTCCCTAATGAAGATTTTAAAGCAGAAGGCCAGATCTCGTAATCAAGGAGATTTTAGTAGCCAGAAGCCTGTTAAAAAAACTCTTCCCGTTTCATTACATTGCCTTTTTTTAATAAGTTAAGGCCCCAAGCAAATAGTCTTAAAGATCATTTCCTATAAAATGTTACAAAGTAAAGTAACTTTGCTGCATGGTAACCTGCCTAAAAGATTGCTGCACATTTAGCCAATAGAAATGGAAACCATTTTAAACTTTTCTTCATACGTTTATTCTTAGACTTGCTGCTGTACAGTCAGTAAAGTAACAATTAGGGGAAAGTTGTACACGCATTTAAGACCATGGAAATATGACAAGCATGTATCTGTAGTACTCTTCCCAAAACCACACACTGACCTCTCATGAATTATCTCTGTGAGTTTGAATGATGTGATTTGAATTACTGAAGCAGAGAAAATTATTTCTTTAATGTGAAATACTGTTATCAGATTTACTGACATCATAGTTTTCTGGTGTTGGAAATATGTATCCTTTTCAGCAAAGAGACACACCTGAGTGTTGACCACCATTTACCAACTGCAGTATCTGTACCCTAACTAGTAATTTCATTTACCTTATGGCCAGATAGTAAATGGATCACCCAATAATGGTTGGTGCTCAAGAAACTTGCAACAAAGCTTGCATTGTAGTGTAAAATGAGCAAAGTTTACCTAAGCATGCGGATGCAATAAATTTTTCTTTTTCTTTACTGGTCCTAAATTTTGTGAGTACCTATTTCTCTACACAATCCTGGATTATTTGCTTCCTTTGATGATAGCCTGGGTCATGAGCACCGGGACTCCATGTTTTTACCTAGTGAGCTCCAACCATTTGTGTTGTTCCTGTGATGGATTCAGTCAATGTGAAAATTTGAAAAACTACTATGCTCATCCAGTTATAAGTACCTGCTGCTTTTCTATAGGAACTAGTCACATCACTGCAAATTAAGTGTATTTTGCTTCAGTCCAGGGCTCTCGCTGATTAAATGAAAAGCTTTTAAGCAGCAAACGAATGTAGAAATATTTTGGCACAATGTACTGTGCTGTCTTTGCTTTGAGGAAAGACACACTTTTATGATTAAATGAAACTATTCCTTTAGATTTAAGTAATAAATATAGTTTTTTCATAGATCACTACCAGAAAAAAATGTTAGTATCTATAAAACTATTCAGAATTATGTATTCAGACTCCATTTCTTTTTTTTTCAAGTGTAGACAGCAAAGGCTAAGAAAACTACAGTACAGAAGGGGCTTTAACATATATAGGACAAAAACAATAAGTTTGAAGAAAGTTTACTATTAATACATGAACCCTTCAAATATTTTTTGCTGCATAATTACACTGGGACTGCAGATAATAATGGCAAATGTATATATGCAAAGCACTGATTTATAAATGATGTAAAAATAAAAAGTATGTTCCCCACTAAATAGTGCACTTCAAAGAACATACATCGAGGTTGCTGCTGAGGGAAATGTAAGGCCACATAGTAAAGAATACAAAAATTCACATGCAGAATAATATTTCTAGGTACCTGAAAGAATCCTGGAGGCATGGGTCCACCTGGCATTCCATCATTGGGAGGCATGTTACCCATCACTGGACTGGGAGCAGCAGCCGCGCTCTGTAAAAGAGACAAGTAGGGAACATATCAGTAAAGTCAAAAAGAGGGATATAAGTTAAACTGGCTTTTAGAAACATCTTACAAACATATTTATAAGCCAGAACTAACCTAACTACAATGTGTAATGAGCAATTTGGCCTTCCTAGGTCATTTTTGGTGGCACATCAGGTAATGTTTCAGTTAGGAGAGAAAAACAACTCATACAGCCCCTTAATCACATGAGCCAGGGAGGTGCAGGTAAACTGTCCTATATTTGAAAGTATTTCTGTCTTTCTTTTTGGGATGAAAGAGTAGGTGAAACAGAGAAAAGTCTAAGGTGCCCCCAACTGAATTGGGGATTATTGTCTTCAGTAGATGAGAAGCAGCCAGTGATGGGATTTGCATGTTACACTCACTTTCAAGTTATTACTGGATCACTGCCACTGCTAAATACATATGGCTTGAATATGAACCAAAACAACTAATAATTTCCCCACAAGTTTTTTTTGTAGAGGAAACATATATTATTTACTTTAAGCTACTTCCTTTTGCTTAGTAAAAGTGGCTGAATTTAAGGCTTACTGATGTATTTGTGTATTGGAATGGGTTGATTTCTGAAATAATCAAGTTTATCGTCACTATCAGTCTCTCAGCATCTGTTTCTCTTCATTCTGTTTTTATGCAGGCGCAGCAGTTGGGTGTCAGATAGTCATTGCCAGTTAGATCCAATATATCTTATGGGGGGTTCCTTTCCTAGCAGATGAATTAGAGCTCACTCAAATAACTGATTCCAGTACAAAAAACATCTAACAAAAGAACTGCATTTTGCAGAAATTGTGCATGTAGAGAGACATGATGCCTAGTGATTTGTAATACCTCTTCTAGGCAAAAGGAGCCCCCCCTATAAGATATATTGGATCTAATTGTCAACACCCAACTCCTGCATGAAGAGGAACAGATGCAAAGAGAGGGAGAGTGAAGATAAACATGATTATTTCAGAAACACTATAGAAATTTTAATTGATTGTATTTAGAAAGTTTCTTATTTCAGTATTCCGAAACATATATTAAACTTTAATTTTTACTATAGTTCCCATTTAAACCTGAGACTTAATGGTTTAGATCAAAGTCTACTGTCTTGTGTAGAACAGAATTGTAAAGTCCATATTCTTCACTGGCTGAATACAACATGTAGTGCCTTTATTACATAACTAGGGGCAAGACACAAACCCCCATGTGTAATGAAAGGCACTGAGTTTTCACAGGCACAGTAACCTATAGCAATCAATAAGATCTTTGTTTTTAAGCAGGTGACCAGAACATGCTACCTGGTATAGGTGATAAAAACAGTAGCAAACTTTACAATAACTGCACATTATAGTGCCTAACCCCAAAAGTGCATAAAATGGGTGCACTTAGCAATATGCCTCTTGGTTTGTTGCTAAGACAAAAGATCTTTGTGCTTTGATCAAAGACGTCTTTCTCTAAATACAGGGCTGCTTGTGTTCAGCTATGCTGTATTCAAAGGGAATGGGATGTGGGCAGAATTGTATTTATATATTGGAACCAGTGGGCCAATGCCTAGGGCAGCAGCCCTCAGTTACCTGCTGCCATACACTGGCAGCTAAATAAAGCAGCAGAACTTGCATTACACAAATTATACTGTGAATGCACCAAAGGTTGAGGTCAGTGGCATACAGAAACTAGAGGAAGAAGACCATAGTGGTGGGGAGCTGGGTATGGGCAAAAGAGGGTGGACAGCAGCAGAGAGGGCAGTTGGCCATTAATGGTAGAAGTGCATGCCAAGCCCCTCCAAAGATTTTTTTGGTCTCTGGCTGAGGGGCTGCCCTCGGATGTAGGAGGCCTATTAAATCATGCCCATTGATGCAAATGGTTTTCGCTATCTCAGAACTGGCAAGACATTTTGATTAGAAGGCCAATGATGAAATTCTACAAATGCTTTAGCTAATAAAGCAGAAATATATAACTTGGTAAAAACGGTGCTGGCAAAAAAACTTTTTAGCATAGGATGAATGAAATTCAACCTGTGGGAAAATATCATTTATAGCCAGATTTGCTCAACCAGTAACAAATCTGCATGAGAAAGTGTCTAGCTTAGACTTAAAACTCTGTATACAGTGAAACCTCAATTTTACATGCCCTGATTTTAAGTTTTCCCTCATTCTACATTGTTTTTTCGTTGTTTCACCTATATATTATGCATAATACATTTCTCTGATTTAACATTTTCCTGGATTTTACATCATTTTTTTCTGGTCCCCTGAAAAACGTAAAAAAATGGGGGTTCTACTGTATTTGTAAATGGCAGAATCTCTTTTTACAGACAAGATTCCACAGAATTCGAATCACTTCCCAAGGATAATATTCTGGAGGTAGAAGGGTTACTGTATAAACGGCAGGATCTTTTTTTATTTAAACATATCTTCCCAATGAAGACATATTCTCTAAGGGGATCTGTTTGGCTTGAGCCTTACCGCTAAAGGGCGGAAGTGTTTAACCAAAGTTGTGTCCTGTAACCATGGCAACATCTGACTTCCAACTGTTTTATCAAACCTGGCACAGAAATCACATTCCCTCAACAGCACGGACTATCATTTAACACCGTACATCTCCCTCGGTGTGAGAGGCCATTGCTTTTGATGTGGGCAGATTGCCTTTTTCTAAATGCTTCTTTTAGCTTATTCACACGCAACTCCAGCCACTTCTATACCCAGGGCTGCAGTTAAAGAGGTGGTAGATGCCCTATGCAATGCTTAAAATATGGGAAAGCTTGAGAAATAAGCAATTTCACCCTCCATATGATGTTCGCTTTTAGACTTATTACTCCTTTGACTTCTGCTGAATAAACTAAATATTTTTTAAAATTGGCATTATTTATTATGTCTCTTTGTTATATACATTTGAAAATTGCACATTTTCCTTTACTGTACCAGCTTCCCTGCTGACAAACATATATATAAAAAGCCTACGTATCAAATAATGCAGTCGGATTAAAAAATGATTTTATTTTATTCTAGTGGTAATACTAAAAAGTAATCCACCCCTTTAAACTACACATCCAGCACCTAAAGAAACTTTGGCTGTTGGTGGATTCAGAGAAGGCTGGACAGTGCTGACCGTATAACAAAAATACAGTTATGGGACCTGTTATCCCGAATGCTCGGGGCCAGGGTTTGTCCAGGTAATTGTTCTTTCCATAATTTGGATCTTCATACCTTAGGTCTACTTATTAAACCCAATATGCTGGTTTTGCTTCCAATACAGATTAATTATTTTTTAGATTCAATCAAGTACAAGGTACGGTTTTATTATTACGGAGAAAATGGAAATAATTTTTTGAAATTTGGATTATTTGGATAAAATAGAGTCTGTGGGAGTCAGTCTTTCTGTAATTTGGAGCTTTCTGGATAAGGGGTTTCTGGATAATGGATTTCATAAATTTTTGCAAGCTACATTCCTAAATATGCAGCCTCATGTTATGTTGCCCCATGCAGGGCAGTTTCTGCCATGAGTCAAGGTGAGAACCTTGCCTCAGGCCGCAGCGGCCAGTTACCAGGTCAAGTTTTTAAAACAGAAATTCGGCTTCGTTATTGTAGAGAACCTTGTTCTAGCGATGCAGCCCCCTTCGAACCGCTTCAATGCTAACGTTTTAAAGCAGAGCAGGCGGGGAGGGGGGCCTCAGGCAGCAGCAGCCCCAGGATCGCCCCTGGCCCCATGTGAGGTATCAGCTGTGTTCCCTTTGCATCACATTTAAACTAGTGAGACACTTTGCTACTGCTACAGTAACTTCTTTTTATTAAAACTGGCACATAAAATCAAACTCCCTTAGCAGCACAGACTATGATTTAACTTCACATATCTCCCTCTGTGTCATACACTACTGCATTGAAGTAGAAAGATGAACTGAATACTGTTGCACTTATGAAAGGCAATTTCACATGGGCTTTGCCAGCTATTTGGATAGTGAGGAGGAGACACTTTTATCTTAATGTTTAACAAAAGAAAATCTTGAAATTGGGGGTATCGAATAGTGTTTTTAATCACAGAACAAGATTCTATTTTTTAATATGGTTTCAGAAGCATATGAACTCCAACGAGTCTACCTTCTAATCAGGGTGTAACCAGGTTTTAGATGAGCAGGGTTAGAGGTATTGTGTATCGCACCAAAGCATTCAAATGTTCATGGTAATAGGCTGTCTAGGAAGTTATTATGTGTTACAGATGACAATGACTACTCATTGGGTTAGGAGAGGTTGCAAGACAAGGAAAAAAATTTGGGGTATAACTTACTGAGAACACACACGCACAGTGTCGGACTGGGAACCTTAGACCGTGGGCCCACTTACCAAACTATTATTCCTCCTCTCTCAACCTCTTTATTCTCCTAGTCTTTATCTCTACATACTATATTCTATTCTTCCATTATTAAGCTTTTTTCTCCATAAAGAAATAGGGAATGACCATGATATAGGCCAAATAGTTAGAAGCAAGAGGCCCACTGACACCTCCTGGTAGCCGGTGGGCCAGTCCGACACTGCACACGCATATACCTTTCCTGCATATTTTTCCATTATACTGCACATATCATTCTGAATTGTAACATGGATTGCGCAAGATGAAATACATATTACTAGCATGAAAAGTACGTTCCCTCTATTAATTATCAAATATGGTAATTCTATTAAATACTGTATAGCATGTGTACACTAATGGGTGCACAATAGCTCCTAGCAGCATCATGTGCCTGGTACAACCGGTATGGGATCCATTATCCAGAAAGCTAAATTACAGAAAGGTCATCTCCCATAGACTTCATTTTATCCAAATAATCCAGTTTTTTAAAAATGATTTCCTTTTTCTCTGTTATAATAAAACAGTACTTTGTACATGATCCAACTAAGATACAACTAATCTTTATTGAACCAGAACCAGCTTATTGGGTTTATTTAATGTTTAAATGATTTTGCAGTAGACTCAAGTATGGAGATCCAAATAACAAAAAGATACATTATCTGGAAAGCCCCAGATAGCCCCAGTATATGGGGATATATTTACAAAAATTATGTTGGACTCTTGTGGCTTTTGCAAATAGAATTTGAATTTTCTTCTATTTGCAAAAGCCCCTAGAGTGCAACAGCAGTTTTTATGGATTTCCCTGATTTTACATTTTCCTGAACATAGTTTTTCTCCTGGTCCCCTGAAAATGTAAAAAGGGGCTTCTGCTGTATGTTAAATTGATGGACAATTAACTATGTGAAGATCACATGGATTTATCAATTTATTGTAGCCACATTCTAAGCAAATTCTGTAGTAAAATGGAGGAACAAGGAACACTGATATTATATTTACACAGTCCAAGTGACTGCAAAAAGAAGCACTTCAAGCCCTTGGGCCATGATTTTTGCCTGAAGCCTTTTCAATTGTCAATAATAAGCCAGGGGCTACTCACAGTGCATCCTACTGTAGTCAATAGAAAATGTTTCTCAGCATTTTAAGCAATCAAAAGCACGCCTTTACCAGCTTGCATCTTATTTATCTACATATGAGTGGAAGCTTCTTTACTGTTCTAAAGAGGAAACATGACTGTACTGTACAGGAATATATTTACTGAGCCATAGCACTTTACACTAACTTTTGTACATCTGTTATTTTAAACATCTCTATCCATCTTTTACTAACTAACTAAAAACTAATAGTTAGTTACTAACTAAAGCAAGACAAAAATATGCACTAAATCCATAACTGAAAATACAGGACTGTTCTCAGTACTGAGCCGAGGGTTGTCGATAATCCCTCTAGAAACAGATGAGCTCCTTTCTGATTTATAGAAGTTTAATTCCATGTATGCCCCCTTTCAGTTTTTACACTGACCAGAGCTGCATAGCTAGAAAGCACCCTATAGTAGGCTCCCAAATATACAAATAAACACAGTACTCTGTAGTCTGAATCTAGATTGCTGCTAATATATGGTATTGCCATTGTTCTGAGAATTAAACATGTTAATGTGACTGTGTGTTCCCTGCCTTTAGCTCTGTACTCCAAGATTACTTTCCCACAAATGAAAGTTGCTTGATTACACATTTTACTGTTATTCCCTTGTGTTTCACAGTGCCCAAAGATATGTACTTCTCTTGCAAAATTACTTATGTAGCGGTAGATACCCCAAAGCATTGTAAAGTTACATTTCCCAGTGCTCTAAATAGCATCACATAATGTAACCTTTTTGCATACAGCTGAGTACCTTCACTATGGAACTCCTTTTTTCCAAATACTACAAAGTGCACAAGAATGTCAGAAAGGTGGCTAAATCCTGAGAAACTTAAAAAAAGGGGAAAAAGATTGGTAGTAATCAGAGGCAATGTAAATAAAACAATAATGCTCTGTATTTGACATAAAGGATGCTCGTACTATTCACTGGAACATGCTTAGCTGTACTGTCTTTCAGAAAATGCTCCACTTTAAATTATTGTGTAATGATATCCTTTGAAAGCTAACTTTTAGTGTGTTATAGAATGGCCAATTCTGCGCAACTTTTCAGTTGGTCTTCATTATTTTTATTTTTTTATATAGTTTTTGAATTAATTGCCTTCATCTTCTGACTCTCTCCAGCTTTCAAATGGGGGTCACTGGCTACAAATATATTGTTATTGCTACTTTTTATTACTCATTTTTCTATTAAGGTCCCCTCCTATTCATGTTACAGTCTCTTATTTAAATCAATGTATAGGATGAAACTGCAAACTGGAGAGCCTCTAAATAAAAAGCTAAAAAGCTCAAAAGGCACAATTAATAAAAAATGAAAACCAATTGCAAATTGTCTCAGAATATCACTCTCTAAAGCATACTAAAAGGTAATTTAAAGGTAAACAACCCCTTTAATAAAAAGATTTACACTTTTGTGCCCCAGAATAAGTTGCTTATCAGTTTCTAATGATTTACTGTCAGATCCCAGTCACTAAGTCAGAATTCCACAGACAAAAATGGTTTCCCTTCACCCAATGTTTCCCTTTGGCCTAAAAATAAAACTGCCTATGGCTGTGACACATAGGGTTGATGCCAAGCAAAGCATCAACCATAATTCTTAGCATAATATCTCTACAACAGCATTTCAATCAGGTCTTGGTCTGTGCACATTTCTTTTTCAAATGGGGTAAATGGATCCCTTCCTGAACATATGCACATTCTCCCCAGTGAGAGAAAGCTCCGGTGCAAGTATTTGATTCGGTGTTTACTTCTATTAATTTTGCAGTTAATTAGTTTCAACAGAACAACAATAATTAGATATGTCTTTCCCTCTTTCCTTCATCTCCAAATGAATAAAACATTTACTGACAGCTTATCAAGAACCGTACTGTGAAGCCAAAAAC